>NC_058403.1:118645677-118742963 GCF_002201575.2 Neomonachus schauinslandi
TATATCTATATCTATATCTATATCTATATCTATATCTATATCTATATCTATATCTATATCTATATCTATATATCTCCATGTAACCATCACCTAGGTGAAAATGTGGAACTTTTCCAGGACCCTAGCAAGCTCCCTCATGCTTATCCCCGAGATCAGAGGCATGCCCCCCTCTCCTCCAGAGTAACACTATACTGACTTCTACAATCAGAGATACTTTTGTCTGTTCTTGAACTCACCTACATGGAATTACGTATTCCTTTATGTCTAACTTCTTTCACTCATCATTGTCATAAGATCCACTCAGGTCATGTGTAGCAATAGTCCATTCCTTTTATTAAAAATTATTATATAGTATTCCACTGTATGAATATGCCACAATTTATTTTTCTCTCCTGGGGATGGACATTGGGGCTGTTTCCAATTTGGGCCTGTTAGGAAAGTGTCCAGTTCTGTGTGTTGCAATTAGCTTCTTCCAGACTGTGACTTGCCTTTCCATTCTCTTAACCTGTGTCCTTTGATGAAGAACAGTTAATTTTGATAAAGTATGATATATTTATCTTTTTCTTTATAGTTACTGCATTTTGTGCCTTAAGAAAGCCTTGCTTACTTTCTCTAGAAAACATATGTTGTTGTTGTTTTACTTTCACATTTAGGCCTCTATTCACTTTCACAGTAATATTTGTCTGTGATGTGAGGTAGGGGTGATGATTCATGTTTTTTTTCCGTATGGATATCCAATTGACCCAGCACCACTTTTTTTTAAATTTAATTTTATTATGTTATGTTAATTACATCATTAGTTTTTGATGTAGGATTCCATGATTCATTGTTTGCGTATAACACCCAATGCTCCATTCAATACGTGCCCTCCTTAATACCCATCACCAGGCTAACACATCCCCCCATCCCCCTCCCCTCTAGAATCCTCAGTTTGTTTCTCAGAGTCCATAGTCTCTCATGGTTCGTCTCCCCCTCCGATTCCCCCCCTTCATTTTTCCCTTCCTACTATCTTCTTTTTTTTTTTTTTTAACATATAATGTACTATTTGTTTCAGAGGTACAGGTCTGTGATTCAACAGTCCTACACAATTCACAGTGTTCACCATAGCACATACCCTCCCCAGTGTCTATCACCCAGTCACCCCATCCCTCCCACCCCCACCACTCCAGCAACCCTCAGTTTGTTTCCTGAGATTAAGAATTCCTCATATCAGTGAGATCATATGATACTTGTCTTTCTCTAATTGACTTATTTCGCTTAGCATAATACCCTCTAGTTCCATCCACGTCGTTGCAAATGCAAGATTTCGTGGGTTTTTTTGATGGCTGCATAATATTCCATTGTATATATATACTGCATCTTCTTTACCCATTCATCTGTTGATAGACATCTTGGCTCTTTCCATAGTTTGGCTATTGTGGGCATTGCTGCTATAAACATTGGGGTGCACGTACCCCTTCGGATCACTATGTTTGTATCCTTTGGGTAAATACCCAGTAGTGCAATTGCTGGGTCATAGGGTAGCTCTATTTTTAACTTTTGAGGAACCTCCATACTGTTTTCCAGAGTGGTTGCACCACCTTGCATTCCCACCAACAGTGTAGGAGGGTTCCCCTTTCTCCGCATCCTCGCCAACATCTGTCCTTTCCTGACTTGTTCATTTTAGCCATTCTGACTGGTGTGAGGTGGTATCTCATTGAGGTTTTGATTTGGATTTCCCTGATGCCGAGTGATGTTGAGCACTTTTTCATGTGTCTGTTGGCCGTTTGGATGTCTTCTTTGGAAAAATGTCTGTTCATGTCTTCCCAGCACCACTTATTGAAAAGACCATCTTTCCTCCACTGAATTTCAGTGACACAATCATTGACCATGCAAGTGTGGGTCTGTTTCTGAGCTGTATTCTTGTCACTGATCTATTTGTTCATCCTTACACAACCAGCAACCATCTTAATTATTGTATCTTTATAGCAACTCTCAGTATCTGGTAACATAAGTCCTCCTATTTCGCTTTTCTTTTTTAAGACCATTATAGCTATTTTAGGTCCTTTGCATTTCCAGAGGAATTTAGAATCTTGTCAATTCCCACAACAAACTCAGAATTTTTAATGTTATTGCATTGACTCTAGATAATTTGGGGCAGAATAACATATTAACAATATTGCACCTTCTTTTTAAAAAAAATTTGGGGCAGGGAGGGGCAGAGGGAGAGAGAGAATCCCAAGCAGGCTCCACACTGAGCGTGGAGCCTGACGCCGGGCTCGATCTCATGACCCTGAGATCATGACCTGAGTCCAAATCAAGAGTCCAATGTTTAGCCAACTGAGCCACCCAAATAATATTTCATCTTCTGACTGACATGGTATATCTCTCCATTTATTTAGGTCTCCTTCAGTGTCTCTTGAAAATGCTTTGTGGTTTTCAGTGTGGAGGCCCTGTACATCTTCCATTAGATTTTCCTATTTTTGTTACTATAAGTGGCACTGTTTTAAATTTCATTTTCTAATAGCTGTTAATATGAAAACATGTAATTTAAAAAAATACTGACTTTGTATCCAGTGATCTTTCTAAATTCCCTTCCTTAATTTTTATACCTTTAAATTTTTTGTTCTTGTCTTATTGAACTGCCTAGGATTTCCAATATAATGTTACACAGAAGTGGTAAGAGTGGGCAACCTTTCGTGTCTGTCATCTCAAGCAGGTGGGGACATTGCCGCCAAGCTTGTCACTGGCTTATTTACTCCCAAGACCCATCAAAGAAGTGGAGGGCATCATTATTTTGGCCAAATGTGTCATCTCGCTTAAGGAAACAAGGTTTGGCAATACCAGGAAGCAAAGCATTCTTATAGCCGGGTCTCACCATCTCAGTTCTTCTAATGAAACAGTAAGTTCAAGACCAAGCCACTCTTAGTCACTCTGTATTTATTATTCTATGGTTATTTTGATTGAGCATGATGATCCTCTCTGGGAAATTCTCCACACACCATGGGCCCCACAGGTTGCGGGTGGGTGGGGCTGGAATGAATTAGTCAAAAATTGTGCACCACCAGGGCAAAGTGAATAGTCCCTCCACCCTGGTTCTGGAGAGCAACAAACTCAACATCGCTGAAGGAAGAAAGAGAGTTGGGAAGTACTCCCTGGCTTTGGACTCAATCACATGGTGACAAGTGCCCTTCAAAATCTTCCCTGCCCTGAGAATTCTGGGTGGGCTGGGACAGCTTTCTCAGTTCTATGATATAGGTTCTCACTAATGTCAACCATACCTGCCCCGAGACGACTTAATTAAGCACCTCTTTAAGGGTGGGGGATGGGGGGGTTAACCTGGCTGCATATTAGAATCACCTGGAGAGTTTTAAAAACTACCAAGGCCCAGACCCCACGCCAGAGGTCCTGATTTAATTGGTCTGGGGAAGGACCTGGGCACTGGGACTTTTTACAAAGTTCCTCAGGGGATTCTAATGCACATCCAAGCTTGCCTAGTCCTATCATGCAGCTCCTTAAAAAGAGGACCCAAGAATTCTTGTCCTTGTCCTCTGGGAGTTCATCATCTAACCAGGGACATACATGCTGTCCCTGGCACCTGGGCAGAGATCCTGGGTGTCTGTGACCTCCTTGGATATCAGTGGCTGGGGCTGTGAGACACTTCAAAGTCAAGTCTAGAACTAGCAGACTCGCCTCCTGAAGCCACCCTTGGTTGAGTGTGCCTGTGTATGAGATTGTGTTATTGTAATAGTCCAGAGAGGTGACCCGGAAGCCTTGACCCAGAACCAGACAGTGACACCCAAGAGGGAGGTTGGCAGTGAGAGGTCCCGATGTTGTGCTATGGGAAGGGTGGACCTAGGGCTGGGTCACAGAACAGAGACCTCCTCTCAAGAGGCTGTCACTGCTCAGCTTCAGCCAACATCACCACAGAGGAATGTGGGCCTGGTCTTTCCTCATCTCTCTATTTTTCAAGAGCGGTCAGAAATCTGGATTTTCTGTTTAATTGCCTGATTTTTCTGAGTTGGGCTCAATTTTATTTAAACGCACACATCAAGTGGGATGACAGATGTCTGACAAAACGACCTAGCCCCCCAGAACTAGAGGGAAAAGCGGACCAGCTCCTTGCGTTTGGGACTAACCGCGGAGATTCGCGCTCTTTGCCGGGGCCCAGGCGAGACGCTGCGTGGTCTCCTGTCGGTCCGCTGCCGCGCAGACGGGTCTCCTGCTCCGAGGCCGCCGCTGGGAGCAGGCACGGCTGTCCGGGCACAAATCAACCACCACTGTGTTCCTTGTCACCTGCCGCCACTTCGGCTGCCGCATCGTGAGGTGAGGAAACCTTTGTTTCTTATGAAAGATGGCCCCTAAAGAGCCCAGCGGCTGGCATGAGGGTCTGAGGGGGAACAGGGGAAAGAGGGTGGCTTTTGTCCAGAAAGTGGCAATGGTAGGTGGGGGACAGCGTGAGCCAGGGGGCTCAGCAGGGCTCGGCTCTCTGGGGCGACTGTGCCCCGCGTGTGCTCTAGTCGCTGACAGTTAGAAAGCGGTTAGCGGGACCGTCTCAGCAAGTGCCTCGGCCAGACACGGGTCATGGAAAGGCCAAACCTCAGAGAACGTGCGGCGGTGACAGGGGGCTGGGGGCCGGGGTGTCATGGGCACTGGCTCTGGGGAAGGGTCCTGAGGCTCCCAGGCTGCCTGTGGGGAAGGGCCCGCGCCGGGGAGCGCGCGTGTGCGCGTGTGCGCGTGTGCGCGCGCACGCGGTACTAATACACCGGGAGCCCAGGGACATGGGGCGCGTACACAGGCGGACTCAGCTGGGCAGCTACAGCAGCTCCTGATCTCAGCCCAGCTCACCCGGACACAGAAGCTCCTGCCTTGAGAAGGATGGGACAGCAGAAAGTGCCCCCCTCGCCCTGAGAACCCCCCCTTTCCTGTGCATGGCTCCCTCTCACTTGTTCACAACTCTGCATCTCTGCCCTGGTTTTCCTTGATCGCCCTCAGTCCTGGGCGCCTTCCACTTCCTGCCCTCCCGCCCTGCCTGGCTCCTTTCTTCCCTCTGACACCATTCTGTGGGGTTGCTTCCTGCTACCCGTCTCCCCTTAGAATGTGAGCTCCAGCAGCGCGAGACCGCACCCCCTCCTTCGTGTTCTGGCAGGGCGGGGCCCACCCCAGTGCCCCAGTATCTACGGAATGGCTAAGGGAGGGAAAGGGCCTGAGGTCCCAGAGGCCTCCTGGCCAGGGTGTGGCTCTAACAAGAATTCCTCCCCTCCCCCCGGGACTTTCCTCACAGGTTCCATGGACATCCCAGCTACAAGGGGGCACTTCCGCACACACCTCCACCTCACTGGTCTTTGCTGAAGCCATGTGTCTGCGCCAGGGCTGTGTGGAAACAGCAGGCCCAGGCTCTACCATGCCAAGACTCACAGCCCGCAGGGGCAGAGAGGGGCTCTAGCCCAAGAGCTTGGTTGAGAGGCATACTCAAGCCTGGGAGCTGAGGAGTGGACTCCCAGAGCAGGCAGAGGTTGGGGTGGGGGGGGGAGGGCTAGGGAAGGGCTTCTTGGAGGACGGTCCACCTAAGCCAGTCCTGGAGAAGGTAAAGTGAGGACGGGGAGAGCATTGCTGGCGTGAAGGAAATTGCATAAGCAAGGTTTGGACAAGACAGATGCCTTTAAGCTGGAAAGCTGGTGCTGAAACTGGGACCCTAGGAGTTGGGGAGTGTCCTCGTCCACTGGTCACCTGGTCCAGCCCCTGCACTGTGTAGAGAAGGAAGTGATGTACCCAAGGTCGCAACATGTAAGTGACAAACCCAGGCCTCCTGACTCCAAAGCTGAGCCCAGCCTCCAGCCCTGAGATTAGAGCGAGGAAAGAATGCTACCCCTGGTGGTAGGTTTAGCATGTCTAATGCTTTTGGTCCGTCCTTACCAAGGTCGTCTTTGCTTAAAAAGCAGAGATGAAGAGTGCCTCCTCCTCCAGGAAGCCTTACCCTCAGACCCTATTTCCCACACCACCTTCATGATCTCCCTCTCACTTTGTTAGTCTGTAACATCCGTAAACGTCGCCTTGGAGGGACAGATCTGCCTGAGCCCTGGGTCCTCAGAGATTGGCACGGTGCATGTTGGTGACCTGTCCTGCTGCGTGAATGTTGTGCTAGTCCTCGCCCAGACCTTAGCCTGACTTACTTGCAGCCCCAAGGCTGCCTAGGCTGCATGGTTACCCTTCAGCAACTGGCACTACTCCTTGATGATGACATGCACTTCCAAAGTCGCATCCGGCTCCACCTTTGGGTCCGGTTCACAATGATTATCCCATAGGGTTCACCCTGCTGGACCCTGTGCCCCCTGCAGAGCCACCCCGAGGACACCCCCACCCAGGCATCAGGAGTTCAACCTGGTTTTCTGCCACCATGACTAGTTGGTGTGGACGCAGGACCCAGGCACGTTCGCCTTTGTAAAATGACCTCGGGTTCGGGCTCAAGTGGGAACAGCAAGACAGAGAGGCGAGAAAAGCCTGGGGAGGGGTTTGCATCCTTGCCTCCTGAGGGTCTGGGGACACACCAGCCAGGCTGGCCCAAGGCCCCTGCCCACCCCTCCCCACAGAACATTTAAGCAGCTGAAGGACTGAACGACAAACTTTATTAGAAACACTCCTCATTCATCAGTCAAATTCACATTGAAGTGGGGGGAGGCAGTGCCATCTGGGGCTCTGGAACCCCACTGCTGTGACAATTTCCAGTTAAAAATGGGTCTGGGCAGCGAGCTTCAGAAACACATGAGAGATGCTCAATGGCGGAGGCGGCGGCGGCGGCAGCATCTCCAGGAGGGGACCGGGCTCGGAGCGGGCGGAGAAGCTGCTGTCCACGGCCACCCTGCCAGTGACAGGGCTGCCCCTGCGGCCCCAAGCTGATAAATAAACAGCACATCACACACACACTGGAAACAGAAACAAACTAGTACATGTCTCCTAAAGTGAAAAAATAATTCACTCAAATAAAGCTTTGTGGCAGCTAGGCACCTCCAGGATGGGCGGTTGCCTAGAGACCCCCAGCACCCAGGAAGGCTCCCCAGCCTGAGGACATCATCATCCACTTGGGTGGCACAATGCCCCAAATTCCCCCATTAGCACCTTTGGACTAAGTACTGCCCTCTCACCACATTCCTCTTTTAAAATGCAGCGTGACTCAAGATAATAATAATAATAGTAAGGATACACTCCGTCCCTGGGGTGAATTAGTCAGACTCAACTTCCCTGAATAGAGGTGCCTGGAGTAGCCAGAGAACTGTGGGCCAGCGGTGGTGGGGGGGGGGGAGGGGACAGAAAGGGCGGTGAAGGGGTAAGTAAACAATGTTTGAAGAGGTAAGCAGGAAGGTGTCAAAACACAGCTTTGTCCATGTGCCAATTCTGCAGTTGGGCATCCCTGGGTAATAGTCTTGCAAAGGGGCACATAGTCCTAAAGTGTCAAGGGGTGGGGGCCCAGAGGGGCACCCGCATCAAGCTGCTTTCGTCATTCATTATTCAGAGGCAATTTCTCCCCGAGCTGGCCAATTTTCCCCTGGTCCTCTCTGCACCAGGGCACGCAATAGAAAAGTCTCCTGCCCAAATGTTTTATTCATTCTTTTGAATAAGAAGACAGGCTCTCTGATCAATACCGGGGGCCGCTGGGTCTTGGTCGGCGGGCAGGATCTCTGCCGGGCGCGGGCTCCGGGCTCTTCACAGCTTCCAAGGAGGTGCCCGACTTAGAAGGGCTGCCTTCAAGGCAGCAAGTACTGTTGGCAAGAGACATTTCGTTTTCCGAGTTGGGAACGCGTCCTGGTCCTTTCAAAGAACTGAGTGTCCTGGCGCTCTGGGTTGAGGAGGAGCACCCCTTCCTGAAGGTACAGCGTGACCATGAAAAGCCAGGCCCTGCTATGTGCAGGTACCCACTGCTACTCCTCAGCCTCACTGGTACTGCAAATAGTTTTTGAGAGATTGAGGCAGGGGCAGGGTGCTGATGTCCTGTAGGCGCTGGCGGCCCAGGGCCAAGCGGATGGATCTCCGGCACAGGTCCATCAGCGGCAAGGGCTCGGCTGCAACGAGAGGGGAGTGGTTAGTCTTGCTGGTGCCTTGCACACCTGCACGTCCCTGCCTACCCTCTGCCCACCACTGGTGCACCTGCTCCTCAGAGCTGACCTTCAGGGCCTGGGGCTCCTCCTCCAAGAAGCCGCCTCCGGTTATATTAGCTGAGGGCTTAGAGCAGTGTTTTTCAAACTGGGAAGCAACCGGTTAGACTAAAGAGTGGTGAAATCAGTTCATTGGACTGTGACCAGCAATTAAAAAGAAAGAAAGAAAGAAAGAGAGAGAGAGAGAGAAAGAAAGAAGGAAAGAGAGAGAGAGAAAGAAAGAAGGAAAGAAAGAAAGAAAAAGAAAGAAAGAAAGAAAGAAAGAAAGAAAGAAAGAAAGAAAGAAAGAAAGAAAATGAAGAGCTATGACCATAGCAAGGGTAAATATCATTGCATGAAAACTTTGTCTCTGATGTGGGTGTTCAGTGTGTCTCAATGGAAAAAATACTTCTCGTTGCAGGTTATGATAAAAATGAAAGTCTCGGGGTGCCTGGGTGGCTCAGTCGTTAAGCGTCTGCCTTCAGCTCAGGTCATGATCCCAGGGTCCTGGGATAGAGTCCCACATCGGGCTCCCTGATTGGCAGGAAGCCTGCTTCTCCCTCTCCCACTCCCCCTGCTTGTGTTCCTGCTCTCGCTATCTCTCTCTCTGTCAAATAAATAAATAAAATCTTAAAAAAAAAAAAAATGAAAGTCTCTGACCTAGGAGGGGATCTGCACGGGGCTTCCTCCTAGAAACAGGTTAGGCTTAGGGAGGCTGTTTGAAATTCCTTTGAACCCTCACACTTCTCCTGTAGCGTCTTTTGATGATCAGCAGAGGGATGCATTTTCTTCTAATAACCAGTTCTAGAAAAATTCATGAATTAAAATCTGTAAGCCATAGAACCTCTGGATGTAGGACCAGGTTTAGTTAGTTTTACTGCAGACATGTTGATTAAGCTCTTACTCTCTTCCAGGCCCTCTGATTGGACCCAGGGATACAGAGATAACAAAGCCAAGGCCAGAGGCAGCCCTGGAAGTAGAGGAGGGCTCGTTGACCCAAATTAAAACAGGTGAATAATCTGAATAGAGTATAATATACGCAATAATTCTTAAATGCACAGGGGACAGAAACTGGGTGGTTCCTATGGAAGAACCGTTTGAAAGCTTCAAAGAGGATAACTGAATGAGGTTTTGAAGGGTGAATAGGAGTTTTATGTGATGTCAGGGAGGAGGGTATTCTAGGCCAAGAGAACAGGCAAAGGCAGAGAGGCGTAAGACAGGACAGGCTGGGAGGTCTAGAGAGAGAGGAGTGGTGCTGGTCCGCTGGATCAAGAAGGAAGATGGTGGTGGTTACATTGTCTCATCTGGCTTGTACAGGCCTAGTTTCCCCAAGCCAACAGGAACATGCTAGAGGCCTGAAGCTGCATCTTCCCACTTTTTTTTTTTTTGATAACAGAATAAGTGATAGTTTAAAAGCATTCTATAATGTACCAAGATGCAATGAAACTGTAAATAGCAAATACTAATGCAAGAGCTGTGAGAGGAATAATATCATAGGGATGAGAAAGTGGTCAAGAGTGTGTTTTATGGAAATTTTCATTTACTACAGCTGCAGAGTTCATGTGGAGAGCCATTAGAACTAAGGCAGGACTTGGCTGGTGCTCTGGAAGGCTCACACCAGAGTGCGTCCAGCTCTCCTTCACCTGAGGTGAGGCTGCATGGTCCCATATCTGCACAGAGTATTGGTGGCTTTAAACACTCTCCCCTCCGTATCCTCTTGTGATCCTCACAAGGATGGCCACCGTTGGCCAGGGAGGACTGGGCATCCTGTTTTTCAGGCCCAGAAAACAGATCGCTCGCCCCCGGGCACATGGTCACAGAGTCACCATGCCTAGACCAACACTTGACACCCCTTTTAACGTGCCCCCACCCTCCTTCAGCTACACCCCTGTACCCAGCTTTCTTTCTCCCTGTCCCCCACCTGGTTCTGATTCAGGCTTTGCATTGTTTCCCAAATCATGCCTCTGTGAACACCCCCCCCAAACCCAAATCCTCATCTAAGTGTAGTTACATTTTTATTTATATATTTTGTATTCAAGTATTGCTGACACACAGTGTTACATTAGTTTCAGGTTAATTGTAGTTACTCTTTATTGAAGACTCATTATAGGGGCGCCTGGGTGGCTCAATCAGTTAAGCGTCTGCCTTCGGCTCAGGTCATGATCCCAGGGTGTTGGGATCCAGCCCCATGGCAGGTTCTGCGATTAGCCAGGAGTCTGCTTGTCCCTCCCTCTGCTTGTGCTCTCTCTCTCTGTCTCTCTCTCAAATAAATAAGATCTTAAAAAAAAAGACTTATTATGTGGTCAGGTGGTGTCCTAAGCTATTTGTAGCTGCTCACATGCATGTAGGTATCAAACTCATATCACAACAACCCTTTGGGGTAGGATTATTATTATGATTATTACTATTATCCCCATTTTAAGGAGGAGGAAACTGAAACACAAAGAGGGTGAGTCACTTGCCCAAGGACACATAGCTGAGAAGGGCCCGAGCCAGAAACTGGTCCCCACGCGTGGCATGTTGGTAAGACACGGGTGGGCGCCATGCACAAGGTGTACCGAGCGGAAGTGTGCTCTTCTTCTGCTTAGACAGATGTGGCAAGGATTTTCAATCCTATTCATTGAACAATGAATGGGTACAAGGCGCCTATAAGCTTCTTAAAGGACATGACCCTGACTCACCTGCCTTTTAGGACCCACAGCCCTCAGTCTGCACCCATCACAGGGGGATGGCCCAGAAACTGTCTATTAAATGAACGAGCTGATGTTCTGATCCTGGGTGTGTCTTCTCCAGAGGTTTTAAGCAATTGGAATAAATTAATCTTGCCTGGCAGCATTTCCGGCTTAGCTCCCCACTCTCCTATAAATCCCCTGAGAACAGGGCAGGTTTTAATTGACAAGAGGCTTGTGGTGAGGAGTCAGTGAGCTAGAAAGTGTAACGTACTTAGCACAGTGACCAGCACATAGTCGGTGTTCACCATACGCCACTTCTAGGTCTCTCCTTCCCATCTGGGCATTTGCATGGTTGCCCTTGGGGAGGATAAGCTTGGGGATGGCTGGTAACAAGGTAGGCTCTGTCTGGGAGGCCAGCAGCAGTTCCTTCTCCGAGTGAGGGGAGATGGGCTGGCACTTGGCATCAGGAAAATTTTGAGCTGATAATCACTGCCAGAGCTTGAGAGCTTTCTTAAATATTTTAAAGCTCTAGGCACACATTACGTCCTCAGTGCCCAAAATGCCAAGCCTTTTCAGCAAACCCAATTCCCTATGTGTTCCCTGCCTAGTTAGGAGCTGGGGAGAAGGGAAGATCTCTGTTTATGGTCATTCCTCTGCAGTCATGGCAATCAATCCAGAGCCCAACTCTATAAAGGAAGCGAGAAGGGGGGGGGCGGATGGGGTTCAGGGCATGTCTTTAGCTCTAAGTGTGATATAAATCATCTCTTCTCATTTCTTGAGGGCCCTTTACACTGACAGAGTCACAGCAGTGCCAGAGCGCACAGGGCAAGTCCTCACTGCAGCTGTGAAACTTCCCAAGCTCCGGAGACGCCCCGTGTCAGCTGGGCCCGCCCTCTGACTCCTCTTTCGGACTCCCCTTGGCTTCAGAACCTTTCTTCGAGCTGCCACAAGCTGAGGCTTAGAAATGATCAACGAGGTGGCAAGAGAAACAAGAGATCTTTCAGCACAGGAGCCATTTTTGGAAATGTTTGCCAACTAAAAAATGAAAAAGGAACTCTTGTTCCCCAGAAGTGAATATCCAAATGGCCAATGAGTCCATGAAAAAGTGCTCAACTTTATGAATCATTGGAGAAGTGCAAGTTAGCGCCATGACGTGACTCTGCTACGTGCCAACCCGAATGGCCAAAATGCAAACAAGACATTAGCAAGTGCAGACAAGGATGCGGAGCAACTGGAACTCTTATAATGCTGAGAGCATGCAAGCGGGCACAACCACTCCGGGAAACTAAAGCTGAACCTCTGGCCTGCAGTTTGAGTTCGGGTGCACACAGGTGCACCAAATGCATGTGCACGCATACTCACAGAAGCGTTATTTGTAATAGCACAATCTGGACACAACAGTTCTGCGGTCCACCAACAGTGGACTGTACACATAAATTGTGTGTCTTCATATAGCGGGACACTAATCGGCCATGAGAAGGAAGGACCCACAATGACATGCAAACACGTGGACGAATCACAAACATAATCGTGAGCGAAAGAAAATTACATCTTGTGTGGCTTCACTTATAAGGTTCCGGAGCTGGGATGATGAAGTGAGGGCAGTGCTGATATTGGGCAGGAGGTGATGGGGGGTGGGGGGGCGGGGGGAAGCTCCTGGTGGGCAGACATTGTTCTGTTCTTTGAGTTCTGGCTATACTAGGGTGTTCAGTTGGTAAAAACCATCAAGCTTAGTCCCCTGAGATTTGTATACTTTCTGCCTATTTATACGTCAAAAACACATTTACGTCGGGCGCCTGGGTGGCTCAGTTGGTTAAGCGACTGCCTTCGGCTC
This sequence comes from Neomonachus schauinslandi, assembly GCF_002201575.2. Lineage (NCBI taxonomy): Eukaryota > Metazoa > Chordata > Mammalia > Carnivora > Phocidae > Neomonachus > Neomonachus schauinslandi. Next base: position 118,658,292 of record NC_058403.1, read on the forward strand.
AGGTCATGATCCTGGAGTCCCTGGATCGAGTCCCGCATCGGGCTCCCTGCTCGGCAGGGAGCCTGCTTCTCCCTCTCCCGCTCCCCCCTCTTGTGCTCTTTCTCTCTCTCACTCTCTCTCTCAAATAAATAAATAAAATCTTTAAAAAAAAAACAAACACATTTACGTCAAGAAAAATAAAGTCACTGGCTGGTTGGGAGGGCCTCTACCCCCTGCTGGGGGGGTGTGGATCCAACACAAGCCAGGCATCTCTCCCCGCCCCCAGCCCCAACGGGGTAAAGTAGGGAGAAGAGGTTGGCGTGGAGTCCCTGCTTCTGCTCCCACCCCCAGTGGGCCAGACAGTTGGCTCACCTTCTTGGAGCCACATTTTCCTCCTCTGTAAAGTAGGGGAGAGCAACACCTCCATCTGCATGTTGTGATGATGGTATGACACCACATGCTCTTGCCTTAGAGGAACTCTCTCCACAGTATGTCTTATTTCAGGCCACTGGCCCAAGAGGTACCTTTAAAAATAGTAATAATTTACTTATTGTGGTTCTAAAAATTGCTCGGTACATCATCCTAATTGACAACAACTCTCTGCTCTTGATGAAGATTTATTGGAGCTGGGGCTGGATGTCTGGTTCCATGCTAAAAATATCCCAAGGCAATCATCTCCAAGGTTCTACAGTGACCTGAATTTTCCATAATTCTCCACCACTAACCTCCTGTACAACCAACCCCAAGTAAGCCACAGAACTTCCCAGGGACTCTGTTTTGCTGTCAATAAAATGGGGGAAGTTAGATCATCTGGCTTAGACAGTCCATGTCTGTGATGGAAATGTAGAGATTTCACCCAGGGACTGGTGGCTGAAGCAGCTTTCCTGGGCCCCTTGACAGTCTCCTCTCTCTGCGGCAGAAGATGCCAAGATGCGAGTCACCATACCCTACTCCCATCCCTACGTTTATATTTTGAAAAAAGATCAACATTTTAAGGTCAGGAGGTGAAATTCTTTTGTAATAGTTTTAGACAATGGTCAGCAGATGGGGGAAGGTTTGAGTGACAGCCCTGACATCTGAACTCAAGTAGACCTGGGTACCTTTTGTTTTCAGGAAAAGAAATGAGAAGACATGCATGTGGATAGGCACACACACACTCTATATGCACCATACGCTGTGCTAATCGCTTATGCATAGACTATGGTTTTGGTGCTGGAAGACTCAGAGAATTGCCTGCATGCCTCTGGGCCTCCCCTCATGCTGCTTCTTCAGCTGGAAGACCCTCCCCTGCACCGCCTGCCAGAAACCTGCCTCCTCTGTAGGACCCCCACCAAGGGTCACCTCCTCCCCAAAGACTTGGCTTCTCCGCCCTCTGCATCCACATCTGTCAGGTGTCACTCCACTTAGTTAATTACATCAAGGGACAAATATATCATTACCCACTCACTTCCAAAATATATGACATCCCTGTACCAACTGGCCCTGTCATGGTCCACAGGGACCTCAGCTCCCATCTAGAAAGCATTTGGAATATGGGGTTTTCTCTTTGCAAACTTCACTGTCTCCCCAGCAAAAAGGGGTGTGACTGCAGCTGGGACATATGCAGCGCTTTCTGGTGAACTCTGTGCCAGCAAGTGTCCCTGGCACAGATGGGTCCCACATTTTCCCCTGGGATAGAGAGTGAGCGAGTCCCGTCGTGTGCATAGGAGTGCTGCATAGCAGAACAGTCCTAAATAATGCATGGCCTTCCCTAGCAACACTGCGGAGGGCGGACGTGGGAAAGGTCCAAAGGGGAGAACCCAAAACGAAGAGTGCTAGAAAATGCCACCTGAACTGCATGCGACTGTGCTCAGGGGTCACCTGTCCCAGCCCCATCTCCCCAAAAGGGCAGAAGAGATGTGCACATGTGTGCGTGTATGTGTTCAAAGGATCTGACAACAATACTAGAAGGCAAGAAGGACAGTCAGCAGCCAAGATGTTCGGGTAAATTCTGGGAAGACATAGGCAGGTGGGACAGGTTGGGTGGAAAAATCAAGCAGAGAACTGGCTGCCCTGTGTGCCAGGGGTGGACGTGGCTCTCACCCGAGGAGCCCTGGAGAAGCCCCAAGCTCCAGCAACAGAGGGCAGACTGGGCACGGAGCAAACACTGGGGTACTCCCTTGAAGAACTCTGACCTTGGCATTGGGGGCAGCTGAAGCCTGGGCCTGTGCTCTGTGTCAGGTGGACAGGCTGGGGGTAGCTCCTGCTCAGCACTGCGGTAGAATACAGATGCCCCGTGGGGCACGAGCCAACCCTTCTCCGCCACGGAGGGCACGGTGGCTGGTGGGAAGAAGCTTCCATCTGGATGCAGTCCCTGTGGGCCTGGCCTGTCCACCAGCTCCCTGGCCCAGTACCCAGCAGGAAGGTGTGTTGAGCAGAACAGCCTCCCCCAAAGGCCAAAGACTCCATGGCGCTCCCGGGCGCAGGGGGACTGCCCCGCACGGCCAATAGCAACTACATTTCAGACTCTGAAAGAAGAGCCTCAGCCCACCCAGGCTGAACATTACATGGGATGTAGTCCAGCAAAATGAGAAAGGAATCCAACCAACAGGATGGCACGAGCTTCCAGGAAAAGAGGAGAAATTGGAACACGGACGTGAAGAAAGTCTTCACGGTCTCCTGTCTATGGCTGTCGCTTCTCTCAAGTGCCATCCTCCCCATCATGCTCTGTGCCTCATCGCCTCTGACCCCAGCCCTCAGCGAATTTCCCACTGTGCTCTCTGGGACTGCAGCTTTACACACAGAAAATCGCACCCTTGACTTCTCTGAGAGATCCCCCCACTTCCTGACTTAAGAGCACAGAGCCTTGTCTCCCAGACTCCATTGCCCTTCAGCCTCCCTCCTGGGAGGTGGTCTGTGCCTTCAGGCCCAGGAGGTGGGGCAGGACTTTTCACTCCTTCCTGCCACATTCTAAGCTCTGCACCCGCCATCTGCTTCTGATAAGTCCCAGCTCCTCCGTGGCTCACAGAGCTTGGCTTTGATCTCTGTTGCTGTCATCTATCGACCTCTTGTCAGGGCTCTGGCCTGCACCACACTGGCCACCCCCCACTGACGAAATCTTCCCCAGGCCCAGCCTCTCATCGCTCAGGCTCCTGGTTCTGGACTGCCTCGTGCTCGGAACACTCTCCTCCACCCTGCTGCCCACCCCTGGGCCATGCCACGGAGCTCAGCCACCTTCCCAAAAGCCCATTCCAGCACCCCAGTCTCTGACCACTGGATCAACCACCTCCACTGTGGTCACTATTTCCTCTCAGGGAAACCTCTAGGCCCCAGGACGCTCTCCTTTTGTGCTCCACCCATCCACATCCCTTACTTTCACCTTCCTCCTCACCCAGCTGAATGACAATGGGTGTGGAGGCAGGCTGGTGGGATGGGTAGCCAGGGAGTGGCTGGGGGCTGAGAATGCACTGGAACAGGGAGCACCTTGAGCTCGGTTCATCTCTGTTCAGTTCCTTTGCAGGGCCTCCCTGCCCAGACCCTGCTACACAGCTGAGTGCAAAGTGGCTGAGCAGTTGGCAGCCCTGGGCCCCGGCTGGCCTCGGCCACCAGCTGGCAGAGCGGCTCCGCCTTCCTCCTTAGGGTCTCCGCCCCTGTCACTGTGGCAAGTGGTTTGGCAAAAAGGCTCGGGGTCCCTTCCACAGCTGACACTTGGCAGAACAGAAATCAGATTTAATCCTGGCAGTGGAAGGACTCTAACTGAACCCAATCAGATTAGGCTTAAATGTACGTGAACAAGTGAACGGCAAGGCCAGAGAAGCCTGTGAGATGAATGTTAGATGAGCCTCGGAGGCCTAGGGCTGTGGCTCCCAAGCTGCTAGCACAGGCCGGGTGGGCTTCCTGGGGGAGGTGATACTGAGCCAGACCCATGGGGGCTGGCTGGCCATAACCTGCCGTATTATCAAAGAGGCAGGGCTGGCCGCTCAGAGGCCGCACTCAGGCTTACCAAGTGAGCCCCGTTTTAGCCACAGGCTCACATTAGCACTGTCGAAGGAATGAAGAGTCTGGTGACCTGAATCCTTCATCTGACGACCTTTTATCCACGGGTATTCTCTGCCCTCTTGGCCAAGATCTCAGCAGAGCTGGGGCTGGGCTTCCTGTCTGCTCACTTTGCTGCTATGCCCTGGCCTTGCCAAAGCCAGTGGGAGGGCGTTAGCTGTTGCCCTCACCCAGCTGTGAGGAAGAATGAATGGCTCCAGGCAGGCGCTGGGGACTCGGGCCTCCCTGGGGATTTGTGGTCTCAACTCCTGTTGGGCCTCCTCAGCCTCTAAGCAGATGCAGCCTGGAGAAACCTCTTTGTGTTTAGGTTGGGGAGGACTGGGGCAATGGGAAGAGGTCCCCTCACTTGTCCAGACTCAGAACCTGGCAGCGGTGTGGAGAGATGTACCAGAGAGGAATCCTAGCTCGGCTTCTACCCTAGTCCAAAGCCAAGGTCAGTCTCTTTTGACAGCAAACTTGAAATTTTGGGGGAAATAAAAGCATGAGAACATCACCATTATAATCAAAGTCTTCTTTTTTTAAATTTTTATTTTTTTTTAAAGATTTTATTTATTTATTTGACAGAGAGAGACACAAAGAGAGAGGGAACACAAGCAGGGGGAGTGGGAGTGGGAGAAGCAGGCTTCCCGCGGAGCAGGGAGCCCAATGTGGGGCTCGATCTCAGGACCCTGGGATCGAGTCCCGCGTCGGGCTCCCTGCTCCGTGGGAAGCCTGCTTCTCCCTCTCCCACTCCCCCTGCTTGTGTTCCCTCTCTCGCTGTCTCTCTCTCTGTCAAAAAATAAATAAAATCTTTAAAAAAAAATAAAAAATTAACTGACTGAGCAGGGGGATGCCTGGGTGGCTCAGTCGTTAAGCATCTGCCTTTGGCTCAGGTCATGGTCCCAGGGTCCTGGGATGGAGACCCGCATCAGGCTCCCGGGAGCTCTGCCTGCAGCTCCCCCTGCTTGTGTTCTCTCTCTCTCTAATAAATAAATAAAATCTTTTAAAAAAAGAAGGGTTTGGAGGGATACCAGAGTCCCAGTGTCATTTTGTGGACTTTGAGGATAAAGTCTTGTCCCTCTGGTGCAATGATGAATCACACATGTATGCAGTCATTATACTTCTACTTACAAACGTGCTTTGCAAGACCTGAGCAGGGAGCTGGGTACCCAGGGGCTCACGGGGCTACAGATGGAACTGAGAGACCAGAATAAATGGTGGCAGCCCAGAAAGGTTTATGTTTATTAGCAGGAACTGCAAGGGGAGCTGTGAGAGCCAGGAAGAGGGGCACCTAACCCAGCCTGGGGGTACCCAGGATGGCTTCCTGGAGGAGGCAGCAGGTAAGAGAAGTTTTAGAAGATGAATAAGAGTTAGCGCTCTGTTGAGTGAGGATGTTTATTGGCTCCAAAGGCATATCTCTTAGATGTGTTCAAAGAATCTCGTTTGTGTAACAATGGGAAAAGTTGTAGTTTTCTCAAAATGACACTTTGAGGAAACAAAAATCAGTTGTGGAAGATCTAGTCTGTTAAACTAAAAGTCAGTGTGCTCACCTCCCTGGGAGTAGAGGCTGTACCCTAGATCTAGCCAAGCGTACATACGGGTGACCAGGCATGTCCCAGGGATGAAAGCACACTGAAATGGTGTGTGTCTCACTCTTTTAATGAAAACATTTCCAAAAAGGCACGTGTCCCTTTCCAGTTTCATGTCCCTGAATTCTGACTGGAATGATCCATATTGGTATTCCTGAAGCCTGAGACACTTTCAGTTTGGAGGGGAACTAAAATGACTACATGTAGACCTCAACTCAACAGGTACTGGGCACCTGCTATTACCTGAACCAGGGAGAGTGTCCCACCACCTCTACCCAGCTCCAGGCTGGGACCCTAGAGAGCCATCCACAGACCAGCAGCATCAGCTTCACCCAGGAGCCTGTTGGGAATGGGGGATCTCAAGCCCACCCAGCACAACTGCATCAAAACCAGCAATTTCACAAGATCCTCAGTGCTTCCAACACAGTGGTCCACAGGCTTGGTCCATGGAGTTGCTCCACACATATCCCCACACCCAGCAGAGAGACCAAATACTCATCCCTGCCCATCCTCCTCACTGCTGTGCTTCTCTGGTGGGATCCCTGTCCTAGGGGCCATGTCTTAGGCTCCTAAGCCCTCCTCCGCCCTCCAAATTGGCCCTACTAGCAAGCCCTTCCATGCCTACCTTCGAAACATCTCTGATCCATCCTGACTTTCTATCTTCATCACCAGCCCTCTGGTCACTTCCTGACTCCACCATGAAAAGCAGCCTCCCGAGGGTCTCCCCGCCTCTGCCCTCTCCCCATCCAGCATGGCTCCCTCTCTCTGCTGGGCGAGCCTCCCTCCTGTCCCCCAAATAGCCCTCCCCAGCAGAGGCCTTTGAGTGGTTCTCATCATTATGCTGACTCACCTGAGGAGTTTATGAGACAACCCCTGTCGGAAATATTCTGTCCTGCTGCCAGACATCGTTGTCTAATTTTCAGCTGGGGAAATGTGGTTTCCCTACCCCCCACCTGTGATAAATCCCAGGCCACCCTGAGTTGCTCTAGAATCATTTCCTGTTATTGGTGCTGCCTTCAGCCCTTGTAGACTGTAGGCTCCCACAGGTAGGGACCGGCTCTTGTCCCTGCTGCCCAGCCCTTATGGCTCTGCTCTGGACATCATGGGCGCTTGGTCTGTGGAAATGAGCCGGCCGGCATCTGGAAGAGAGGAGGCAGCTGCAATAAGCCTCATCTTTCAAAGGAAACTGCAGCCCAGCTCTTCTGGTATGAGGAACGAATTTAAAAAAGTAGCCCTTTCACATTGCCCTAAGCTGGCTAAAGAACCCTCCAGCAAGGCTCCCACAGGCAGGCAGAATTAGTAACACACTGTGCCAGTTCCTCGGTCTGGTGGAGGGATGTTCCTGACTCAGCTGAAAAATTTCCCAGAAAATCTGACTGTTTTCAACTTGGAGCTCGCCCTGGGGAGCTGCACGATGGCTGGACACCCTGGCTTTGGCCGAGGACGGCCCCTGGTCATGCGGGGAGAGCCTCAGGGAGGTGGGGGGTGCTCTCTGGCTATTATCTACCCTGCACCATGGATCATCCCAATGTCCCCAGAAGTCTTCTCTGCTGCTGTAGTCCTGGGAACAACCTGGCTGCCCCTACAGATACTGGAAAAAACACATCCCACATGGGACGACCGCATAAAGGAGCAGAATGGCCCTTCAGAGACAGTTGGTGCATGCCCCATCTTGGGCAGGGTTGGGGCCTTCAGGGGTGGGTCCCCCTCCTCTTGGTGTGTCCCTTTCTTTTCTTTTTAAAGATTTTATTTATTTACTTGACAGAGAGAGAGCGCCCGCACAAGCAGAGGGAGCGGCAGAGGGAGAGGGAGAAGCAGTCTCCCCACTGAGCGGGGAGCCCGATGCGGGGCTCGATCCCAGGACCCTGGGATCGTGACCTGAGCCGAAGGCAGACATTTAACTGCCTGAGCCACCCAGGTGCCCCAGTGTGTCCCTTTCTAAAGAAGAAGAATAAGGAGTGAGGGAGAAGCAGGACTTGCCGAGCAGATAGCAAGACTTACTTAAAGCCACAGCAATGAATACAGTGTGGTATTGAACAAACTAGAAAATTCAAGAACAACTAAAACTAAACAAGTCATCGTTTAGACATATAAGTGAAAAATCTATAAGGAACAATAAACACAAAATTCAGAGAAGTGAAGGTTGGCAGGGCTGAACCAGGGACGGACACAGCGGTACGCAATTGTCCATGTGCCAGTCCTTAGGTTGGGGGAGGGATTCATGGTAGCATTAAATTATAAAGAAGTAGATACATAAAGAAGCAAATTAGAATGAAAGAGGGCTATGCATGTGACCAATGACGGTGTATTACAAGTAAGGATTATGTTTAATCCAATTCTGTGTATCAGAGGTTCTGTCAAAAACAAAGAGAGACAACGAGAGCAAAAGTGAGAGAGAGAAGTCATGGATTGGTCTCTCTCTGGCCAGAAGACGAATTACAGTTGAATGCTAGCTGATGAGTAATAACGGGGTCACTCTTGCCTGCCAAGAACTTAGCACTGCTTGGGGCACCGCTGGAAGGAGAAGCAGCCCAGGCGTGGAGCCGACTTCTGGCTTTAAATGGCAAGCTGCTTCCTCTGCAGAATGGGGACGACACCTGCCTTGGGGGGCATGGGGGCACAAGACGAGGGCCACAGGCTCAGGCCCTGGCATAGCTGGGCGATCACACGCGACAGCTTCTGTTGTTCCAGTTGCTCCTTTAGAACAAAGTGGAAACTGGCAGTGGGTGTGGAGAGCAGGACTGACACCCCCGGAAGGAGGCCTCCATGTCAATAACCACAGATGATTCTGACCAGAGGTCGGAGGAGGCCAGAGCAGCTCGGGCACCAGGAAGCTGGGATGTGCATCTAGCTCTGTGGAACCCCACACGCCAGCCCTGCCCATCAGCCCCTTCTACTTTGGGGGTGTTCCTTCCAATCTTTGCATCAGAAGCTGAATCATGAGGAAAGCCATGAGTGTTGATCTACTTATTTTCTCAAAGTCTGTCTTGGTGTTCTCCTGGGCTCTTTGGCTGGATTTTTGGGAATAATAGTAGTAAAAATGTAAACAGAGCAAGGATGCACATAGCACTTCTTAGGCCAGGAGATGGTCTGAGTCTTACCGTACTTACTCCTCACTGTGATTCAGTGAGGCAGCTGCTATTATGAATGCCCACTTATGGACTGAGGGAACTGAGGCACAGAGAGAGGTTAGGTAGCTTCCTTAGAGCCATAGTGAAGTGGTGAAACGGGGCCGGAACTTGGGCAGTGTGGTTTGGGATGCGCTTTCTGTTGGCAGACTCTCCTGGGGAGGTGGGGTGACAGGCACTGGGAAAGAAACCCAGCTCTGCTGATTGTCACCCAGCCTCGCCCCTCAGCCTTGCTCCATGTGGAGGGGCTAGCTCTGTCTCCGTGCATGGAGATCCCTGCATGGACTGGAGGTGAGCCCCTGGCCCAGCCCTGCCCAGCCATGGCCGGCAGGCAAGCAGTGAGATAGGGCCCAGACGAGGGACCCTGCCCAGGAGGGGACAGTTACTAACAGGTCATCCAATCCACCTGGTACCACTTGGACTTGGCCTCAACAATTTGGAAAGAAGGGAGCCAAAGCAGACTGCACGAGGGGGCTTCTCGCCTCCAGGAGCAACCATCAGCACCACCACCATCCCCTCCCGCTGCGGCCCCGGGCCGTGCGCCCTGCAACCATGAGGCTGGCACAGCTGATTCCTCTTTCCTGGCAAAGAGCCAAGGTCAGGCTAACTTCCTTCCACTTGGGAAACGTCATCACTGCAGCCTCTGCTAAACAGCATAAGCCCCGGGGCTTTAATATGAAGACCTTTTAATGGGTGTATTGTGTTTATTTGACCTTTCCAAGTGTGAGCTCAGAAACAGGCCCAGAGGAGGATGGTGGAAACTTGTTTTTCTTAAGCTAAGCAAAACTGATGAGTAAACTGAATTCTTGGATGGAGTCTGCTGAGTTTTCTCAGCCTGGCTCCCCGCTCCTTTAGTCAGAGGATCCAAGTAGCTCAAGAGGAGCCCCGTATTTAGGGGATAGCTTGGGAAGAGAAAAAGTATCTAGTAAAAAGTGGGAAGTGATGATGCCTGTAAATAAATATTTTCTGGGTGTAAAGAGCCATGATACAGCATAATATCTAGCAAATTCGGAAACGACTGTCTTATTTCTATTTCTCATTTTAAGGCAAATGGCTTCTTGCTTTAGGTAACTTTTTAAAAAGTTAATGATCAGTGCCTGAATGAAAACCACTTCCAGTATTACAGATATGTTTGGATTTTGGACCAGAGGCTGCAAACTCCAAGGCCTTGGGGCCGGGGGAGGGGGGGTGGTGGGTAACCTAAGTGACCGGCAGGAGCCGTGGGTGTGGGAGAGTGGGGGGCGGGGGCCCAGGGACACCAGAGGACACGCACAAGCTCTGGCTTGAGCTCCAAGCAGGAAGGTGGGCCTGGTGTTCCAGATTTCCTGCTCTTTCTGAAACACCTGAAATCCAGATTTTTATGCGACATTTTGTGTTATTTTAATTCAGTACAGCCAAACACAACATTCCTAGGCCCAGACACAGGGCCAGGCTAGGGGTGTCGCCTCTCCTGTGCAGGGAGGCTCCTTCACCACCTTGTCCGAATTCACCAGCCGGGGGGCAGTCCATCCTCATAAGCTGTCGGCGGGTCTGATCCAGCCACGGAGGCACAGACTCAGTGGGATCCAGTGATTTGCTCACTGTTCTTCCATGGTGAGGACGACTCTAGCTATACTAGCCATAATTACCTGCCAGAAACCCGAACTGCAGGAAGACCCAATGCTCTCTCTCCGTGGTCTCCCAGCAAGGATTCTACTGGGTCTCCAGATCAGAAAGCTCTCACTCACTTGGACTCCAAGCGTATCCACTCCTTCTTTACACCCAGTTTTCCTTGTGTAGACACCAGGTGGGTAAAATGTACAATCCACTGTGAGGGGTTCGGACACCTGGGAGTCAGAGGGCACTGCAGGGACCACCACACAACAACAGTAATAACACCACCACCACTACCCCACCAATGATAACCATGGTTAATACGGAGCTCGCCCCAAGTGCCAGACACTTGCCCTTCGGTAACTCATTCAGTCCTCACAGCATGCCTAGGAGGCACCATCCTAAAACGTACCATGTTTACCTTCATTTTAGAGCCGAGAAACTCAGGCATAGCGAGGTCGTGTGATTCCCAAGGTCACCCAGAAGTAAAGGGCAGAGCTGTCGGCTCCAGAGGCTGTTCCTCACAAAACACTATTCAATGCCCAGAACACTGATATATTTGGTGTAAGATGCCCATATCTATTTTCCCATAAAATCAGACACCTTCCTATTTCTTATTTTACTCCAGACAAGGGGTAGCAGATGGTAGAGCTTTATGAACAAAAACATATTAGTAGAGAAAAATGACAGACAAAATTAACTTGTTTTGCTAGCGTGAGCTGGAAAAAGGCAGGAGACTATCTTAGTTCAGGCTGTGGCAAAAGCAGTTTCCTAAAGGAATTTAGATTGAGAATCCTCTTGGCCAATCTTGCAAGTGGCCAAGAGAATAGATCTTCAATGTTCCCACCACCAAAGAGAATAGGTAATTAGGTGATGTGATAGAGGTGTTAGCTTACCCTGCAGAGATAATCATTTTGCCATATGTAAGTGTATCAAATCCACATGTGGTTCACCTTGAACTTACACAATGTTATATGTCAATTATATCTCAATAAAGCTGGGGGGGGGAGGCTTGTCTCCCAATTAAAATAATAATAATAATAATAATAATAATAATAATAAAACCACCACCACCACCTAAGGCGAGCAACCGCCCTCGGCTGGGCCCCACCTGCTTGAGATGCATCACCTCACTGGGCCAGCACAGCGAGTCCAGACACAGCACCATCTTCCCACGTTGTTTCTCAGTGAGCAAGACAAGCTGCCGGCACGTTACCGCAGAACTAGCGAGTGGCGGACAGCGCTGGTGTGTATTCACTATGCTTTTGTCAACTACCCCCCGGAGTCCCATGTTTCTTGAGGATCTGCTGTGTGCAAAGCCAAGTGCTGGGGAATCGGAAATGAGTCAGACACGCTCAGTTTGGGGAGCACACAGTTTCCTGGGGGTCATGGGGGATAAAGGGAGCTCCCCAGGGCCATGCTCAGGGTGAATGAGTTCCCCCCGCTAATACTTTCTGCATCAGCACAATTGCCCTGTCGACTGAAGTCTGTGGACAGCTTCCTTGCGATAAATTTATTTTTTAATTGAGGTGAGGTTTACATAACATAAAATTAACAGTTTTAACTACAATTCAATGGCATCTAATACATTCACAGTGTTGTACAGCCACTGCCTCTATCAAGTTCCAAACCTTTTGGATCACCCCAAGGACATCTTGTACCATGAAGCAGCTACCCCCCACCTCATTCCTCCATGCTCCAGCCTCTGGCAGCCACTAACTAGCCTTCCTACCTCTATGAATTTATCTGTTTCAGATATTCCATATAAATGGAATCATACAATTTATGGCCTCTTGTATCTGACTTCTTTCACTTAGCAACAATGTCCCTGGAACTCCTCCATGTTGTAGCAGGCATCAGATCTTCATTTCTTTTTATGGCTAAATAATATTCCATCATATTGATGCCCCACATTTTGCTTATCCATCCAGTGATGGACATTTCGGGTAGTCTCTACCCTTTGGCTGTCGTGAGTAGTGTCTCTGTGTATATGTGGGGACAAGTATTTGTTTGAATACCTACTTTCATTTCTCTTGGGTATATAACGAGGAGCGCAATTGCTGGGTCATATGTTGATTCTGTGTTTAACTTTTTGAGGAGCCACCAAACTGTTTTCCATGGCAGCTGCGTCATTTTACAGTCCCACCAGCAATTTCCCCATATCCTTGTCGACACTTATTTTTAAAAACGTGAATTGAGGGCGCCTGGGTGGCTCAGTTGGTTAAGCGACTGCCTTCGGCTCAGGTCATGATCCTGGAGTCCCTGGATCGAGTCCCGCATCGGGCTCCCTGCTCGGCGGGGAGTCTGCTTCGTCCTCTGACCCTATCCCCTCTCATGTGCTCTCTGTCTCTCTCATTCTCTCTGTCTCAAATAAATAAATAAAATCTTAAAAAAAAAAATAAATAAAAAAAAAATAAAAACGTGAATTGAGTTGGACAGGACTCGTGGAGTGAGAAACAGAAAATCCAGGTGTCGACTCTGCCACAAACTCTCTATGAGATCATATGAATAGCAGCCCGCATTTCTAGTGTGTGTGCTGCCCCAGGCACTGTTTTAAGGCCTTTCCACAAATTAGCTCATTTAATCCTCACAACAACCATCAATATCCTCCTTTACAGATGAGGAAAGGAAGTCACACGAAGCTCACAACCTGCCCAAGATCGCGCAGCTAGTGCATGGTTGAGGAGGGCTTCCAACATCGGCAGCGTTAACCGAGGGGCTAAGCACCACACACCGTGCCTCTCTGGGCTGTAGTTCTCAGCCTGTGTGAGGGGAAAGGGCAAGGCTCGGGGCCAATTTCTGCCAGATGAATTTTTAAGTAGAACTCCAGTCTATTTAGCGGACAGAAGGGAAGATGATCAGAGTGAAGAGTGGGGAAGCAGGTTCTGCCCTTGAGATAGGGCCTTTGAGGACTTCAGAGAAACAGGGTTTTGGAACTCCCTTCCAAGATCCATGATTCTGAGATGTGAATGATAAGACAAAACTTCAGGCTCTTGCCCAGTCGCGCCTTATTTGATATATCTTACACTTACAAAGTGTGTGTTCTCTTCTCTGAGGACCTTCACAAACACCCTATTTGCCATCAGGATGAATCATTCCAAATTCACACTCAAGGATTTATGAGGCCCTGAAGAACATCTATTTCCTAGGATAGAATTTTCAGGAACCCGGGAGATCTGATTTCAGTTAAGTGCAAACCAGAGCATTCCCACTCTTTTTGTGCTTTGGTTTCAGCTCCTGGGGCAATCTCTCCCAAGCAGTCACCTCTTTCCTGTCTTGTCAGTTCGATCTTGGGACCTAAAATAATCACCAATTATTTGGGCACTTAGTGCATGTTGGGCCTAGTGCTCAGAATCTGTGACACGTCATCTTCCTTAATCCTCACTGCAACCCCTTGAGGAAAGTGCTACAGATCCATGGTCCCTTATCCAAAACCCTGGGGCCAGACTGTTTGAGAACTGAGAGAGTTCCAGAATTTAGTAATTAAGTCGTTTATGCCATGCATTGCATAACATCCCTGTGGTCTGGGGCAGCGCTTGCAATCAAATACATTAATATTTCTGTAGTGAAACCTATGAATATTCACACTGAGTGAAATAAGGAAGGACTATAAATAGGTTCACACCCGTTCAGATTGAGTCTGACTACGGAATGAGTTTGCCCCAAACTTAGGAATAAAGTTTTGGTTTTCAGGCCACAGTCCTGCACGAGGATCTTTATTTTACAGAAAAATGAGGCTCTGAGAGGCTATATGGCTTGCTACCTAGGGGTAACATATCTGGTGAATACTGGAGACAGAATTTGAGCCAGAAGTCTGTCTTTAGTACCTATGTCTATAACCACGTTGCAACATGGGGAAAGAGCACAGATTTCGGGGGGTGGGGAACAGCTGAATGTTCAAATCCCTGCTCTGCCACTTGGGAGCTGTGGGCTCGGGGGAAATCACTCACCATTGACCCTGAGCTTCTGTGAGGTCATTAGGGCTGTTTTCAAATATTCCAGCTTTCCCCCTCCAGGCACAGGAAGAGCTGGACCCTTCCCTACTCATTTGAAGTTAGGTGTGGCCCTGCCCTGACTGCGGCTAATGAAAGGTCGGCACCACTGCTGCGCATGGCTTCCAAGTGGAAGCTTGAGGAGCCAGTATGAGCACTGCCGCCTTCTCTTTTCCATGAGTGACCACTAGACGTTGTTCCTTTTGCCCTGGACCCGAAGGACACAAACCTTGCAGAACTGAGCCTCTAGGCGACCAGTAAGGGCATGCAGCAAGGGCAAAAACAAACCTCGGTTGTTCGAAGTCAGTGCAATCTGGGGTTTGTCTATTACAGCGGCAAGACCTGGCCTACCCTGACTGAATGAGGGGGCACACTGTGAAGCTCCAAGACAGTGCCTGGCAATGAACATCAGCTAATTCCTCTGCCATCCTCCGCCTGAATTCCCCAGCTGTGAGGAATGGGGCCTAATAGTTCTCCTGCTCTGTTGGAAGGAGTAAAACTGCTTGTTAATACTATGAGGTGTTAATGGAAAGGATTTTGTGGGTGTGTACTTAGGTATTCAGTCATACATGTCCCTCACCCCACTCTGGCTTTGATGGAGAGGCCCGGGGAGGGGTGGAGGGGGGAGGTTGGGGACAGAATCCCAGCCCGGAGACAAACGGCCACCCGAGGACGCCAGGTTCCTGATGGAAGTGACAGCTGGGGACCCAATATCCCCAAAGATGGGACTGCAAAGGGCCCGCTTATGTCAGGAGGAGGTCAGGAGGGCCAGGCAGCCTGCTGACAGCTGCTGAGCACAGAGAAGGCACCATTTCCCCCAGGAGGGGCTGCCAGGCAAGCCCACTCAGGCCGACAGATGGAGGGAGTGAGGCTGTGGGGAGGACATTCTCCGTGATGAAAATGTGCAGTTGCCACCGGGACTTGCCTTAAGACCCCATTTAGCAACACCGATTAAGGAGCTATAAATAGCACCTGGGCTCTCTCACAGGCCATAAAACACACTTCCGTGCTCTGCTCCCAGCCTGCAGCCTGCCCTGCTTAATTGGAGCTCAAAATAAAATACCTGGAAGGCCACTTTTTGATGGAAGGCCCTTGTTGTCATAGTGACCGGTTGCTGGGCTAGGGATGGGCCAGAGACTTGACACAGGGCTGCTGAGGCAAAGGTGGGGAGGAGAAAGCTGAGGAGGAGGAAGGGGGGGGGGGAGGGCACGCTGACAAAGGTTACTATGGAAGTCTGGAAGCACACATCAAGGGGCCGGTGGTTACATCAGCCCTAGTGCTGCAATGGCTATAAAAACTGGCAGGCTCACCCATCACCTTTTCCAACCGATGGCCTGACAACGAGGACCACGGAGGCAAGGAAGTGGGCCTGGCTGGCCTCGGGTAGATATGAGAAGGAGAAGACTTGAGTTTGAGTCCTGGCCCAGTCACCGAACAGCTGGGAGACCTTGCGTGGGCTTCCTACTTCTCTGGGCCTCCGGTCTTTGCCACCAGCAACAAGGGACCAGATGAGAAGGTCTCTAAGCTCTTGATGCCCAGCTGGGGCTCTATAGCTGAACTCCCACCACTGTCAAGAAGAATGAAGAAGCCCTCTATGTGCTGAGTCACCTCCAAGATATATGAAGTGGAGGGGCGCCTGGGTGGCTCAGTCAGTTAAGCGTCTGCCTTCAGCTCAGGTCACGATCCCAGGGTCCTGGGATCGAGCCACACATCGGGCTCCCTGCTCGGTGGGAAGCCTACTTCTCCCTCTCCCTCTCCCACTCCCCCTGCTTGTGCTCTCTCTCTCAAATAAATAAAATCTTAAAAAAAAAAGATATATGAAGTGAAGAAAGCAAGGTGCACATCAGAGCATGAGGGGAATGCCGCTGTTTGTGTATTTGTGAAAAATATCCTGGAAGAAAATGCAAGCATCTGACAGCCGTGGTTGCCTCTGGGGAGGGTGACTGGGAAAAAGGGTGGGCAGAGGAGTTATCACGGTCATATTTTAATTCAACGTTATGAGTGTATTTAATATAAATAAAATCTAAATTAAAAAAAAATACTGGACTTCAGAAGGCCCAGGTTTTAATGAATGAGTAAATGACCAACTAGACCAGTGGGGTTACCTTAGATGACTCCTCTCTGCCTCATGTGCTCCTTGAACTTGCAGTCTCCTGCACTTGGCTGTGTGTTTTAACGCCTTGGGGCCTTTGCCTGTGCTGTACCCACCCCTGAAATGCCTTTTTCAGCCTTCCATCTAGTAACATCTTTATTTTTTTTTTTAAGATTTTATTTATGTATTTGCCAAGCAGGAGGGAGCGGCAGGCAGAGGGAGAAGCAGGCTCCCCGCTGAGCAAGGAGCCCGATGTGGGACTCAATCCCAGGACCCTGGGATAATGACCTGAGCCAAAGGCAGACGCTTAACTGACTGAGCCACCCAGGCACCCATAGTAACATCTTTAAATCTAAACTCCTACATCCCTCCTCTGTGAGCACTTCCTAGATACCACAGCTTCCCCAAACACCTGCTACTCTCTCCACTGCACTTTCTAGAGCACTTGATTAATCTGATTTCACTGAATTATCATGATCTATGTGGCTGCTCCAATAAACAAGGAGATTTTTGAGGCTGGGCCCACGTCTGATTTCAGAGTGTATCCGAGGCCCTAGCACAGAACACTGCTCAGTACAACACTCTGCATCTCTGAGGGATCAAACACACACAGAGCATCCTTTCCAGATGATTCCCTGTGGTTTATCTGCTAAATACCAAGTCTCTGCTTTCACATCCCCTCCTCCCTTGCCCTCATTTGAATGTGTTAGGAAAGTTAATTTTTAACATTAGTCTGAGCAGAATACAATTAGGAAGGGTTGCCCTGCAGCCAGAAACAATCGCAGTAGATGCACCCAGCAACACACACAGCGAGGCGCCTGCCCCACGCTTCTGCCTGACTAAAGAGAAATGCTTTTGAGGATTATTCACAGCAAAGGTGTCATCCGGGCTTTCATCTTGGCTGCCTTCCTGCCTGCTTACTCAGGAATCCCATGGTAATGAGGCAGCCACAGGAAGGGGCTGCCACGCACAGGGTCTTGGCTCTGCAACTTAACTGGATGAGTGGCCTTGGCAAGCCCCTGACTCTCGCTGGTCCCCATCCACAGCATGGGGGCTTGGACCAGGGTCCCTAAGGCCCTGCCCATTTGAAATCTCTATCTGGAATTTTAAACATCGGTCCAGGCAGGGCAGCACGGTGAAACCTACTCAGAACAGACAAAATCTCTGCATGAACATCAGAGACCAGAGGAGGGGATGTAAGGATGTCCCAATAGTTACAGGATGATATCACATGCAAGACACACTCCCATGGGTAAACCCAGAAACCTAAAGAAATACCTCCCTTTTGCCAGGTCTCTGAATTGAAATCATCATTGAAATGTGCCTTCACCCGGACCGCCCCCTATGGACGGCAGTGTGGGGAGGACGGAATCCAGCGGCTATTGAATGAATAAACAGGGGCAACCAAGTGAGGTTATCAGAAAGATAGCCCTGATTATCACCCTGATTTGTCCAAAAGATAATTTATAAACTTCCATTCCATTAACCCTTATTTCGTTACTAACAGATTTTTGGTAGTTTTGCCTCCAGCATCTTTTCTCTCCTCTTCGGATTCCCTTGAGGACCCTCCCAAGACTGCCCCATCCCAGCTCCATGGGTGGAGACTGGAACTGGGGCTCAGCCAATCAGCGCATTCCAACCCAGTGACCATAGTGATTGGCTCCGGAGTGGGCATGTAACCTGAGCAGGGCCAATTAGAATGCATTCTAGGACTTGTGCCAGGCAAGGCGGATACAAACCGTGCTGGCTCCTGCAAGATAAGGAGGAAAGGGGTGGCCCCAGTGGCTCCTTGCAGTCATTCTGGGACTTGAGAAAGAAGACCCCAACCATGGGGAATGTGTGTGTAGAAGGGGTTGTAAGGGTGGTGCTCTGTGGGATGGGAGATCTAGGGATCAGTGGGGAATCACTGTCCTTATTTAGATTGTATCATTTCATGTAGCTTGTGAGTATGAGAACCTAAAGCCCCATGAAATACCCCTAAGGCGCCACTAGACACAAAGGAAGAAGACCTGAGAAATGGAGAGAGAGAAACTTGATTCTGGCAATGGTCTTTGAACCCTGGATGTAGGTGAGGATGAAGCCCGATTTACCCAAGTACTAGTCAGTGATAAAAGCATACACATTCCCTTTATTAACATTAGGTACTTTGGGTCAGGCTTGCTGTTCCTTACAAGAGAATACAACTAATAAAGCACCGCTCCTGGGTTAGGCCTTCTCTAATGCTGGACTTGAGTTCTTGGACTACCATCTGAGGTAATCCCTGATGGAGACACCACAGTGGGTGGAAGAGGATCTCTGGCCCAGTGAAGAAAGGCAGGGGTAAGAAACTCATGGCGGGCCAAGCCACACACTTGGAGGAGGAGGGCTCCGGAAAGCCCTGCTTGCCCGACACCAGCCCGACACCAGTTTTTCCACCGGTGCCTCAAAATCCACCTGAGCATTTCTTCTTCGAGTTCAATGCAACCTAAGACACAAGGAGTCAGGGAATGTACAAGTTAGAAGAGATTTCCAGGGATACCAGTCCACCAGGCACTGCACAATCAAGGATCTGCTGTCCAGAGAGCTGAAGTGGCTGACTCAGTGTCCACGTGGCCAGTCCAGGGCAGATCACAGGCCAGGACCCCTGAGACATGGTGTCCCTTCCACTGACCCATAGCTGTTTAATTAAGTCTTGGCGCTTCTGTTTTTTTAATCTCTCCCCCTGCTATGTGACAGCTCTGCCACCAGGTGGCGATGCGGAGTCACCGCATGCCTTGCGGAATTGAGGTCAGTGGCCATCGTGGATTTGCTTTTAAGAAAATGATCTTTATTCATCCCAAAAGATAATTAGCATACAAAACTATGATTAATTTGAATATAACTTTGAAGGCAAACCAATGAATTATAACTGGGGCTACATACATTGTCTCTTCTTTACTAATTATTTGCCTTTTCTAACCTGGCCAGTGAGGGAGTAGAGAGAAGCCAGGCATTGACGTCAGACGGGCCTGGCTTTCAAATGCAGCTCTGCCATGGAGTAGCTGCATGTCTTTGGCAAGTCATTTCTCTATGAGCTCAACTTACTCATCTGTAACAATGGGTTCACTGCTACTATAAATAGGGCTCTTGTAAAGGAAAATTTCATCACTGCATTCTCAGGGGCCTATATATAGTAGCTTTTCAATAAACCTCAGTTGAAGGAAAGGACATGGTACCTAATGAAGTGCTTGGCATAGAAAGCAAGTATCCAATGACTCTTATTATTAGAGGCAAAAGGGAAGTAGGTCTATGAATGAAATTATAGGCCATGGTCATTAAGAAAGGGGGCTTTGTAGGGGACATAAGACCTCACCGGGAAGCTAGAAATCACAGCGTATTGGTGGCTGCCCACTCGCTAACCACTTAAGGCTGATGCTTTTCAACCTCACTGTAAAACATCCCCTCCCACCAGATACCTCAGCTCTGAAACCCTCCTAGAAATCTCTGTGCCTTGTGGGCAAGTTCTTCAGGAGAATTCCCATCTACACTTCTCTGTATCTTCCCTGGCCCCACCTGTGAATAAGAGGCTAAACAGTCCCTAAAAGCCCAGTGCTAAAGAAGATTCTCAGGAAACTGGTCTCATCTTACACCATCTCCTGGGCTGACTTTCCAGGCTTATGGCCTCATTCTCTCCATCTGCAAAACCTGCAGCTGGCTTGGATGGTGCCCACATCCCCTCCAGAGGTGGGATCCTGGGAACACCCCTCCCCCTCAGGCTGACAGGCCTGCCCAGGGTGCAGAATTCCCTTAACTTCAAACTTCCTCAACTCTAACGGAGCAAATTATGTGACGCTTTATTTTTCCCAGCTTGAATGGGCAGAGCTAGCACCTCATAAAGTGACAGGGAAAATATTTGGCTGGTTTCGTAAACCAGGGCCACAAAGGCTCACTTGTGATGGGCGGCTGTGCCCATCTGGGCAGTGAGGTCCGCAGACACCACTGCCCACCCGACACCGGCCACCTGTGTGCAGACCATGAGGCCTGGCAGCCTCTCAGCCCCGCCAGGCCATCTCCTCCCACGCACTTCCCGACCCTGAGCTGCCAAAAACAACCCCGGCCATTAGCCCTGCACAGGGCATTCTCAGGGGCATGCCTGGGAGGCCCTCAAAGAAGCTTCTGTGGGCCGGTCAGCGGCAGCCACCGGGAGATGTCTGCGGCGCGTCCGGGTCACAGTCTGGCCCCAGCAGGCTCCCCTCAAGGAACCCACCCACAAACTTCCCTCCTGCAGACTCAAGCGCTTTGCAGCCTCCCTGCCTCTGCTCCTGCCATTCCGCCTGCCTGGAGCACCTCTCCCGCCCTCTCCCTCCAGCCCGTTCCTACTATGTCCCGGCCCTGCACAAGGTCCTCCTCTGGGCCCAGACCTCCGTAACACGGCACCCACGGGGCCGTGCCTTTCCGCAAGCTGACAGAACTCCTTGCTGGTGCCCTCATTAGAGAATTAATCACACCCTTCCTGGGGGGCCTTTATTATTTAATGCTGGCATTATTTCACTGACGCCTCATTTATTTGAAACAGGTAAAGAGCTTTTTCAACATCGGTGCATTTTCCTGATAAAGTATCCTTTTAAGTACCAACCTACTTTTAGTTTGATCTCTTTGGGTGGGAATTTTTCTAAAACGCGTTACGCCTTCATCTTTAAAAATTGTTTTCCAGTTTTCCTGAGATATAATTAACATATGACGCCATACAGGTTTAAGGTGAACCACCGTGATTTAAAATACGCACATACTGTGAAACGATAGTATGCCCCCCCCCAATCTAAAACCAGCCACCGTAAACATAATGGAATCCGTTTTTGAGGATTCCGTTGGAAAAGAAAATGCCACTTTCGCTCCCGTGGCTGGGGGTCCGCTCGGCTGGGCACCACATGCCCCGCGCAGCGGTCGGAGAGCCCCTGCTTGCGCCTGCGCGCTTGCCTCTGGCCTCACTGCGCACGCTCGCGGCTGCCTCTTCCGGGATGGGAGCGGGAGCCGATGACCGGGCCGATGTACATGCTTAGTAAGGTGTAGGTGAACAGAAACTGGTGTCTAAGATCTTTTTCTAACCTTCAGAAGAGAAACTGGGTTCCTTTCAAGGCCCTAAGTCTTTCCGTTCATTCTCGGGGATGAGGTTGTGTGGAACTGAGTACGCCAGACAAGCATGCTTGTTCCTATGTTGATGTGTCCTGTGGGTGATGCGTCGGCTCTGCGGTGCCCACAGGGTGCTTGGCCCCGAGTGGCTCGGTAATAAGACCCAGCTGACTTGCTCTGGGCGATGTGTGACCGGGAGCAGCGTGCTCAGCTCTCACTTTGGAATTAACTGCGTCTTGAAAGGGCAGGCTGGTTCAGCCTCATCAGTGCCTCAGAGGGGCCGTGGTTCCAGGTCGCTGGCGGCTGCTGGCTCCAGGGGAGGCACATTTGGGATTGGGGGGTCGGGGGGCGAAGTTTCTAAATCTTGCTGGAGCTAGCTGTTGTGTCTGGTCTCTGGTTCTTGGAAAACAGAGATGTCAGACAACTTTATGCTGCATACCGGACAGGCATGGCCACTTAGGGGCCATCTTGTTTCTTCTAAGCTACCACAGCAGGTTGAGGCTGCAGTAAATCCTTTTTTAAGGCCTGCGAATGGAGGGGCTGGACAAAGAGCAGGCTGGGCATGGCGGTGACTACACAGCCAGGGATCATGGGCAGTAGGAAGAAAGGGCCTGGGAGGCCCTTGGAGCCCAGGTAGGAGGTGGAGGCAGAGGGGCAGCCTCTTACCCACAGGCAGATGCCTGGCTGCCCCGACGCTTGGTGAGTTCTGCCAAGCAGTGTTCTCCTCCCTGGCCATGCTTCCCTCAGGCAGCCACTTGGACCAAGAGGCATCTCCAAGGTGCCACTTGACCACCTGGCTTTGGGCACTGTTCGTGAGTTTGTGATCTCATCACACCCCAAATTATCCACACTCAAACGTCTTACAGGCACAAAGCTTTACTTCCTGCTTGCTCCCTTTAATCTTCATGAGACCCTGCCTGCCCCTCCAGCCTTGTTTCCTGCCCTGCTCCATGCATGCCTCTTGCCATCTCAGTTTCTAAATTATACCAAGCTCCTCCTTCTCTCCTCAGGACCTTTGCACATGCTGCTTCTTCTGCCTGGAATACCTTTTTCTTCACTCCCACCCTGCAACAGACACCTCGTTAGTTAATTCCTCCTCAAAACTTAGAGGTCCCCAAGATTGGCCTTTTCTGACTCCCAAGACACACCAGAGCCCCCTCATGCACTCTCCCAGCACCCTCTGCTTGCCCTGTGTGCCACCCAACACCACAGTAACCACAGGAAAATTTCTGTCATTGGATGTGACATTTCTCCCTGCTGATTTCTCAGTTCCAGTTCCCTGGCTGCCCTGCCTTATCAGCACCTAGCACAGGACCTGGCACATAGAACATGGTCAGGAAATATTTAATCAATCACTATACCCTCCACTCCACCCCCAGCCAAGCTGAGCTGCCCTAGACCCAGAGCCCCCACATGACTGTGACTTGCTCTTTCTTCCTGCATACACCTTTCTCGCCTAAGTAATTCCCACTCTTTGATGAAGGAAGGAGTGAATCAATGAAAGCATGAACAAACGGACAAACTATTAGGATTTCGTTAATTTATATGGGAATCATGAGGTCCTCCACTGCACTGGAAAGGCTCTGAACGTGTGGCTGGAGAAGTATTCACAGAGGAAAAGAGCCTGGAGTGGGAGGATTGCCTGTAACAAAGCAGAATGAATTTACAAGCATCCCTGAAAATGCTTTCGGGAAATCCTAAAAAGTCTCTGGTGAGCAAGGCCTGGTGGGTGGAAATGAATAGTGCAGAACCTGTTATGATTAATTTAAGACGAGCATGTGTCCTTGATGCCTCTCATGTTTAGCGAGCCATCTGCTGTTCAGCTTAAGGGAAAGGAACCATACTCGTAAGGTGGACAGAACCTAGGTGTCCATCATTTGGGGAATATTATGTAGGTAATGATCAGAGTTCCCTGGCGGTGATGACTTCCATGTGCCAGTGCCGTGCTGGGCAGTTTATATCCATTATACTATTTAATCCTCAGGAGAACTTTGGGGAGATCTGTCGCCATTTTACAGATGAGAATATGGAGGCTCCGAGAGGTTGAGTAGCTCAGCCACGGTTACAGAACTAGCTGTGGCAGCGCTGGGCCCTACCCCAGGCAGCTGGACTCCGAAGTCTCTCTGCCCGGCTGCAGAGTGAGGTTCTGGGCAGGGCTCTCTGGGCCGCATCCCCCAAGCTGAAGAGGCAGTGCTGCCATGGAAACGAGGTTCCCAGCAGCTGGTCCGGCTGGGTCTGTTTCACCAAGTCTTTAGTCAGGTCTCCCCCAGCGACACAGTCTGGGTGTCTGCGGCGGCGAGGGAGGAAGGGAAGGGCGGACCACATCAAACGGCACTTGGGCCAGCCTGCCGGGGGGTGTGGCAGCCTCAGAGGGTGCCAGCAGTTGGGCTCTGAGGCCCCCCACCCTTCTCCACAGGGACCTCCTCCACTGCCAGCCTTGGAAGGTCAGGAGATCATGTTTTAGGGCCGGTGTCATTGACCTAGGACAACTTCTACCTGTTGGTCTACCCGATGCGGGGTTGCAGGCTTCATGAGAAGCCAGTCCTCCGCCTCCTTGAAGTGACATTCCTTCCCTGTGTGGTCATCGTGTATCTCCAACACTAGCAGAGTAGCTACAGGGCTTGGGCCTGGAAAGCGGAGGCCTCTGACGCCTTCACAGGGACTCTGTTGGGTTGATGCAGCAAACATTCCCCAGAGAGCTACCATGTGGTTAGCTCCCTGGGCACCAAGGGCACCCTCGCCTTCTGTCTCTAGGCTCCAGGCCCACCTCAGGGCTGCTGAGTCCGGGGATCCAGCATGTTCAGCCTGCAGGCTGTGCTACTCCCATGCCCCTCCTCACTCTTGGCCTCGCCTGTTGAAGCCATCGTGACACATCTTTCTGAGCACGTGGAGGCCTTTGCTTCCCGTTGGTTGAGCAGAGGAGCCTTTTACCCTATGCATTCGTTTGCTCAGTCTGCCCGAACACAGTGCCATGGACTGGGGGGCTGAAGCCACAGAAATTTATTGTCTCACAGTTCTGGAGACCATGAGTCCAAGATCAGGGCATCAGCAGGGAGGGTTCCCTCAGGGGCTATGAGGGACAATCTGTTCTCCGTCTCTCCCCTAGCTTCTGGTGGTTTGCTGGCAATCTTTGGTGGCTCTTGGCTTGTAGACATGCGCCCTGATCTCCATCTTCTTGTTCACATGGCCTTCTCCCAGTGTCCATGTCTCTGTGTCTGAATTTCCCTTTTTATAAGGACACCAGGCAGATTAGATTAGAGCCCACTCTAGTGACCTCAATTTACTACATCTTATTGTATCTTATTTCTAAATAAGCTCATATTCTGAGATTCTGGGGGTTAGGGCTTCAACATGAGAATTTTAGGGGAACACAAGCCCATACCACTTTGCTTACTTTCTGCAAGGACAGACGAGGGCTACTCGGGAAGAACAAGACCGGCCCAGCAGCTGGCACCTCTGCAGAGCCAGGAGAGAAAGAGGGAGACATATGTACAAAAGGCAGCACAGAGGGGCAGAGCCACACACCTGCTGTGTGGCTGACAATGACCCAGGCTACAGACTTGGGGCTTCTGGGGCCTGGGCAAGACCAGTCAGGACAATACTGGACACATGCCCAATGCTAGTGTAGTTTACAACAGTCCCCAGCAGAGGGGATTCTCAGAAGGTAAACCCAGGCTCTGCTGCACTGCAGCTCAGGGGACCCCCAAGAGGCCTCAGCACTAGCCCATTCTGATGCCACAATCTCTTGTTCTGAACTAAGACTGAGTTGACTATAAAACACCTTCCTGACAGGCCGAACAACCAAGCTCACTTAATATACATCCCCTCTAAGGAAATGGCCCACCAGTCCTGAGATTCTGCAAGGCACTAGCCAGTGTTCAAAGCTTTCACGTATACATGTTTAATTAATTGGAGAAATCCTTTCTGGAAAATCAGTTGGCACTCAGTATCCGCAATCTCAGAAACAGTTCATACTCCTTGACCTGTTATTTTTACTCCTAACGATCTACCATGCTGATATAAATAAAAAGGACAGCAGGTGTTAAGCAAATGCATTTACTGCAATGTTACTTATAAGAGGGAAAAATTGGAAACAAATGTATACAATAGAGGACAGTTAATTAAATTATGATACAATTAAATGGTGACATACGATTTATTAAAAATTATATCATCCCGCCAACACCACCACTACTTATCACTGTTCTGGAAGGACTAGCCAAACAGTTAGATAAGAGAAAGAAGGCAAAGTTGTCATTTTCTGCAGATGGTTTGCTTGTATACCTATAACACCCAAGAGAACCAAAAGAGAACCTTGAGAGAAATAAGAATTCAGTGAGGCAGAAAATTACTGGTCATCAAAAATCAACAGCTTCCCTGTAGACATATAACAAGTTGGGAAATATAATGGGAGGTAGGGTTCCTTTCATAATAACAAAAAAAAGATAAAATACTTAGGGATAAACACAACAAGAAATGTGAGGCTTGTAAGCGTAAAAATGTGAATCACATTAAAGGACATTAACAGAAAACTTGAATAAATGGAGAGACATTATTTTATGTGTGGACCACAGTCCTCAATAATTCAAAGATGTCAACTGTCCCCTAAAATAATCCATAAATGTAGTATGATCTCAATTAAAATACCTATGGGATGTTGGGGGGACTTTACCAAAATGATTAAAGTTTATGTGGAAAAGTAAACACAAATGAAGAAAGAGAAAAATGCTAAAAGAATAATGAGGTGGGATGCCAGCCTATGGGTTATTAAAACAGATTTTTAATCACTGCATTACAGTAATGAAAACCATTTGGCACTGGTGAAGGTCTAGGCAGACTGATGGTGAGTGAATACCTGCTGCAGGGTGAGAAAGTGGCTAGTGGGGAAACAAGGACAGGGATCTGATACACAGACAGACCTGGGCTGTCCTCCCAGCCTGTGTGGCCTTGGTCGTCTACGGTACCTGCTCTGAGCCTATTGTTTCATGTGAGTATGGAGAGAATTCAAGGAAATGTGAACTCAGAGTAGGGGCTCAAATGTCACAGGACTCATTGAAGGGCCACTATTATTACCAGTTATTTATTCTTTATTCTTTTTTATTTTACAATTATTTTAATGATTGGGGGCGCCTGGGTGGCTCAGTCAGTTAAGCGGCTGGCTCTTAATTTTTGGCTCAGGTTATGATCTCAGGGTCCTGGGATCGAGCCCCACGTCAGGCTCTGTCCTTAGAGGGGAGTCTGTTTGAGATTCTCTCTCTCCCTCTGCCCCTCCCCCCCCACTCACATGCGCTCTCTTTCTCTCTAAAATAAATAAACAAATCTTTAAAAAATACAATTATTTTAATGATTAGATTATTTTAATTATTTTCAGTTACTGAATTTAACTTTTGGATAGGACCACATTGCCACCCAATCAGAGGCTCACCAGCCACATTCCAGCGCCATCTAGATCTCCCTTCCGGGTATGGCTACCTGCACATCCCTGAGCCCATCCCTCCACCTTTCACAGCGATGAGGCCAGTCTCTCTCTCCCATGGGAGACAAACAGAAAGTCAAAGTGGAGGCCTTAGGAGATATTCTCAAGAAAAGAGCAAGACTACGGGAAATGTGAGTCTTTGGAGAGAAAAATGAGCAGCCTCAGAAACAGTCTCTATTGTTGGAAAGCCTCTGTTATGGGCCCAGGGTTGGTATTATTGAAGACCATCCCATTCCCAGGCTGAGAGAGACCAGGGGCAATGGTGGATGTGGAGGAAGCAGCATGGTGGGTCCAAGGGCCAACAGTGGCCCTGGCCTGACTTCAGGGATGACCTTGGGTCACCCTGGGGCCGGGAGCTAGTGATGGAAAGGCCCCATGCAGGCCGAGTAGCCTGGCCTGGTTCCAGCTCCAACCCAGACTGTCAAGAAAGGTTGGAACAAGAAGAAATGGTATTTCAGGAAGCCATGTATAGAAGACACCAGGTTGGGGCGCCTGGGTGGCTCAGTTGGTTAAGCGACTGCCTTCGGCTCAGGTCATGATCCTGGAGTCCCGGGATCGAGTCCCGCATCGGGCTCCCTGCTCGGCGGGGAGTCTGCTTCTCCCTCTGACCCTCCCCCCTCTCATGCTGTCTCTCATTCTCTCTGTCTCAAATAAATAAATAAAATCTTTAAAAAAAAAAAAAAAGAAGACACCAGGTTGAGGACAGGGAACCGAGAGACAGGAAGTTCAGCTAGGATGCTGATGCAGCTGGCCTGGAAGGGGGTTGGAATGACAGGCCTGTTTCAACCAGGCAGCACTCCAGGCACACGGCTCTCTATTACAAATCTCCCCAGATCCTTAAGATATGTTTGAGATTGGGGTAAATTTATCGGTTCATTTATTGGTAAACTTACTTCTTGAAAGAAGGCTGCAAAATTAAAGTTCATACATTTAATTAAATATCTACCCTAGAAAAAGAGCATTGTGTCAGGAAGTCAAGTGCAGTACAACACAACTCAACTCACCATTACACCTTCATTATGTTTAATGAAAGAGGTTGTATATTTTAATATGTCTGTTGTGATGTTACCAAATATGTAAGAAGCACAAGCTGGAAATGATAGATGACATCCAGTATGGAATTAGAAATCCAAATGATCTGTACCCTCTAGGAAATTTGGCATAGTTCAGTAAGATGGAACCCATTAGGGTTTCCTATAAAGTCCTGCTTTTAAGCCTTGGAAATAAATCCAGCTGACGGGACAGGGATGTCTCTGAAACAGAGTCATAAGCTCCCTGAGACTGGCCAATGTGAGCTGGCTGCTTAGTTAGCTGAGACTAACAGAGGCTGCATCAAAAGAAGTATGAGGTCCAGATGAAAGGAGGTGAGGTCCCACTATAACCTGTGTTGGAAAGGCCCTGACTATCTACCATACCATCTACCTGCTTTGGTCACTAAACTCACTTGCTTTCTGATGAACCTATTTAGCTGCTTCTACCTACAGCCGTAGAGGGTCGTCACCTCCCAGGTTTGGCTCCTCTTCCAGAGGGAAGCACAGATGGTGCCTCCACTTCTGTCTTAGGTGTTATTTCTACTTCTCTGCTCTTCTTATGGTTTTTCCAAATCCAGGCCCAGACTCAGTCACAGGGGTCTCATGGCTTGTGCACCAGTTTGGACCCAAGATCTCCATCATCTAGGGAGAGTCCCTTTGCCCCCAGTCCCAGCTCCACCCCGGTTAGCCCCCGGCCCAGCCTCCAAAGCAGAAGGCACTGGAGCAGATGACCTGAAATGTTCCAGGAGGACAGCGCACAAAGGATCCCTAGCCATCCCTGTGTTCCAGGCCCCAGCTGCTTCCCAGGAAGTCTGGGTGGACATGGGCCCTCCCCTTCGATTCCCCTCATTTATGGAGAAAAGTGAAAATTCCCTCTTTCCCCCTGATGTCTGGGGCCTTGCCGACAACAGAGCCAGATGACACTGGGATTTATATGAGTTTTAACAACACCAAGTCCCAGAGAAGTCTCGGGGGAGCCGGGCAGGGAGCAGGTGGGGGAGCGAGGGATGAATAAGTCCGTTCTGAGCCCCAGGACAGCCTCTTCCATTATGCATTTGTATTCATCCCGTAGCCATGGCGCTCCAGACAGCGGCCCAAACAGTCCGGAGCGCACAGCTGTTGAGGAGCTTACAGCCTCAAATTTTCCGCCTCAGAGTAGCCGGAAATCCCTTCCTGAACATGCCCTCCACAGTCTCGCCCGGAGCACTCCTCCCCCGGGATGCCGCAGGCCTGCCTCCTCACCCTCACCCCCCCGCAGCAGGCCCCCCAGCCCCTGCTCCCTCGAAGCAGGCCCGAGAGGGGCCGGGCGCATTCTCCAAAGGGGAGCGCAACACACGAGTTTTGCCCCGTCGGGGAGCAGGGTACACGGTTAGGTAGGACTTGCCCCAACACCCTTCCTCCTCAGTGCTTCCTTGGTGGCCCCTGAGGCGCTTCGAAATGCTGCCCATGTTCTCTGAGGTGGAAGGTGCAGCTGCAGAGAGCATGCGTAGTGTAGGGACAAGGGAATCACGGGCAGAGGGCAGGGAAGGGACACCTGAGCAGGCTGTGCTCTTCGGCCGGCTCGCCATGAGAGACGGGGCGTAACCCAAGGGGCCAGAAGGCACCCTCGGGGTGAGCCTACCTGAGGACAGGGAAGCTGGGGAGTCTATACACCAATGGCCAGGAGCAATTGGGTGGCCCAGCCGGCTCCCACAGCGGGAGGACGCCTTCGGTGCCGGTGGGGACACTCAGGCGACGGGGCGCAGAGGATACAGGCCACTCAGCTCAGGCCCCGGGAGTGGCGATGGGTCCTCGACTAGAGTCTCAGTCCTAGCCCGGGACAGCTTCCTCCTCAGGCTGCAGTAAAGTGGTTTTGGCTTGAAAGCCTTTCGTTACAGGACTTTTGGGGTCGGCCAAAAAAAAAAAAAAAAAAGGCCAGGAGCAAGCGTAAGATCGATCCGTGTTCTCGTCAGGCCAGCTCAAAAACTGCCTCCTCTGAGAGGCCTTCCCTGTTCAGGGCACAGAGGTGTGTGGAAGGAACAGCCGCGCAGCTCGGCTACCCCTGAGGTGGGCATGCAGGCGAGGAGCCACCCCAACGGTGATGCTGACAGCGTCGCTCCTTGGGATGCCCTGTGGTAGTCAGCACAGATCTGCATAGAGTCGGAGCCCAAATTCGCCCACTCACCAAGTTCCCAAGCACCTACTGTGTGCCGTGCCTTGGAGGAGGGAAGAGGGGTGGACGATGCCCGGTCAGGTGGAGACAGCTGAGGCAGAAGAACAGGGGCTGCCAGGGTAGCCACAGGAGGAAGAGGAAGATGGACACGAGCTCCCTCTGCAGAGGGAGACCACTGCACTCCAACTGGCCCCAGGCAGCAAGACTGCCGCAAAAATTGTTCTAGAAACAGAATGAGCATGCCCAGCTACCAATCACTAAAGAACCAGGCCAGGCCTGGGTGGCATTTGTTAAATGTCGACTGGGTGCTGGGCACCTGGCTGACTTTTTTATAGATGCCACCACACTAGAGCATCCCTGCCACCCCAGAGGGAGTTGCTGTTAGCCCCTATTTCCCAGAAGAGGAAACTGAGGCTCAGAAGTTGGCAATGACTTGCCCAAGGTCATATAGACCGCTTATGTGGTGTTAGAGGAGGAAGCCATTTGGCCGGAGTTCAGGGAGTGGGCATATGGCTCTTCATACCCAGCTGGTAAGGAGGACCCTTGGTTTCCAGTTTGAGTCTCTTGCAGAAGTTTGAGATGCTCATAAAAATATATGTGAGTGTGATAAATATGCATGTGGAAGGAGGGAAGAGGGGAGCCCAGGCGGGCCCTGGAAACTGGCACACAGCCCTTCTCCATCAGTGCATGGTGGTAAGGTGGCTCTGGAGATCTGGAAGCTTCCCTAGCTGTGAGTAATCCACTGTGGACTTCACGCCCAGCTTAACCTCTCTGGGCCTCCTCTTTGTCATTTAAGATAAAACATTCTGATGAATTAAATTATACCCCAGTTAGTACAACAGAAGGAACATGTTTTTGAAATGAGACAGACCAGGTTTGGATCCTGGCTCTGCCACTTATTAGCTGAGTGACCTCGGGCAAATTAAGTGACCTCTCTGAGCTCCAATGACCTCATCTACAAAGTAGAAAAGGAAGTATTGTCTACTTCCCAGCAAATCTGGGAAGATTTACAATATGAAAAGTGCCTACCACAATATATGGTATTACTACATAGTTTATTATTGTTGTTGTCATTATGGCCAGCTAACATTTTTAGGTTTAGTTTCCAAGAAGTCTTGATTTCTCCCTACAGACTCTATTATGAGAAAGAACGCTTTATCTCCCTGCATGACGTCTGCAAGCGTTCCCACATCACCAAGGCTGCCCTACCTTCTGCCTCCTCCTCTCCGTTCATTTCCAGGCAGGTCAGGCTCAGCCCCACCACTGCCCCCTGCCCAGAGCCCATCACTGAAACCTGCCCTGCAGGCTGGCAGCCACAGCGTGGCCCACAGCCCTCTCTGAGGGCAGAGGGAGGGAGGCAGAGGAGAAAGAGCAGGAGCCCAAGCATCAGACTGGCCTTGAAACAACTCTGTGATCGTGGGCAAGTTGCTTCACCTCTCTGAGCCTCTTAAAATGAGGAGAGCAGCCCCTCCCTACAGTGGAGGGAGGCATTGCCTCCTCTCTCTCCTTGCCTTGAGACCTTGCCCAGGCTGCATACCCATCCTTAGCTTCCCTCCCTGTTCTCCCCGTATCAGGGTGCTGAAGGCTGGAGGCCCACTCCAATGCGATCAGCAGGCTTGGGAGGCACTTGGAGCCGGAGACTGGGCTCCCATGCCGGTCATTCCCCCAGAGGGCTCGCTCACGGGCAGGACGGCGGCAAAGCCAGCGGCTGCCTGAGCCTGGCTGCCCTGAGTTGCTCTGGTAGAATCTGGCTGCCTCTCCGTTTCAAGCTCCACTCCTGGGGCACAGGAGCACACAGAGCTACTGGCCGTGTCAATGATGGGGGCTTTGATTGTCCTGGATTCTAATCAGTACCTCTTGATGGACCCCCTGTCGATGGCGGAGAACGGTAGATGTGGTTAGTGAAGGAGAAGGGCTTCCGTTGAAAGTAGGTAGGTTGATTTCAACCCGAAAGTTTTCATTTTGTTGGCTGATAATGTCAATGCTAATAATAATAATCATACCATCACCTCCTATTTATCAAGCCCTGTTGTGTGCCCCTCACTCTACATGTTATTTCTAGTCCATAAACATGCTGGGAACCAAGGGTAACCTCCCCCCCCCCACCTTACAGAAGAGAGCGCTGAAGCTCAAAGAGGTCAAATCACTTGCACCAGGTCCCCGGCTGGGGATCAAGAAGTTGAGATGTGAACCCAGCTCATCTCTACTCAAGGCCAACCCAGGCCTCCCCACAAACCTCCCATGCTGCGAAGTCTGGGTTCACAGCTTCTTCGAGTTTGCCGGCTGCTGTGTCGGGTGATGCACTGACTGCTAAGAAAAGCCGCTTCCGGGGCTGGGCAGGCTCTGGTTCACGCAGGTTTGCTGAATAGAGCTAGTGTGGGAATGAGCTCTACCGCCTCAGCTGCTTCAAAAAAGGAACTTGTCCGACAAAAGGAAGTCACCCTGCCCTGTCACCATATCCATAGTTTCAGCCTGTGTCCCTGGCCATGAAGCATGAACCTGGGCCACTGGTACCACCACGGGGAGCCCTGCCATTGGGCTTGTCCTGAGTAAAGCTGCCATCCACACTGTCACTGGCAAGCAGCACTTGTGCTACTTAATCGAGTCATTTGTCAGCCTGAACAGGCTGTGGCAGGAAGATCAAAGAAGCGGGGGGTGGGGGCGGGGGGTGGGGGGGGGGGGGGTGTGGTCCACACAGGCCCCGGCTCTGTCACTGGTGGGGCGAAAAGCTGCATACCTCCCTTAACCTCTCTAAACCCCAGGTTTCTCACTTGCCACATGGGGGCAATTATGTCCTGTCTCATTGCTCGGGACACTCTTGATGGTCAAAAATAACAAGGTGGATTTAAAAGTTAAACAGCATTGATAATAAGTAAGAGGCATTATGCTTGCTGAGACCATAATTTCTCATGGGTAACAACTATTTTTGTCTGTTTTGCCTCTGCCGTCTGTATCCCTAGTGCCTACTAGTGACTGTCACATAGTAGGTGCTCAATTAATATGTGCAGAATGAATGAATTTTTAAGAAATGACTTCCCCAGGGTCACATGGTGGTAGAGATGGGATTTAAAATCTGGGCTGACCCTAATGTATATTCCCGATCTGGGGGGCAGGGGGAAAGAGAGAGAGAAAAAGAGAGAGAACTCTTCTGCTTATCCCTTAATTCATAAGCAGTCTGGAGGGGGAGCAGGAGCTGAAACAAGGGGTGGGTGGCCAGCACCATCTCAGATGAGTATTCATGAATGGCCCCACCCCACCGCCCAACACACAAATGGATACACTCAGATTTGGTCAGCTGCCTTCGAAAAAGCAAAAAGAGCAATTCTAAAGCAGGCTCTAAAGTGACTTTCCCAAGGTCATCCAGCTGATGAGTGGCAGGGCTGTCAACACTCACAAATTCTGGAATGATTTCTGTGAAATCCCTGAAAACTGGTTTTTCAAAGATAACTGGCTTTTGACAAATTCCCCAAAGAATGAAGCAAGGGCTTCTGTCCATCTCCTCTGTTCCTGACCCTAAGGCTGCTGGTGGACACAGGCCTGCTTGTGAAAGTTGTGATAAAAGAATCCATTGCAGTCGAGGAAAAGGGTAGACTGAGTCATGAGAAACACCACGTCTGCTCCCTGTCCTGCCTCCGCCACACCCTCTCTCTGGCCTCCACACCTTGGCCTGCCTCGCTCCTTCGGGCTCTACCGCACTCCGCGAATGCCCAGGTTTCAGGACTCAGAGGTCCCTTCCTCAGCAGAGCTCTCCTTTATCTGCCATCTGTGCCCCCCTGGTGCCCTTTCCCCGCTGCCTGAGGTCTCTGGGAACCTGTGGCTCCTACTGGACCGTTCTGCTTCTGCTGGACAAATGGGCTGGACCGTGTGGGCCGTCTTTGCAGCTGCAAAGCCCAGCCCAGATCTGGCCTACTAGTGACTGGGGGGGGAGAAGGCTCAGCCAGTGTTTGGACAGTGAATACTGACCTGCTGGATGAGGACGAGGCTGTGTCACACATGCCCCTTCCTTGAGGACCAGTAACCTCTAGCTGGGATTGGTCCCATCCTTGGGGGATGTGGGTGCCCACAGTGAGCAGGGTCAAGGCCGCCCAGAAGGGCTAAGTGCGTCAACCAATGCCTGAAATCCCACTGCGGTGCGGTACCGAGTCACCACGGAAGCAAATAGTGGGATGGCAAGGACAGTCTGGTCCCGTTTGTGCTTTGTGAAAGAGCAGGGGCACGCATTCGTATTTAGATATGGATAGAGATGTGCTTGTATCTACCTAGAGCGTGTGTGAGGAGCTCTGTAAGACATTGGTCAGAGTGGGCTTGGCTTAGTTGGGGCGCTCCTGAGACAAGGCTTCAGGAGCAGACAGTTGTGGGGGGAGATGATCTCTGGAAGTACGAGGGAGAGGGCAGAGTGCACCAGGACGGGAGGAAGACAAGCGAGGGAATGTTAACGAGCTGACACAGATGGGGGCGACTGGGCTCATTCTCTCAGGACCCTCTGAGCAGGTGTGTAAAACGCACCTCAGAACCGTCCTGGAGGTTGGGGAGCCGGGGGCCTTGAGCCACTGACCCTCTCCCCGCAATGGTTGAGGGGTACCCCCAAGTTGTAGCTGCATCCCGCTGAGTGGCTGCCTGCAGCCCAGGACGGGGCGGCGCGGACAGGTGCGACCACAGTGCCAAGACAGCTGGCCCGGGGACTGCTCGCCACCATGGCTCGGGGATGCAGTGTGGGCACCCCAAGAATCTGCTAGGAACTGGGGATGGATGGGGTTTTACAGCCCTGTGGACGTGTTGAAGTGCAAAGTACATTAAGCACAAAGAAGCAGGAACTCACCTCTCCTCCTGCCACCTGGAGTAACCTTTGATAACCTGTTTGGAGACTAGCCCTCTAGCATTATATTTTCTAATCTGGACTTACACGTACTTATTTTGTACTTGTGGACCTATATCTGTATAACCTCGTGCCCTTTCTGCGTTCCCATGTAATAACGCTGGCAACACCTTCCTTTGAAGCCAGTGCCAACAGCCCCTGTAGTCCAGGGGAGTGGGGTGGCCAGCTGCCCCGTCCACTTCCAAGACGGGCTGGCAGGGGGTTGGGGT
The DNA here is from genome assembly GCF_002201575.2 of Neomonachus schauinslandi. NCBI lineage: Eukaryota > Metazoa > Chordata > Mammalia > Carnivora > Phocidae > Neomonachus > Neomonachus schauinslandi. Next base: position 118,693,511 of record NC_058403.1, read on the forward strand.
CCCTGTGGAACGCAGAAAGCAGGGAGACCCCAGGAGGTCAGGTCCTCACGTCACGGCGCAGAGTGGATTTATCACTCTGACGCTGGGGTCCCACGCTATTAAACACGGTGCTGCCTAAACGGCCAACAGGGCTTTAAATCTCTGCTCCAGGGTCACTTCCATTTTCCTGCTCACTGAGCACAACCAAACTTTGGCTTCCGAAAGTCTATTCCTTAAGTTTGTAAACACAGAAGCGCCCCCCTGCCCCCCCACTCCCACCACAGACAAGGCAGCAGCCCCTCACTTGGCACGCCCCATCCCACTCTGCCTCTCCCCCTCCCCGCGGCCGCCTGGGTGGGCAAGGGGGAGTGCAGGGCCCGGCCAGGCCCGGGGAGTTCGTCCTCTGAGCTAGGGTCAAGGTTCTGCGTGCAAATCTGACTACAACAACTCAGGAGCCCCGGTCCTCTGCTGTGTGTCACCTCAGGGGCAGCTGTCCCTGCAGCTTTGGGCCCCCTCCACCCCCAGCCCTTCCTGTCTTAAACCCAGAGCGGCTGCTCTTTCTGTTCCCAAGCAGGACAGGATAGGCTCTGGATCAGTTCACCCAGGAAGTCAAAGCTCGACTTCGTTTCACACCAGTTGTGTGACCCTGAGTGAGTCCTTAGACCCCAGGTGCCCCAGGAGTAATGTTAAGAGCAGCCTACTTCTCAAGTGTTTTTAGGCAAAGGAGCTGTTGACAGAGCCTGGGACACAGTATCATTATTATAATCTTCTCCAGAGTTCTGACCTGTCAGATGTTCTGTGTGTTGCTTTACAGCTCTTCTGTCATTAACCCTCAGGCTGCAAGGTAGGCCATGTTATTCTTGCTTTACAAATGAGGAAAGAGCCAAGAGGAGTAGTTTACCCAGAATCAAAGCCCAGGCATGCCTGATCCCAAAGTTGGTGCTCTTCAGAGCTATAACCTCTTATACGCACGCACCGTGTGCTGGGCTCTAAACCCTTTGTGTGTATTATCATATGTGTGAGCCTTACAACAGCTCTGCAAGGTAGGTACTATTATTAGCATCCCCATTTCACATAAGGAAACTAAGGCACAGAGAAGTTAAGTTACATAGGCAAGGTCACCCAGTAACCAGCAGCAGAGCCAGGATGGGAACCCAGGCAGTTGGAGGCCAGAACTCCTAACTGCTAACCTCTGTGTCTCTTCCCTGCTTTGCCCTTTCTTATTCCATGTGATTCTCCCAACAACCCCTCAAGGTAGGTGGTATTAGCCCCATTTCACAGCTAAGGAGAGTGGGACTGTGACACACTGCAGGTGTGAAATTAAACCAGGAGACAAGGCATTTTCAGCTGTGAAAATAAAATGGCTTGAAACTTCCCTCAGATTCCTTCTGTATTATTACATGCTGGAAGACCTCATACTGAGGGATGAGCCTGTAGCGATTTAGCAACATTGTATTTCTTTCTTGTCCTCCTAGTCCATGCTCTAACTGCACAGACCATTCTGCAGGGACTCGAGGCTTGTAGAAGGGCAATGGGTGCTTTAAGGAGGTGGTAGATCAGAAACAAAGTCAGACTGCAGAATACCGAAAAACCCTTTGCCTAGAGTTCTGCTGAGCTTTGGGGCTTTGGAGAAGCACTGACCATGTGCCTGGCTCTGTTTGCAAGAACCACACCAAACACCTTGGGGATCCCTGGGGAGAGGACCTTCTGGCAGTAGACCACATAGTCAAGGGAGGCATTGCTAACTGAGCAGTGTTCTTTCCCATAGAGGCAAGGTAGGGCCTCAGGATCCTTTGCAGAAGAACAGTGTTATAGGCAGCACCTACTGATAAGAACTACAGTTCGCATCTTCCTTGCGGCTAAGAACAGTATGTGATCACATTTTGACCATTGAGCTATAAAGCAGAAGCATGGTGTGGTATTTCTGAGACATCTTTTTAAAGAAAACAGTATGCCCTCCTTCATCTTTTCTTCTGTCCTACTGCCTGAAGTATGGGTGCAAAAGCTGGAGCTCTGGCAGCCATCCTGGACTATAAGGTACCTTTGGGAATGGAAGTCACAAGCTGGGAAGGTAGAATAGCAGGCAGAAGGAATCTGGAGCACCGATCACCTCATGGAGCGTCACAACATCCTTGGACTGCCTGCTTCTTGACTTCTCTTAAATGAGAGAGAAATGAACCTCTATTCTTGTTGAAGCCTAGATTATTGGGAATTTTTGGTCCCAGACAACAAGTAATTCATACTGATACACATCTAGCCTCCAATAACTCCCCCAGGTGTACTTCTAGCAGGCTCTCCAATTTGTCGGCCCCTGAATCTATCAAGCTGCTTCATACCCCCGTGCCTGCCCCTGCCATGTGCTGGTCTACCTCTGTCTGAAACACACTCCCTTTCATTTGGCAAATACCAACTCATTCTTCAAACCTCAGCTTGAGCGTTCCTCCCTGGGAAGCTGTCCTAGAGTCCACCTTTGGAGTTCTCCCAGTGCTCTGGGTCTCATGCTCAACTGCAGCCCCTAAGACCCTGTCCTGTAAGTGTATCCATAGCTATATCCATAGCTGTAATTATATCCATAGCTATCTCTGGGTGCTCCTGATTGTAAGAGCAATGTCCACACTTCCCACTGGGCCCAGGCAGAGGAAGCATGGTAAATGTCAAAGGAATGAACAATATATGAATGAGTGCCTGGGGCTGAGGGTGGGGGGAAGTCAGACATTCTATGCCATCCAAGCTGCAGTAGCTGCTGCAGCCAGGGAAGGCTTCCTGGAGGAGGGGTAGACAATGGCACAGAGCATATCAGCTCTGGCTATTGGGCCAAGCTACTGCCTGTGGCACAGAAAGCAGGCACCATGAACCCTCCAGAGATCTTTATACGGCTTAGTGGAATGTCTCTACGATAGTCCCTAAGTGTCTCTGAGAGGTCACGGCCCCCAGCTAGAGCCCAGATCATGGATTGGGAGTGATTGACAGGGCAGCTGCGTAAAGGAGCTCCAGGGCCCTGGGTCAGGCCAGGGAGGGGTCAGGCATTGTTGGAAGCTGAGCTTACTCTGTGCTGGCGTTGTATGGCCATTTGGTTTGGGTCAGAGGTCTCCACGGACAGGTTTGATTTATAGGCCAGCGCAGTGGCCTGGGCGGCATGGAGGGGAGGGCACAGAGAGGCCAGGGAAGGGGTTTGGGGGAGGAGGAGGGAAGGGCCAGGCAGAGGCCCCCTCCAAGGCTGAGCAAGCACGGGGCTTCTGCTCTGCGCCTTGGAGGGCCTGGGGTTGCCTTTAACAGAGAAACATTACAAAAGAAAGTATTGAAAAAACCAAGAAGACTTTATTGTGTGCCCACTATCTACCTGGGACCATATCACATGCTGTTACCATCTGGGGGAAGGAAGAAATCCCCACGAGCTCCATCCAGTGATGCCAGGCCTCGGACGCTGTGCTAGGTGTTTCACATCCGCTGGCTCACTGGCCGCTCTCTGCCGCGCCCCCGGCAGACCCATTATTAGCCACATTTTACAGACGACGACAACCAAGCAAAAGTGCAGAGTCCCACAGCCTGGGACAGCCTAGGCAGGATTCAGCTCGGGCTTTCTGCCCAATTCAGAGCCTTTCCCCTCTGCCCCAAAGGGCCTCTGAGGCTCTGGACTTAGTGGAGCGAGAGGTAACAGGGGCCAGAGTCCAGCAAGGAGGAGCCACAGAGAAAGCCATCTGAAGATTAGTCACTAAGAAGGTGGTGGCGCCTTCCTCTTTTCTGGGTTACAAACCCCTGCACACTCCCTCTATCCACTCACATGTGCTCCAACAGCACAGAATGGGGTTGTTACTATGGACTGAGATCACCAAAGAGGACTTTAAAAACGAAGCTGGCATCTCTCTGAGCCTCGAGAAAGGCTAGCTTAGGTGGATGGAGAAGTGGGGCCGGCACCCAGGCCGGGGCACAGCAGAGACAAACGTGTGGGGCTGACATGTGCCTGGTGAGGTGTGGATGCTGGTCTGAGGACTGGGGGCCATATTCTTGTGCTGGAGGTTCGAGGGGCCCTGCTGAGAGAGGCCACACCCAGGGCACAGCTCCTTGGGCTGGCCTAGAGAAAGGGGCACACCTAAGACCCCCTCTCCCCAGGGCAGAGCCAGCTGGAGCCTCCCTCCTGGCAGGAGGCTGAGAACACGGGGCCCACGCCTGTCCCATGTCCTCTGCAGGCCATGTCCTGAACGAAGAGGGGCACCACCAAGGGTTCTATCTGTGGTGTGGGGGGTTGGGTAGCATGGGGACAACAGAGAAACCACAGAGCACAGTTCCCATGGGCCCTCCAAACCAGCTGGGGGAAGCCACAGACTTGGCACTCCACCCCTCTAGCTCTTTGGCTATGCATGGTGTCCCCCCTGTCCAGTGAGGACACCTGAGGCTCAGGGCGGAGCGGGGTGGGGGGGGGAGGGTTGTCCCTGTGGCTGGCCAAGGTGACACAGCTCTGCAAAACAGCCTTAAACACGCATCTAGACAAGTTCAGATCATCAAGCTGAGGCTAAGCAAGGAAAACAGGGATGCCATAGGGCCTATCAGCCGGTTTAAAAACTCTGCTACAGCTCATCGTGATCAAAGGAAAGATAACAGGAGCAAGAAAGGAGGCCTTTGGGACATCCTGAAAGGGAGGCTTCGAACTTGGACTCAGACAGAGAAGGCTCCAATTCCAGTTCTAGCCCTGTGACCTTTTAGCTTCTCACAGCCTCAGTTTTCTCATCCATGAAATGGGGATGTTAATATGACCCACACAGGGCCAAAAGGATTAAATGCATATATATATATATATACACATAACACTCTTTGGGGCAGTGAGATGTTTATCAAATGTTTCTCTGTCTTATCGTCACTGCCACTTTTGTTGGGAAGCACCCCACCTCTATGGCAGGAAAGGTGGCTCTGGCGGGACTCAGGCTCGCCTCTCTGTGTTCCGCATGTCCCTAGAGCAGACTTCATGAAAAGCCAGAGCCAGCCCGAGCAATGAACCTCCCCAGGGCTGGTGTGTAGCAGGCCATCCGTCATCAACAAGCCAGCCAGAAGGGTCACCTCCCAGCTAGGAATGCAGATGAAAAGCTGATTTCTGCGTGGGGAGGGGGCCCGCATGATGAAACCGGACACCAGGCTACTTCCTGCCAAGAGTGCTATGTGAGGTGCCTGCAAAGCCCAGCTCTGGCCTTTGACCTCTGCCCTTGGTTTGTTTACACACTGTGGGGCTGGGGTCAGAGCCTGAGATACGCCGTGGGTTCAGAAAATGACAACCAGACCTAGCCAGATGTGCGTATGTGTCAGGGACAAGGGAAGTGTTCAACAACTCTCAAAGCATGACTGCGTGCTGGTGAGAGGCCACCGGGTCGGGAGCAAGGAGGACAAGCCCGCACGGTCCCTTGCATGGTGGCCACCGGCACTGTTCTGTTCCACTGCGCGAAGGGAAAGCGCCGGTATGTGCAGGGCTGAGGGCAAGCACAGAGTGCGTGCTGGTCCCCTCCTCCAAAGAGCCCACCTTCCAGTTGGAAAGGCAGGACAGACACCCCAGAACCTTAAAATCACAATTTAGGCCAGTCTACGATTACAAGTCAACATGAGTAGTCAACAGTGCTCTGTCTGGGAAGCAGTCTCCGACATGGCCTTACCATTTACAGTGGGCTTTCGAGAGTCGATGTTATTTCATCTCCATAAAAACCTTTTCTTATTTCTCCCCTTTCATCCATGAAGAGGTGGAGGTTCTGTGGGCTCAGGAACTTGTCCAAGGATGCAGACCTAGCAAGGGGCGCAGCTGCTCCCCGATCCTGAACCCGGGGCGGGGGGGGGGGGGGCGGTGCACTGGGCTTTGGCCTTCTTACAGCAGCTGCCCCTCCCCAGATGGGGCTCCTGGCCCCTGCTGTCCCCAGCATTCCTGGCATACCTCCCGTCACTGCCCCGCCTCCTGGCTCTCCCCACCCAGGACCTGTAACATTCTCTAAGGTTTCCTGGTTGTGCCCAACACTCCCTGGATGGACATCTGTGCTGAATCCTCTTCCCACGCCCACCCTGCTCAAGCCAGGCCCAGAGAGCTGACCCTCCTCCTGGCACTGCCTCCAGAATAGTCCCATGATGGAAACAGGGGCCTGCACCCTGCCATTATGTTCCCCAGTCCTCCCCAGGGGCCCCACAGCAGCGCTGACCACTAGAACTTTGTGGAATGATGGACATGCTCTGCATCTGCATTGTCCAACATGGTAGCCACCAGCCGCACGGTGCTACGGGGCACTTGAATGTGGCTAGTGCAACTGAGGAACTGAATTCTCACTGAACTTTAATTCATTTAAACTTAAATGTAAGTAGCCGTGTATGGCTGGTGGCTGCTATACTGGACAGCACGGCATGTAAAGTGTTTGCCATCCAAAAAATCAGATGTGCAGAGAGCCTCTGAATATTAGATAACACGGAATAATGGAGATCCTTTGAGGTCATCTTGTCTAAACCCCTCCTTCCTGCAGTGGAGAAATAAAGGCACAGAGAGGAGAGGTGACTTGCCCAAGGTCACACATAGCCGGTGGCCAAGCTGGAATGGGCTGAGCCAGCTTTTCTGGCTCTAAGTCTAGCATTTTTTCCAGGACCTGACCCCTTCTTCCCTCTTTTCCACCCAACACCAGACGCTGGGTAAATCAAGTCAGTTCAGCTCAAGAACACTTTTTCAACTCTCACATATCTGAACAATCCTCTTTTGCTACAATACCTTGAATAACCGAGAGAAGCTGCTGGTGTCCGCAAGAAAGGAAACAGAGTCCTCCACTCCAGAGGACTCCAATCCAGAGTCCTCCTGGATGGCTCACCCAGCCTGAAGTGACAAGCGCCCAAACCAACAGACACCTGTCAGAACCCTGGGGCTCTACCCTGCCAAGGGACAGCAGAGAAGGCAGAGTCCACCAGCCCGGAACCCACCCACAGGTCCCCCTTCCCAGGATGCAGCCAAGGACATGGAGAAGCCGAAGCACAGTGGACAGTGGCTGGCCCAGACCTTGGCCATGGTGGTGGTGGGCTCCAAGCCCTGGGTCACCCACCCACCTGCCACCCAGACAGGGAAGACTGTGAACCACAAATTCCCAGCCATTGTTCACTCAACAACCTGAAGGAAAAAAAGAACAGTGTGGGGAGGAGACTCGCCCAGGCCCACATGGGTTTCCCTGCTCCATAGAGGCCCCTTCTCTTGGCTGGCCTGCCAGATGGCTCTTAGTAGACCCATGGAGCTCTGTTGTGTTCAGACACACACATACACACATACACACACACACACACACACACACACACCTAGAATCTGGAGCAGTGACAAGGTGGAGCTGTGACAAGGTGGAAAAATAACAGATGGGGTTCAAATCAGCTCCGCCACTCACAGTGCAACCCAGGCAAGGCTCCCAAACTTTCTGAGCCTCAATCAACTCATCTGTAAAATGGAAATGGCAATACCCACCTCAGTCAAAGGCCACCTTCACCAAAGTTCCAACAACGGGTCATTTGGTAGAACCAGGAGGCATGTCCCAGTGGAAAAGGAACTTCAAATATTGCTTCTTTAAAATAAGGTTTGTTTACACCTTTTTAAAAAACAGTGAATCATCTGAGTCTGTAGGATGGAAGAAAATGCCACAGCCTGCAGGCCCCCAAGCCCAGCCTCTGCCAAACCCTACGTCCCACAGCCCTCGCTCTCCCCTGCACCGTGCCCGGCCTTGCTGGCTGCCCTCTTGGCCACACACTCGCTACCTTGTACCCACCAACTCAGTGTTCCCCAGATCTTCCCAGGGCTGCTTCCACCTTACCATATAGGTCTCCAATGCCCTTCCCTGGCAGCAGCCTGGAGACACCCCTCCCTCCCTATCACGGTCTCCTGTTTTGCGCATTTCGTCACATTTCTCTAGATTTATCATAGACGTGTCTTCTTCTGTTTCTGTCTCTCCTCCTAAGTTGTCATCACAGTACCCCCAGTGCCTGGCGCATAGGAGATATTTTAAAAAAATAGCCATTGACCCATTGGCTGAGTGATAAAAAGCCTCTCTCATTGTGACCATAGCTCTCCAGCGGACTGTGGCGCCATGGAGAGTGGACAGTGAGTGGGCCTGCCTTGCTCACCACCGCAGCCTAGCTCCTTGCCCGGGTCAGCACAGGTCAGGCCCTTCACAAACACCGAGTGAAAGGATAAATCCCACGGGGCAGACTGGCCCACGCAGGACCGTTTGTGGTTGAGGGAAGAGGAATGGCTTATTTATACCGAGATCAAATTAGTGGCTATGAGCCGAGTGCGACTAATTTCAATTTACTATTCCTGGCTAACTGGAAACTTCTTAGGATTCCCTTCCCTGAAGTTTCAACAGGAAGCCTGTGAACTCTTTCTTTTGTGCAGATGCTATAGAAGAATGTGCTCTTTCTCTGGGCCTTCTCCTCCACCCGAACCTGCAGTGTTTTTTCACCCTGCCGTGTGGGCCCTGAGTTATCCAGTCACTCATTCAGTAGATGTTCACTGAGAACCCACCATGTGCCAGACGCTAGGGACACAAGGGCAGAGGGGACGACCTGGCCTCCGCCAGCGGGGAGAGCAACAGTGACTCAGGAGGTCTCCATACCACACCTCGGCCCTCCTGCACCCACGGGAACACTGACCCTCCTGGGCCCCTGGCTGAGAGGCTGACTGGGGCTGTGCCTCCACAAAATGCACCAATCGACCCTGATGCCCCTTGGGATACCCCGGGAGGAAACTAGGGGAGTAAAGCAGCCTCTCCAAACTCAGCCACCCAACACTGACACTTCGGCTGCATGGACTAAAGATCTGTTTCCTTAATGCTGGAGCCAATAAGAATGATCTTCAGGTGCCCCATGCCCATTCCAGTTAAGACTCGGAGCCCAGCCCCTGCTTCTGCCTTGGACCACAGTTCCCAATAACCAGTTCCTGTAAGTCTAGGACATCACTACTTGCCTAGCACACTCTCCCTCTACGTGACCGGGCACCCCCCACTGCACCCCAGTAGTCTCCCGGCAGCCAGGCACCCCAAGTAGCTGACTTCTAGCTAGTGCTAGATTGATGGCATAATCAAGTGGGAAGTTTGTGACACACACACACACACACACACACACACAATCCTGGGTCCACTGATGCTATAGATGAGAGACAGCTGAAATCTGTGTTTTTACATGCTCCCTGAGGGACGCTGATGTCCAGGCAAATGTGCTAAATGACCAGCTCCAGGACTCTCCACAGCTAAGGGAATCAGCAGGTAGGATCTGACCCAGCAACAGCCAATCAGGGGGTTGCTTCTGAAGAGAAGCGCTGGACCAATCAGAGACTCTCAGGATTTTAAAACAAGACATGGGAAAATACTGTGCCAACAAAGGGCCAGAGTCAGCCAACACCAAGAGGTGCCTGAATTATGAGGAAACCAGAAAAGATACAGGAGAGGTTGGGAACAGGTGGGTGGGAGGGAGCCTAGGGCAGACGTGCAGTTGAGGCTGCAGAGGGGTGCCTGGAGCTCTCAGTCCTCACACACCATTACACTTGGCCCTTTCCTGAGACAACCTGGGTCTTCTGAACTCCAGAGGAGCTGGGCTAAACATCCCACCCCAATCAGCACCTGGCCTCCAGGTGAGCCCTGGGAGTGGCCCTCAGCTCCGACTCTGGCCCCTCACCCCAGAGGCGGCCATGCTTAGGGAGATGAACAGGATCCCATGTGCCTCTCCGAGCCAGGCCTCGACATCAGGCAGAAAGCTGTCATCCACCTCACTGAACACCAGAAGCAAACCCGCCCTCACCCTGGGACACCCTCGTGAAATGCATTTTGTGGGAGAAACATCGACAGGGCAAGATCTGGAACATGGCTGTAGCTCCAAATGGATCAACTCAAACACCTCTACTTAAATGGCTCCAAGGCCAAGGTGACGATATCTTTGCTAGCAGATCTGGCCCCTTGCAGCTCCCCAGCGGGGTCACCGGTCTTGGAGGTGGGAAAGATGATGGACACCAGGTGCCTCGTCCGCTGTGGTCCCAGAGGGTCATGACAGGGCAGCCGGTGCCCACTGGGGCTCCCAGCAGGAGGGTCACGCAGCGGGGCTCACGGCTCTATTTATAGAAGCGGCCGCCACTGAGGATGAAGAACTGGGGAGAACCAGCGCGGCAGTATTTTCCAAGCTCACGCTGTCTCGGCTTAATTTTCATCCCAAGCAAATAAATCATTAAGGAGGCACCGAGTCTTGGAAGATCTGATGAAGAAGGGCCATTAAACGGTACAGCCTTAACTTGAATTATGGAAGGCTTCAGACAAGCAGCCTTATTAGTGTCTGGACTGGGCTGTAACTCATGCTAACTGCCCCCTTGCCTTAACCAAGGGACACGACTGGGAGGAGTGGCTGGCTCCCCGACCGCAGCCAACAAATGCTGTTGCCAAATGGGGAGCCTCTTTGCTCATTTACACCCCGTCCCGCAAATTTGCTTGCCCCGTGCACTGCTAGCCCTGCAGCACCCGCGCCCCGTCCGCGCCGCTCCCGGGGGCACAGGTGAGAATGAGCACAGCCTGGCTGTCCTGTATTTAGGGTGTGGAAATGCTGAGGCAGCCGGACTGCTGACGCCAGCTTCAGTAAGCCCTTCTGCTAAGGCCCGAGACCACCAGCAAGGCTGAAGGAAGGCTCACCGCGACCCTCTGTGGCCCGGAGGTTAGAGGTGGGGGTGCTGGAGCTGGCCGCCTGGATCCCTGCGCAGATCGCTGTCTCCGAGTTTGTGCCGTGAGCGGGCTCTTCATGCCCCTCGGCCTCAGGCTCCTCATGTGGGAAGTGGGGTGACAGTACCTTCTCCTCATCCATGGGGATTAAATGAGCTGCTGTGCCTAGGGCACTTACGAGCATTTGTATGGGGCTGTGGGGGTTTAAATAAGACAACGGGAGGCATGAGCAGCGCCAAGAGGTGTTTGGTCTTTTGTAGGTGCTCAATCAATGACTGTTAAACAAAGAGCTGTTTCTATTTGCAGTAATCCTTTCCCAAACAAAGTTGGCCTCACAGAAAAGTCATGGATTTCCTTGTGTATACCTTGCTGGCAACGGGGCAACGTGGCAAATTTGGGCTCCAGGACAGGTAAACTGAGTCACATGGTGGCTGGGGAGGATGAGAACAAAAGGAAAATGGGGCTGGATAGGAAACGGAGGAAGTGCAGAAGGCACAGCTGGACAGGGGAAGGGTGGGGAGCACGTGGGGGGACAAGGTGCAGGAATGACCCTCATGTCAGCCAGGCAGGAGGGCTGGTGGGCAGAGCCAGGCTTGTTTACAGCAGGCCCTGTTGGGTAGGTGGGGAGGAAACAGGCCATTTCCAACGAAGAGGTCAGCACAGACCAAGCACGGAGGAATAAGCAGACTGGCTTGGCTGCAGGATCAGAGTGGGGGTTAGAGAGGTGGACGGTGGGAGCAGGGGACAAGCCGTGTGTGGGGAAGTCTTGCCCTGTGCCCTGCCCTCAACACGCAGCAGCATGAACCCCACCCAGAGGCTTGTCCGAAATGCAGAGTCTCGGGCCCTACCTATACCTCCTGAGTCAGAACCTCATTTAGCAAGATGCCCATTGAGGTGTGAGAAGCACTGCTGACAAGTCTATGGGGTGAGTCCCATCAGCAAACCCACTTTACAGACAGGAATGCTGAGGAAACTTACGCCTGGCTCATCCAGGTAGTACACGGAGGGACTGGTGATCTTGACTGTGCTGGACTCCCTGCTCTGTGGTCTGAGCAGGGTGGGGACAGGGGCTCTGACATGCAGAAGGCACGGGGAAGCCACGGAGGGTCTCAATGCTGCCCAAGCTGTCAAGGCCACTTCCTACGAAGGTATCATTCTCCTCCTAAACTCCAATGTCCTCTCCCATCTATGTCAGGCTTTTTGAACACAGCTCACAAACTGCATCGAATCCTCACTCTCTTGTTTCTGGGGAGGTGCGTTTTCAAGGGGGATTGGAGGCCTGGGTTTTAGGTCTGGTTCTCCTGCTAATTAGCCGGTGACCTTGGGCAAGCCCTCCCAGCTCTCTGGTCCATTCAGCTCCCCCATGTAAAGTGGGGGTCCGGCCCCAGCTGCCAGAAGGCATCTCTCCCAGCTCCATTGCCTGGGGCCTGCCCTCACCCTCCTGCCGGCTCCTCTCAGCCACCTCTTCCCCCTTCCCTTCCCTACAAAGGTCCAGCAGGGGCGAGCCCACAGCTGGGCCTCGTGGCCATCTGTTCGGAGACAGATGCTGCCCCTCAGGCCCGGCGCCTCAACAGCTCTTCCCCACTGAATACCCACAGGGGCCATGGCGGGCGAGGAGGCCGTGTATTTGGACAGCCTTGCTGAACACATGTCCACCGAGCAAGTCACCACCAGGAACTCCAAAACACTTCCACCAGACACTTAGCTGGAAATCCCTGAAACTGCTCACAGGGAAGGCTCAACACTCCCAGCTCATTTGTGACAAACTCACAGTGGTCTTTGAACCTCAGGTGGCATTTCCATCAAGTATCTTAAAGAGAGAAAGAGTCAACCCCCCCCCCCCCAAACCAACATATTCCCTTATGTGAAAGCCCCCAGACCCAAATTTAGTAACAATAATTGTTTCCACATTTAATAACACTAACAGTAATTCTACCAGTCTACAGGAGCTGTGATCATCATGATTGGCGATTTTTAAACCTACTTTTTCCAGTATCTAGCACGTGCCAGGCACACGCCCAGTCACTTTCTGTATATCATCCACAATCCCAACGCCTGTGGCATAGTGTGTTTCTATTACTTTTGCAGATGAAGACATGGAGGCTCCAGTGTGAGCTGACTTGCTCAGGGTCACAGCTCATGAGCAGCCCCGTCAGGAGTGAGCCCCAGCTCTTCCCACGAGGCCCCACGGAGGCCCTCTGAGAGGAAGAGGGCAGGTGCATAGTGTTTCCAGTGTGTGTGACTCCGCTGTGGCCCAGGGCGACACTCTCCTGACTGAGCCCGTGTTTCAAAGCCCCCTTCCTGCAGGAAGGACTTCCAAGAGTGAACCTACTCACGACTGTTCAAATGTGAACACCGCCCCCCTCCCCACACACACACACTCAGAGCAGGGCCACAAAAACCGCTTTCAGCTAAAAGTCTGTTCCTTTCTGTGGCAAACAAAGGGTAGGGGCCAGTTTCTGAATGTCAAGATTCTGAATTGAATGGCCCAGCCCATCGCCCAGCCTGGGCCTGGCCCGAGTGTGGGGACAGATGTGCTGTGCTCCACACACAAGGAGAGGTGGGACTGGGTCACTCTAGGGTCAGGCTTCAAGGGGGTGGCCTCTCCTAGCCAGCCTCCCTCTATTCCAGCCAACTGTGACTCGGGTCCTGCTGCAGAAGGGAACAGAAAAGCTCAGCAGGTGGCGGGAGGCCAGTATATTCATATGCGCTTACTGAGCACCTACTATGTCCTCAATTGCAAGGGGTACCACAGAGGGAGTCCCTGCCTCAAAGAACTATCACCCTCAGTCCTGGCAAGAGCAGCAACAGAACGGCAACCCACTCCATCATGGACCTGCCCTGGGCAGGTAAGGGACCAGGTGACTCAGCATGCTGACACACACCCTACGTCAGGACTGACCAGATTATACAATTCAAATGCTCCTAGTCCAGCACTGTGCTTGAAGCCTCCTTAACAGCAAATTAATGTGGTTCTACTGTACTTTAAACTAGAAACCAAATCATTCACAAGATTTATCAAGGGGCCCAGAAGAGCTCAGCGCTGGACGCGGGTAAGCACGGTAAGACCCACAGCCCCCTCCAGCACACGCCCCCACTCTGAGCCACATGCTGGACCATGCTTCGTTTCTGCCTCATTTCTTTTTTTTTTTTTTTAAAGATTTTATTTATTTATTTGAGAGAGAGAGAATGAGAGAGAGCACATGAGAGGGGGGAGGGTCAGAGGGAGAAGCAGACTCCCCGCCGACAGGGAGCCCGATGTGGGACTCGATCCTGGGACTCCAGGATCATGACCTGAGCCGAAGGCAGTCGCTTAACCAACTGAGCCACCCAGGCGCCCTCTGCCTCATTTCTAATTCTCACAGCAACTACGCAAGGCACATATAATTATTCCCACTGCACAGAGGGGAAAACGAAGGCTCGGGGATGTTAATTAGCCAGAAGGGGGCAGAAATGAAATTTAAATTGGAATCAAATGTTTATTCTCAAAGATTGGAAACTGCATAAATGTCAAAAAAGTGGGGGTCTGAATAAAATAATGATACAACCGTACTAAGAAAACTCAGGCAGCTGTTAATAAAGAATGAGGCAACTCTATAGTAGTCATATTAAATAATCGCCAAGATCTATGAGGGGGGAAGGGAGATGCAGAGCAATGTTTACAGCATGATCACATTCATGTAAAATTTCTGTGTCATAAATTTCTGGAAGGACACACGCAAAACTATTAATGGTGGTTGCCAGCAGGGAGAGGAGCTGGGGAGCTAATGGGTGTGGGGGGGTATTTCATTGTAATGGGGGGGTATTTCATTGTAATATTTAAATTTGTTGCTACGTGCACAGTTTGCCTTTCAAAAGTAAATGCACACATATTTTTAAAAAGATTTTATCTATTTATTTGAGAGAGAGAGATAGCAAGAGAGAGCATGAGCAGGAGGCAGGGGGATGGGGGGGGAGAGGGAGAAGTAGGCTCCCCACTGAGCAGGGAGCCAGATGCGGGGCTCGATCCTGGGACCCTGGGATCAGGACCTGAGCCAAAGGCAGATGCCCAACTGACTGAGCAATCTAGGCGCCCCAAATGCACACATATTTTTAAGTCCCTCCTCTATCCACTTCCCCACACATGCTTCCTGGGTCACCATCCCTTGTCCTGAGGAACTCACTTCATCTCCACTTGGGGAAAGAAGGCACACATGTGCAAAAGTAAGTGAATGGGGCGGATGCGGGAGACTCGGTGCTGAATGAGGGTGTAGGGGGCAGAGCCCTGGGCTGAGGGCTGGGGTGGGCTGGGGTCAGGGCAGAATGATAAGGGGGACCAGGCCTGGGTCGGGAGGGCCGAGGAGCTGCATGTCGATGTCAGGGAGGCTGGGAGGACCGTGGCAGCCGGGAGACACATGGGAGTCGAGCAGGAAGGTGGTGAGTTCAGTGCAGACTGGAGGATGTCTCTGGCAAGGGGACGGTGTCCTTGTACTCAGCCTGGTAGGAAACTCTCTCTGGCCTTCATCAATACCAGAAGCCTTGGCTGGCTGCCAGTGTCTTCTGCTGAGCCGCTGTGCCAATAAATACTTGTTGGCAGGTCAATTAAACCATCTAGGAACAACGTCTGGAAATACAGTTTTCCCGGCTCGATGCAGGTGCACAAGCCCTCTCTGCCAGTTAGGCCTGAGAGCCTATGTTTCCCACTCTCTAACCCCCCAGAGAAGGAGCCCTGGCGCCGACCTGCTCTGTGGAATCAGGCTCTATGTGGTGGGCAAAATGGAGTCAGGGCTGGCCCAGGCAGCAGGAGCAGGGCACAGGAGAGCTGATGGACTGGGGTGAAGCACAGCTCTCCTGTTGGCTACCTGCTTGGCCTTGAGCAAGTTCGTGAGTTCTTTACCTCTCCAAGATTCCATTTTCCCATCTACAAAATGGAAATAACAGCAATATCCCCTCAAAGTTTATTGTATGGGTTAAGAAAAAAAGAGAGAGAGGGCGCTTGGGTGGCTCAGTTGGTTAAGCGACTGCCTTCGGCTCAGGTCATGATCCTGGAGTCCGGGGATCGAGTCCCACGTCGGGCTCCCTGCTCAGCGGGGGGTCTGCTGCTCCCTCTGACCTTCCTCCCTCTCATGCTCTGTCTCTCATTCTCTCTCCCTCTCAAATAAATAAATAAAATCTTAAAAAAAAAAAAGAAAGAAAAAAAGAGAGAGAGAGAGAGAGAAAAGAACACTTGGCCCAGAGCACAAAACATGGGTGGTATAAAAAAAGCGTAATCATTATGACCCTCAAATCAAAGCTGCGCAGGGCTCCAAGCCCGCCTTTCTCTGTCTGGGGCTCCTCTCCACTTCCTGTGTCGCCCATACACCACTCACCGCCCAAGATCTCCAAGACAGGAGACAAAGCTGTTCTGTCAAGCTTCCTGGCCTCCAACACGTGGAAGGGGGAGCCAGGGAGCAGAGGAGCAATTCCGGAAACCAGCCCGGAGCCGATTCCAAAGGCCTGGCCCACCTCACAGCCGTGGGGCCAAACCTCACAGCGGCTGGGACATTTTCAGTGACATTCTCCCGTTAGCAACTGAAGCATGCCTGATCCACAGACACTGCTGGGCTGTCTTGATGCAGCTAACTTTTCAGAACACCTTGTGGAGCTCTGTGCTGAGCCAAGAGCTTTGAGGGCTGGGGATGAAGGCAGGAGGGAGGAGAACAGCCGGGACAGCATCTCAGGGTCTCACCCAGATCCACCGCTGAAGGAAAGGTCCAGTTGGCTGCGTGCCCACCCAGCCCAGTGGAGCAGTCTCTCCTGTTCCTTCCCTTCCTGCCCCCTCTGCAAACATCTCCACAAGGGGCCCACTGGGCCAGTGTGCCTTGTTTTGAATATCCTAGTTCCCCCCATTACTAGCTGTGTGACCTCGAGCAACTGACTCAAGCTTTCTGTGCCTCAACGTCTTCATTGTAAAATGAGATAATACAGGCATTCGCTGAAAGAGTAGTTGCAAGGATTAAATGAGTGAAAATTTGTAAAGTGCTTAGCATAAAGGCCAGCACAGACTAAGCACTACGTAAGAGGTAGGTATGGGTGGTGTGTTATTATTGCTGTTATCACTTGGGCTGTGGACCCGGTCATCTGGAGACAGCTTGCCCGCTTGCCCGACCTCCCCCTGGGCATCCTGCAGCTCTTTGTGGTGAACCCGGAGATGCAGAGCTGCTCCACTCCATGCCATGGCTGAAGAATGCATTTGCAACAGGAAAACATGCTTCTAGGAGCTCTATCCCCAACGAACACATGCTTCACAGTTAAATGCGGTTAGTCCTTTTTGAGTCTTGCTTTCATAGTCATAAAAATTCAAACACTGAGAAAAGGATATCCATGAACTTACTTCCGTCACATTAGAGGAGAAGCTTCTATTCAGGCCACTTTTGTTGTAATCTATATGTGAAGCTCAGGACCTGGCTCAGTTCGCCTAGTTAATGAAAGCCATGAGCACCCACGGCTGTATGCTCTGTGCCTGGAGCTTTATCATGCCCATTCTACAAAGGAGAACACTGAGGTTCAGAGAGAGGAGGTCATCCTTGTGCCCAGCCTTCTGGTGAGCACTGGGGCCAGAGTCGAAGACGGTTTGTGAGGGGCCTTGGGCATACTTCTCTCCCCAGTGATCTTCTGGGGAAGCAACCCCAGAGAGCAGCCCTGCCTTTCTGTTCCAGAGTCTGTCTCTGATGATGCTTCCCCACATCCCTGTCAGGTCTGAGTGTGGAGACTTGACATCATGTCCACAACCAATGGTGGCTCAGAATTTTCATGTACAGAACCCCACCTTGGGTCACCTTCCCTGCCCAGGGACTCCCTAGGGCCAAACCCTTCCCAGTGCCCAGGGATGCCCCTGGTGGACATCAGCCCAGGTCACCGGCTACAGGCATCACGCAGTCCCCTCCCAACCAGCCCCGATCAGACTCCACCATGGCACGTCCTATGGCCCACTCTATAGTCAGGGCGTGTCCTAGGCTGACCATGACCTTTCAAAGCCCAGGAAAGCTGAGGTCCCCCTCTCTGCCATCATATCCTGCCCATAATAGAGAACATTACTCCCATCTGGAGAATAGGCTAGTGCCACAGCAGACAAGCCATCCTGACACAGAACGACAGATGCTACAGTCTTGCCTCACATGACATCTTGTCCTTCCCTTGCCTCCTGACGAGCATTCCAGCTTCAGCCAAACTCAAAAATCACTGCAAGTGGGGAGGAGGATGGAATAGGGCAAGTTTCAGCCGCACCAACCTTCTCCAGCCACCTGAAGGATCCAAGAGCTCAAAATGCCCCAAGAACAGCTGTCCTTTCCCACCCAGCTCCCCACCAACATTGCACCAAGGAGGATACCATGGCTTGACTGCTCCTGATCCTAACATGCCTGGGGGGAGCCACTGGCCAGCCTCGTTAGCACCTTAGCTTTGTACCTGAAAACCAAGCAACAGATAATAGCTGAGTGTGAACCAATACTCAAGAGGAAGCGCATCTTGGGGGCCCAACTGTTGGCTCAGGGAGCTCCTGCTGGCTATCAATGTCAGCCTTTAATGCCAGCTACCATATAACTGGTACCACCAGACCAATCTCACAGCAGCTATGAAATGGACCTGATACTGTCCCATTTTACTGATAAGCAAAATGAGTTGTAAGGCATTGGAATGACTCACCAAAGACACGAAACCATTGAGCAGTGGGGATGCAGTTGGCACTAAGGCGTGTCAGACTCCAAAGCCTTGTACGCCAAGTCCACTCTTCTGCTCCCATGATAAATTCTGGCAAGTAAATTTTCCAATTCTGCTTGAAAAGAGTGTTTGTTGTTGCTATTGGTTTTCTCAGTACTGGGGTTTGCCTGGCCCCATGTCTATGAGGGGTCCAGACATTCTCCACAAGGCACTGGGATGATTAAACTAGCCCTTCTCAGGACACACTCATCTGCTCCTAGATCTAACCGGTTAATCAGAGAAAACAGAACAACACTTTGCCATGAATGGCAATCTTCATCTAACAACCATGAAAATGAATCTGAGGGAGAATGCTGTCTGTTACACCAGCATACCATTGGGGTGCCTGGGTGGCTCAGTCAGAGAGATGAGCATACCAGCCACTTTCTGCTGGCCCGCCACCCTTGAAAACAGCCAACCTACCCTACCCTCGAGGTAAATATAAATTTTACTTGAGTAAAATCTTGTTCTTGACTTCTTTTCTGGGGTGGTACTCTCAGTCCCTCAACTGAAGGGGGGGAGCATGGGAAAAGAATAGGCTTCGGAGGCTGACAGACCTAGGTAGGCGTTGGTTCTCTGTAGCTCTGCTCTTCCGTTTTCTCCTCTCTGAAATGGGGGCAATTATAGCTCTCATCTGACATGAATAAACTGGAATTCTGGCTGTAAGCACCTGCCTCTGTGAGCTTCATCAGGGGCGTGGCAGGAAGCGTCATGTGTGGATGAGGAGTGGATAAGCCCGCAAGGCTCCTCTCAGCTGGTGGCCATGCATGGCTCTGTGCAGAGGCCACCCTGCCTCCCTGAGGGACTCCCTCCTGAAGCCATAACCAATTTTGTGGCCATGATTTTTAAGCTGCCTCACAGCATGATGGTGCCTATTAAATGAGAGGAGGCCTCAGAGCTGCCAGGGATCACCCCCAGTAGCCTGGGGGCTTGTCCACAGCCTGCAAGGGGGTTTTGTTTGCCCACATGGTGTTTTCAGCAGCTGCCAACTTCAAAAATGGGGCTCTTTCACACAAATCTAGATTTCTGGGTCCTCTTGGAAAAAAGCAGGATTCTACAACTTCTGGCTCTCATTCCCAGGAGGTAATAATCAGCTAGAGATGAGGGCCAGGTGACCCCTTTTAATAGACAGTTCACCAGGGAGAGCTGGAAATTGGGTGCTCAGTCCCTGCCTTCAGTAGGCGGTCAACAAATGATAGTTGTTATTATCATTACGTATTATTTATCAGTAACTCAGAGTACACGGCATTCAAGGGCAGGCACTATGCCTTCTACTGTCACTCTCCTCCTGCTGTGAGCCTGAGGCCTGGCACACAGGAAGACATCAATTTGTATGACGCTTTCGCAGACAGCAAGATTCATGATTAGTATCAACACAGGAAGCCCTTATTAGGTGCCAGTCACTGTTCTAAGCACTTCACATACATTATCTTGGTTGATCCTCACAACAACCCTCACCAAGATTACTATCCTTGCACCACTTTTGCAGGTGGGAAAACTGAGGCACAGTGCAAGACCACCAAGCCAGTAAAGGAGAGATTCCCAGAGTTCACATCCTCTACCCGGCAGCGTCGGCCCGAGTGACCATGGAGGGCGGGGCCTCCCCTGCTCCCTGCCGCCCTCCCCAGTGCCTCCGGTGACAGGCAGCCTCTGGAACCCCTGGCCCCCCGACGGGGCACTTACGGTCAAGGCCGTTGATGTAGCGCATGGTGACTTCGCAGTGGCCCCACACGGCACTCACCACCGGGTACAGCTTCTTGCCCTTGAGGCCGCGGAAGGCCACGCCCAGGTACTGGCCATCCACGACGAAGCTGAGCGTGCCCTCGTCCATGTCCAGCACCACGAGCAGCGAGTCGGGCAGCGCGAAGGCCTCCTCGGGCCCCAGGAAGGCGGGGTAGGCCACTCCGGGCCTGTTCTTCCCATCGTGGTAGAGGCGGCTGCGGCCCAGGTCCCAGCCCCACGACTCGGCGTCGCTGCCCACCAGTGCCGTGTAGCCCACCGAGTGCAGAGGAGCCCGAGCCGTGGCCACGCCAACTACGGCGTGGGTGCCACGCTGCCGCGCCGGCCAGTTGATCTGCCAGGCGTGCAGGCCGCGGGCATGGCCCACCTTGCCACGGATGCCATCCGTGCTCTGGGCCACCGGGTGCCGGTGGAAGGTGAGCCGGTCGTCATCCTTGACGAAGACATTGAGCGAGCGGTCCTCGGGGTTCCACGCGTGCCGCAGCTGCACTGAGGGCCCCGCCGCGGGCATGTCCAACAGCTGGTCCAGCCGCGCCGGCCGCCCCGGCTCCGCCCCCTGCAGCTCCCGCTTGGCCGGCCGCAGCGCCGGCTCCCGCACCTCCACCGACTTGAGGCTCCCCGAGAGCTTCTGGCCCATGGTTCACTGCTGGGAGGGGGCCGCTGCAGGCCACCGCTACCTCGTGGGAGCTTCCGCTCCCCACAGCCAGGGATGGGCCGCCGGGCTGCGTACCAGACTTCTGGACCGTCTACCTCCACAGCCTCTACCGGGCTGGGGCAGGGGCCCAAGCTCCTGGAAGAAAGCAAAGGGCACCGGTTATGACAACAGCAATAGCCACTTATGCCCCTCTTGAGGCTGGGTCCTTTGCGTGCATTAGGAAGAACAATTAAGTAATACAACAATATCTGGCATTAATCTAGTACTTTCCATATGCCAGACACTGTTCCAACCAGTTTACATTATCATTTAATCCTTAAGTCCTCCCTGTAAGACAGGTACATTATTATTCCCATTTTATAGTTGAGAAAACTAGAGAAGAGAAAGGCTAAGTAATTAGCTAAAGTCCCACAGCTAATAAGGTGCTGAGCTCAGATTCACATTGAGATCATCTGGCGTCAGAGTCCATGTTCTACTCTTCCAGTAATCATAGACAATTTTATTTTAGAAATAAGGACTGAGCCTAGAGAAGTAAAGTGATTTACCCAAGACCACAGAGACTGGAGAAGAACCCAGGTGTATTTTGTCCCAGGGACAAGGCCTGTGCCAAAGCTGAGGGGACACAGGGCCAAGGACACAGGGATGCAGAAGTATAGGGTGTGCGGGCTCCCTGCTCAGCAGGGAGTCTGCTTCTCCCTTTGCCCTCCTCCCTCTCATGCTCTCTGTCTCTCATTCTCTCTCTCTCAAATAAATAAATAAAATCTTAAAAAAAAAATTAAAAAAAAAAAGTATAGGGTGTGGCCCATTGGTTCCCACCCTGGCTTCCCTGGGGAGCTTAAATAGTATCTAAAGTGTAGCCAGCCTCGAGAAGGAAGACACAGTGAGGAACCCACAAAATCACTCAGGGACATGAGCATGGACACAAGACAACCATCTGAGGATGGGGTGGAGTCTCCATGGGAAGGTGAGTGGGAGGCAGGGAAATAAGGGGGCTAGTGTCCAGGCTCTGGAACCAGGTAGAACTACATCCAAATCCCTGTCTCCATCTCTAAGCTGTTTGTCCAAAGAAAGGTCTCTTAGCCTCTCTTAGACTCTAGTTTCCTCATCTGTAAAAGGGGGGTAAATAGCGCCCTCTGCGTAGTGTGGTAATCTGCGAGACAATATAAAGGGCCAAGCCTGAGACTCTGTGGGCAAGGTTTTCCTCTCTGGCTCTATCCTCTGGGCATCCCACAAGTACCCCTTCCCTTTGGATGGGCCTGCTCTTTCTTTGGGCACATAAACACTGGTTAACAACACTGACCCTGGACAACCTCCTCTGAGGCAGGATCCTGGTTTCCAGGGAGGAGGATTTGGCCACCATCTCTAGGAGGCCAGCCAGAACCCAGGGTGCTCGAGCTGCTTGGAAAGCCCTGGATGTGAGGAAAGATGGAGAGGTGAGCCCTGCATCCAGTCCAGAGCACAGGCGTGTGCACTTCTCTCTGGCCTAAGGGCAGCTGGGCTCCAAACAACTTCCCCAGAGACAGACCAAGAGGCAGGCATGTTTCATGCCCTGTCCCGTCTGGCCACAACCTCCCACCCAAATAGTGGCACACTCCCAGGCACAGTCCAAAGGGAGAAGGAAAGGACCCTGCTGCCACACAGCACACCAGGTATACCACGGATTCCTTTTTAACTCTCCTATTTTATTCTCAACTCCCATTTTCTTTCCTTTCTATTTGCAGACGCCAGCTTTAGCGCATGCCAACCCTATCCCGAGCGCCCTGGCTAATGTTTAATCTGGTGGAAACCAGAGCACGTGAAAATGTGCAACACTAGACACTCCTAAGATAGCAGAATACAGTTACTCCTTTTCATATCCCAAATCACCTAAAATAAAGGAGAAAGAGCAAGAGAAATGTAAATGTTATCTTCAGCGAAACTAGAACACATTTGTAACCCAAAACACAACTTCTAAGGAAAGACTGCCAAGAACAGTAAAGGGCTGCCAAAAGCAGTGAAGATCCAACGGGGGCGAGAGAGCACCTGTGGCCGCAGATCTCGGATAAAGCTGGCAGAGCTGACTAGTAGCTGGCACTCCCTGATGGAAAAAACCAATGGTTCCCAAACAGAAGAGCAGGAGCTGCCTCGGACACCCTGAGGCTAAAGGAGGGTGGGGCTAGCAAAGGAAACCTCAGGTCACCATCACGGCAGGAAGCAGTGTGTCTGTGAGGCAGAGCAGGAGGATGGGCCTGCACTGGGGGAAGCCCCTGGCTACAGATATCTGCTGCCTGGGCAGAAGCAAGGCCAAAAGAAATCACAGCCATAGTCCTGGGAACAAAACTGCCACGAACCAGGGAGCCATCATCCTGTTCTCCTAAGATACTTCCTGGCCTTTCCTCTACATAAATCCACTGCAAAATGTCGATCTAAAGAAGCTTCTCCTCTTCCAAAGAGGAACAAGCACAGGATAGAGTCAAAGATGCTTACAGGAGAAATAAAGGAGGAAAAGGGAAAAAAAAAAAAAAGGCAAACCAAGAAAATTCGCCAGGAAAAAAGCTGTCACAAAGCATATAAAAATTGGGACTAAATTTGTAAACTAATTTTGTAATCACTTATTTCAGAAGGGAGACAACTAGCACAGTCTTAAAAAAAGATAAAATGCATCTTATATAGTTATAAACATCCAGAAGGACTGAAAATAAAATACAAACCTTCTAAATTGTCAGAAAGAACACAAAATAAAACAGACCACACAGTGAAAGATTTCGCTGTAAGAAGCAATAGAAACAATAACACAAAGACATAAAATATGATAGTAAAACTAAGCCAGAAATACTAGCTATGTCAATGAATGGCCATGGTAAACTATACAAAAAAAAAAAAGAGTCTAAGATTGGAAATCAAGACAAAACTCCCAACTGTATGCTACATATAAGAGATATCTCCAAAGCAGAGAGACTCAACAGTATTAAAGATCTAACACACCAAGTAATAGCACCAAAATTCACTGCAAAAGCTACAGCAAATACAAGGACAGACAGATACATAGTAGAGGCAGGTAACTTTAATGTACCCTTTTTAGCTTATGACAGGTCAATGAACCAAATTAAGTAAAGACATAAAAATGCTTAACTAATAAGATAGGTCATTTCCCATTTATTAGGCTACAAATAAACCATACACAAAAAAAGCAGAGATAACACAGAATCTACTAACACAAAAGAAAAACTAAAAACTAATCACAAAATTATGATACAGAATCCTACCACTTGGATATTTTTTAAAACTCTCTTCTAAACAACTCAAAAAAAATCTATATAGAATTTGCAGAATACAGAAAGAGTGAGAATAACAAAACACATCCCATATCTTAGAGCCTGTGGGATCCTACTAAAGTAGATCATGACTGGTGTACTTATACCGATAAGTATAAAAAAATGAAAATAATGAATTAAGCATAATAAAATAGAAAAATAATAGAACTAATAAACAAGTCTGAGAACTAGTTCTTTGGGAAAAAATACCACATAAACAAAACAAAACCAATAAAACAAAAACTCTCTAATGCAATCATTTAATCTACCATATTATATTATCTATTATAATGTTATTATTCTATCATTATGTTGATAGTATGTCATGAAATGACATAACATGATGTAATGAAACAGTACTTTATCTCTATGGTCTTCTTCCACAAAAACCCATAACCCCAGTCTAATCATGACAAAGACATAGGATAATTTCCAGTGGGAGGCATCCAACAAAAGACCTGACCAATACTCCTCAACACTGTTAAGGCCATTGAAGACAAGGAACAGCTGAGAAACTGTCACAGCCAAGAGAAGCCCAATGACAACTAAATTTAATATGGTGTCCTGGAACAGAGAAATAATACTAGGTGAAAACTAAGGAAATCTGAATAAAGCCTGGCCTTCAGGTAACCATGTATCAATACTGGTTCATTAGCTGTGATAAATGTACCATACTAATGGAAGATGTTAATAATAGGGAAAACTAGGTGTGAGTATATGGGAACTCTACCTACTTTCTATGTAGTTTTTCTATAAATCTAAAAATAATCTAAAAATTAAAGTCTATTAGAAAACATTAAACCACTTTTTAAATTCTAGAAAATGTTAAAAAATGTACAAAACTTAAAAATCACCACCTGACTCATTAACCAGATGTAAAACACTATTAGCATTAGGATTATTTCATTTTATCTTTTTTTTAATTTACAAAAATTAGTGAATTTTCTTTTTATTTGTATGTTGGCTAATTGAATTTAAATTTTAAAAAATAAAAAAAATTAAAATTGGCATCATGGGCCTTTATTCAGGTTATTTCACCTAAAATTAAACAATTAACAGTTTTACATATTACTAAATATATTTTAAATACAGGACTTCGATGACTAAAATAAAGAAACAATAAAACCTATCAACCATTTAATCTAATCATTTAACGGGGAGAGAAGACCCAAACATAAGAAATAAGAAACGAAAATGCGAAACACCAAATTGCATAGCAAAAAGCACTCATAAAAGAGGTTAGGCTAGCTTGTTGTCTTAATATGGGGAAATACTTAAGACACAAATTACAAATATATGACAAACTACTATAAACTGGTAAGAGAAGACCAACCCACATACAGAATGTGAAAGATACAACAAATAGTTCACACAAAAAGAGAAACAAATGGCTCTTTTGAGAAGATGTTCTACCAAGTGCATAATAAAAGAGAAACAAGTTAGAACTACAATGAAATGCCGGTTTTGTCTATCACATTAGCAAAGCTCAAAAAATTAGATAACACCTTCTTGGAGAAGCAGACAGGCTCATACATTGCTAACCTGAAGGTAAAATGGTGTAACCTCTCTGGACAAAGAATTAGCGCTGTCTCTCAGAATGGCAAGTGTACATTCCACTTCCAATATTTATTCAGTATTAAATGTGCAGAGCTACATACATATGTATAATACATGATACACATATATTATGTATTATATATAAAATACATGTGTCTTTCAAATATTATATATATATATATATTACATACATACATAGGCAGCATTGTTTGTAATAGCAAAATATTGGAAAAAACCCAAACTAAAGCCAGGCTAAATAAATTTTGGTAAATCATGTGATGGAATACTATGCAGCTGGAGGAAAGAATTTACTGACATGGAAGATTCAACAGAGAGATTAAGTTGAACAAACAAGGTGCAGAACATGCTGTGTGGTATGCTGCCATCACTGTGGAGGGAGGGGGGAGGGGGAAGAGGGCAGAGGTAGGGGAGTGAGGTGGGGGTGGGGTCTCTAACCCAAAAGGGCCCAAATGGAAATGAGGACCAGTTGTGTCTACAAGAAAGCTGGACACTGTAGTTTAGTGAACAAGACAACTTGCTTTTTCCTCTATTCACCTTGGAGCTCCATCGCAACCTTCACCCAGCCCTTGAGCCTCAACCAATTATGAGAAATAAGCAAGATAACGTGTGAGTGGTGCAGGGTGTGTATGGGGGATTCAATGAAGAGAACCAACACTCATCCAGGGTCATCTCTGTAAGTCTGTACAGTCTGCCCTAGAGCATCAGACTGCGGGGGGGTTGGAATCTGTCGCTTTTATAATTCACTTAAAGGCACCTTATAGTCCCATTCTAACAGACCGGGAAACTGAGGCACCAAGCAGCCTGAGCAAAGTGACAGCGGGGCTGTTCCCATCCTGAACCCAAAGTCCCCACTACATGTGCTTTCTCCATCACTAACCATAGGTATCTGCACTCTGTTCCAGGTGGCCTCACAGCTGCTTCACAGGAACTGGAAGTCACGTGCCCCTTTATCCAAAACAGGAGACAGGTGCAGAGGGGGTCCCAGCAAGTGGCAGGACTGAGCCGGGCCCCAGGGCCATGGTAGGACAGGCCCATGCTCTCCCACCTTCCTCCGCACTGCTAAGGACGGGGCTTCTGCGTGATGCCAACTGTGATCAGTGCTGTGTGGCCCACAGGGGACAGTCTAAGGGCAACTGCTTTACCCTTGTACACAACCAGGCCAACTCTGGAGTTGTTGCTATTGAAGAGACACCTTCAATGTGTTTGAAAGCAACAGCCAAGCCACATCCCCAGAGGAGACCCACGCTGGGTCACTGAGGGCCTCAAGGCCTCTGCCCCATCAGTGGCAGCTGGGGATCCCAGCGGCTGCCCACACTGGGGCCGAGGCAAAGCAGACCTACAACAGACGGCCCCTTTGCTGCTCACCCCACGACAGGGCCCGATCGGAGTGTTCATGTCCACTAATGGAAACCTAGCAATCGCGCCATGTAACGAAGGGCAGAGTTTGAATGCCCGGCTGCCCACTGGGCCCCGGCAAGGATGTAAGCTCTCTGAGACTCACCTGAAAAGTGCCGCTAACTCTGCTAACCTTGCCCGTCTTTGCAAGGACGTCTGTAAAGTCTGGAATGGCACAGGGCACCCAGGAGCTACCCAGGAAATGTGAAGCGCTCCTTTAAACTGCGGATGTTCTCCGACACTGCCATTTCAGCCCCTGAGCGCATCCGAAAGAAATGACCATGGGTGTGCGCTAGGATTCAGCTACAGAGCAAAGGGCAGAGTGGTTCACAGCAGCAAAGAATGGAGGTCAGTGCACATGCTCAACAATAGGGGACCATGTCTTAGCTTCTAGCCCAGCTCCTGGTCTGGAGTGGGGGCTCTATTCTGCCCTCACGTTCCCTGTATCTCCTCACTGCCTCTGCAGTCCTCGCCCCAGGGAAGTTCCAGCTCCTACGGTCCCCTTTAACTGGTCACTCAATAACAAATGAATAAAAGACTGGCTAAATAATTTGGTTTTAGTCCCACAGAAACTGTCAAGGGCAATGGTCAGGATCAGGATCGAGGGACAGAAAGACCAGCTGACTCCAGGCCAGAGCTGGGAGGAAGGAAGTTAGTAACACAGTCCCAAATCCTGAACCCGGGCTACAGGTCCGTCCTCGTGCCTTTGTCCAGGTGGGTGGAGCTCCTAGTCCTTCCTTCCTCTCCCCAATCCTGCCTGACAGCTCCACCTTCTCCAGGAAGCCTGCCCTGATCCACCAGGCCTCGAGGAACCTGCCCCGCAACTCTGTCCACCCAGAGCCGGCCTGGGCTCTCTCTGGTCCTGCTGATCTGTTTTTCTTCCTACCTCGAGGGGTGTTCCTCTGAGCACAGGAAGCTTTCACCTGGGCTTCTCTGCTCCCCCTGGCCCAGACACAGGCAGCATGCTTTAAAGACAGGGTGGAGTATATATGTGTGAGTGTGGGGAGGGAGCCCTGAGCTTCAGGGAGGTCTCACTTTCTGCTCTTTTTAGAGGATGTAGTCAGGAGATGGGGACACACGGGGCCTAGTTCTGCCACTAACACTGTCATCTCCTCCGAGCAGTGGACTCTTGGCTGTCGCCAGCCTGCCCCTCTGCTAGACACTGCTGTGCACGCTTCCTGCCTCGGTCCTCACCTACTCACTCAACAAACACTTAGAGGATAGTGGCCACGTGCCAGACCCTGTGCTGCTGGGAGCCGGGGATAGAGCAGGAGCCCCGTCAGACACAGTCCCTGCCTTCTCTCTTCAGCCAGAAGGAATGGGTCCCTGTCACATTTCTCTTCTTGAGGAGCTACAACAAAGTCCAAATTCCAGCTATAGCAATAATGTTGTCTCTCAACCCAGTAAGCAGAGGGTACACTGCACACTGCCTAGTGGTGCCCCTGTCCCGTTCCCCCCAAACCACACTTAATTTCTTAGTCTGTGCTTGGATGGGATGCTTAATGACATTATATGGAAGGGTCCGCCCCGGGGCTTAAGTGACGGCTGAGCAAGAAAACAAAAACCCAAATTGCCAGTTGCCCTTCTGGGGACCCTGGCGGGGTGTTGCAACTCGACAGGGAAATGTGGAAACATGAAGGGTTGAGGCCGCACCGCTGAAGGAGCCTCAGGGTTCTCCAAAATGTGACGCTCAGTCTTTAGAGGCCCAGGAGCAGAAATCCCATTCTCAGAGGCCCGGCTGGCTGGGCTCACCCAGGCATGGGGTCGGCCTAGAGACAGACGCTGCAGGAATTGGTAATGACTGGGTGAGCTGCCCTCCCCTCAGGGTGGCCTTTGGCTTCAGACTTCAGGGGTGGGTATGGATTTCATTCTTTTAACCAACAATAATGCTGCCTCCCTCGGGACCTGAGGCTACAGGAAAGTCTAAGAGCAGATGGCTTCCCTCTAGGGAGAGCTCACACCAAAGGGGTCACACCCAGTGACAGGTCTGAATAATGGCAAGGACTGTAAAAAACAGTGCAGTCTGATACCATTTGAATTCCTTTAATAGACTCATATTGCTTTCAAATATATACTACAGCATTTGTAAAATGCAAAGCTAATCTAATCATACCCCCGCTTACAATCCTTCACAGCAGGATAAAGTGCAGACTCCTAACCCTAACCTCCCACAGTGCTCCCCTGGCCCATCCTCCTCCACAAACCCCTTCACTGCATTCCCACCAACCTGCCAGAATTTTCCAACAGGCACACGTAAGCCCACACATCCCTGTCCTAACACACTGCTGCCTTCCTCCCTTCTCCCTCCCTGCACACCCCCACATGCACACATCTGGGTAATTCAGCTTGGGTATCAACACCTCTGGGGAGGCCCCTCCCCTGCTCGCAGGGCCGCTGGGCTTGTCTCCACCAGACTTATCACAGGAGGCCGTCCATCTCCTTAGCTGCCTCTCTCCCGCCAGCTAGGAGACAACTCGAGAGCAGGGCTGGGTCTCCTCACTGCAGTCCCAGGACTCCAAATGGCACTGGCTCAGAGCAAGTGCTAGGCAAACATCTACACGAGCAATGCACAAGCCTGAGCAAATGAGCAAAAGAAGCTCCACAGAGGCATGAGCTGGGAGTACAGAGCACCATGAGCTCGGCCAATCCATTTACCATCTTCATTCCTTCGGTTTTTGCCTCTGTACCATGGTGCCAACGATACCTAGGGCTGAACCTGGTTTGGCTGGGATGTTTTTGAGATTTTCTTAGCACAAATATTAAGTCGAGGGGCTGTTTTATTAAAAGACGCTCATTCAGCACGAAACCACCAATGACAAATGAACTAAAGAGCCTCCAAGATTTTGTCCACAGACGCCCATTATCTTTTTCCCTCTATACACATGCTTGGAGCTCATGCTACAACTGGCTGGGCAAGTCCTTTCTTCCCCAGAGCTCACAAAGAGAGCCATCTGTCCAGTTCCAGGTGGAACCGTCTCACGCCTATCTTCCTAGAGTGCAAATCAATGAGGCTTCCCTGAGCCTCTCCTTCTTGTGGGGTTTCCATGGGAATCCTCCCACGCGTGACTGAGCCAGGAGCCCCCAAGGCAGAAGCTCAGGCTGTCAGCCCGCAAGGAGAGCAGAGGATGGGATGAAGGAGGTTGCTGGGCAGAGACCAGGCCAGCATGCTCTATCTACAAGGTCATTTGAAAGAGACACACCTCTGAGGCAGCAAGGCCAGAGGCCTGGTCACCCTGTAGCTACCCCTGTGCCCAGAGGGCAGCCCCAGGCACATGTGGCATGTTCTGGGGGGCAGATGTGAGGCCCAGCGTGGCTCGGCCTACAGCAAAGCTGGAATATAGGGGGTGGGGGGGGGCGCTACACACTGGGACCCTCCTGGGGAACATTCTATGAGGGAAACACAATAATCTTCACGTCCAGCCCCTCATTTGTCTCCCATTTATTTGGTGTAACTGGTTGTGGGAAACTCAGGATGCCTGAAAGAAAAGTAAATTTATTCATGCCTCAGGCTTGATCCAGGAGATCATGATAGGCACCTGCTGGGATTTCCGAAGGTCCCTCTGTGAAGCCTGAGGTGAGTCTGGGAGCATTTTTGAGATACCAGGGAGTGGACAAGAAAGGAAAAGGGGCTAGTGAGGAAGTGGGGAAACAGGGAGACCTGGGGGAGAGAGAGAGAGAGAGAGAGAGAGAGAGAAGAGAAGGAGGGCCAGGTGGGAGGGAGCCCCTGACCCCAGGAATCTGTGTGATTAATCGATCTCTGGCTGAGAGCAGAGCCATCACAGGGGGCCTGGCTGACTGGAACAAGCTTGGCTCCCTCCTGGAGAAGGCAGGGCTCTGGGCTCACCATCAATGACATTTCCCAGCACTAAGCCAGGTGGGTGACTTTGGAGCTGCTCTGGGCTTCTCCCTCTGTGCACGCATGGAGGTCCTGAGCTCACGGCAGCTTCCTGTCACCTCTTGGCTCCAGGATGCACCTTGGCTGCCCCATAAAGGGGGCGCCCCCTAGGTCACATCTTTAGGTTCTGCTCCTCTTCTCTCATTTCTGGCCTCTGCAGATTCTTCCAAACTGGGTCTCTAGCCCTGCCTTCTCTCCTCAGCACCAGAACCCTCTTTCTGGAAGCTTCTAACCACCATCAGATTAGGTCCTCCTTCAAACAACCTTGTAAAGCCAGCTGGCCTCTTTCGACCACAATCCTCCCCCTGGGGAGTGGGGGGCGGGGAGCATGCTTATCCTCTCCAGATGTCAGACATCTGGGGACCCACTGGCCCCTCAGGATCTACATGTCCAGGGCTGAACCTCAGCTTCATCCCTCTCCAGCATACCAAGTTCCTCTCTGCACACCCCTGTTTCTGCCATGGATCTTCCCATCTCTCCATCTCTCTCATTGAGTGCCTTCAGTTCTCCTTTAGCTCAGCTGTTGCCTGGATTACTACAATGGTCTCCTAACAGAGCTCTTTGATTCAGTCTGTGTCCCTTAAGCCCCCTTCCAAGCTGCCAAGGGGTAAATCTGACCAAGCCACCATCCATCTTCTCGTTCACCTCTCCAGGTGGCTTCTCAGGGGGAAGCTGCACCTCATAGCTTGGCACAACAGTCCCCGAGACCTGCTCCTGCTTAGTTCTCCCACGCTGCCTCCCAGCATGGCCCAGCTCAGAGTAGCCAGGCCAACCTCCCCCAAGCACTACATCTTGTCCATACCTTGTTGTCCTGGGAGCCTTCCCACTTGCCCTTGCCCGCAGGCAGGCCGGGCAGCCTCTGTGCCAGCCCGCCATCTCCCTGCATCCCCGTCCTTGTTGTCTTCTGCACCGCATGCTGCGTTTCTTGTTGGCAGAGTCAGCACCCAGCTCTCCCCTACCTCCTGCCAGCATCCAGCCAGCACCTGCTACCTCTGGCTAGGCGAGAAACTACCTGTTGGGTTGAAGAAGGGGTATCTACTCCACATCTCCTGTACAATTTGCATTTTAACAACAAGCATTTTTTCCCCCTCACAATTAAAGTACACATTTGGAATGGGGATTGAGTTCTAAACTCAATGTGTGAAGCAAAAATCACATGCAGTCAACTCTGCCCCGGAAAGGTCCACAAGGCCCAGGATATCTGATTTGGGTACGCCATCCTCTTTCCCAAAGGGTAGCACAGACAAGTGTTTTTCCCACAGCCTCTGTATTTCTTGAGCTGAGCAGCAGCAGATAAACTAGCTGACTTATGTAGGAACCATGTTTTATTTAAAAATGTGTTGATATTTTATGTATTTTTTGCTGTGGGTCTTCTATATCAAATATGTATGGTTATGTTCACATAAATTAAGTGCACACATTTATGTACTTATTTTTTTTTAAGATTCTACTTACTTATTTGAAAGAGAGAGATTTAGAGTGAGCAGGGGGAGGGGCAGAGAGAAAGAATCTCAAGCAGACTTTCCATGCTGAGCGCAGAGCCCAACATGGGGCTCGATCCCACAACCCAGGAGATCATGACCCAAGCCAAAAACAAGAGTCAGAGGCTCAACTGACTGAGCCTCTGTACTTATTTTTTTGAGCCTCGTGTACTTATTTTTTTAAATGACTATAAAGCAGAAACTTCTGGTCACTTCACTTCAGGTCCCACCACCCCCTGGATTTTCCACATTGAATGGACTGTTCTAGCCAGGGAGTTGTCTGAGACCCTTTGTTCTTATACCAACAGAGAAGAGACCTTTCAAGAGCCTGGCTATGTGACAACAGGCCAGGCAACTCAGGGAGAATTAAGTAGCCCCCATATGGTGATTTAACTGGGTCTCTTCACAGAGGGATGAGGGACTCTGTACTGGCCCAGGTCTTGGCCATTTCCTGGGAGAGGAATGAAGCCCCTCCCAGGACAGGCCTGCCCAAGTGAGAAGAAGCGAGTCTTAAGAAAAGGGAAGAGGGGCTGCTGGGTGGCTCAGTCGGCTAAGAAACCAACTCTTGATTTCTGCTCGGGCCGTGATCTCTTCCGGGGCAGTGTTGACTGCATGTGATTTTTGCTTCACATATTGAGTTTAGAACTCAATCCCCATTCCAAATGTGTAAGGGGAAAAAAAATGCTTGTTGTTGTGAGACACAGGTTTGTGTCTGCTTGGGTTGGGAGATCAAGCCCTGCTCAGCACTTAGTCTGCTTGAGATTCTCTCTCTCTCTCTCTCTCTCCTCTGCCCCTCTAAAAAAAAAGAAAAGAAAGAAAAGCGAAGAGGAAAAGTAGGGGAAACAGCAAATGAAGTCCTTCGAGTGTCACAGCAAAACTAGAAAGGCAAGGG
The DNA here is from genome assembly GCF_002201575.2 of Neomonachus schauinslandi. Lineage (NCBI taxonomy): Eukaryota > Metazoa > Chordata > Mammalia > Carnivora > Phocidae > Neomonachus > Neomonachus schauinslandi. Next base: position 118,726,814 of record NC_058403.1, read on the forward strand.
AATGGAAGGCAATGAGAGAAGAAAACGATGACGAAGGGAGAAGGGGGCAGTAACCAGACCTGGAAGACCCTGGGGTGTTTAGAGTTTACTGCAGGGCAGCCTTGCGGGGGGTTCTAAGAGAGACAGGGCTTTGATTGATTGATTGATTTTTTTCAGGTAGGCCAGTGTTGGAGTCCAACATGGGGCTTGAACTCAACCCTGAAATCAAGACCTGACCTGATATTAAGACTCAGATGCTTAACCAACTAAGCCACTCAGGTGCCCCAAGTCACTTATATTTTTAAAAGATATTTCTGATAAATGCTCATTGCTACTATCTGCTAATCTGATTCGTGAAAAAAAAAATGTATCTTATTGTAGTTTTAACTTGCATTCTTCTTATTGAGGGAGGTAGAGCATCCTGTCATATGTTTAAGTATCATTTCGATTTCATTTTGTGTGTGTGGACTGTTTATGGCCTTTGTCCAGTTTTGGTCTTTTGCATATTGACTTGAGAAACCTTTCATATATTAAAGAGATGAGCCCTTTGTGATAGGAGTGACAATTCTCCCCCCAGTTTGTCCTAAGTCTCTTGACTATTTATGGTGATTTCTTTTCCCTGCAGAGTTTCTTTTTATATAATTGAATTTATCAATCTTTGAAAGAAAACAGAAATACAAACTGGAGAGATATCTGAGTGAAATGGCCAGCCAGTTGAATTTTGTTGTTTGCCAAAGGTAGTTTAAATTCCCTTTATTACTGCTATTTAAGGAAGTTTTAAAAATGGAATCGATCAGAGGGTATGTGTTTCAGAGGAATATGCCCTTGTGTGAAGCAAGCTTATATCATGCTATTGACACTCTGTCTTTCCACAAACTCCATTAATCTGCAGAGCTTTAGAAACAAATGAAGGTTTGGGGGGGATGAGGAGGAGTCCCCCATCAGCCTGAGTGACAGAAGCTGCAGGATTTGGTTGGAGGATAGAGGTGAGAAGGTGGGTAACAGGGACAGAGGGACTGAGAGAGATTTAGTGCACTGATCTCTTCCCACCGAGCCGTGACCGGCCGGGAAGAGGGTGGGCAGATCTTGGATTTTCCTTTTAATAGCGTTTCCCTAAAACTCAGGCATAACATTTCACGTCTTCCGGATTTAGGCTCATCAGATTGCCGGGAGGGGCAGAAGGTGGGTGGAAGGATGGGGGCTCAGATTCCTAGAGAGGAGAGAACTCCCATCTTCGCCCTGCAACTGCCCCCCGGAGGAGAATGGGGCCGCCGAGGAAATTGAGCTGGGAGAGATCAGAGTACTGGCCCAAGGTCACACCGAGGGCTGATGGTGGAGGCGGAATTCGAACTCTAGCCTGACTCCAGAACCCAGAGCTCTCCACCTCTTCGTGACAGCAGTGCAGAAGTGCCCTCCGGTCCCTTCTAGGCCGCAATGGTCCATGCTCGGCCCTTAGGGAGGCTGGAGCGGCCACTTCCTCAGTTTATCCCACCAGGGAGAGGTCCTGGGCTCGGTGTCCCCTTCTGGCTCGGAGCCCGTCGCGCGTCCTGCGCTACCCGGGCGGACACATTTGCCGCGCTCCAGGCTCTGCCCTCCTCCCTCCTTCCCAGACCCCACCTCCTACCCTCGCCTGTGACTCGCGGAGCTCGCGACCCCCTCCCTTCCTGAGCATCACCAAGTTTGCTCCAAGCAAGGCCAGAAACTGGCCCCGAGCAGCGCTCGGGCCGGGCGAGCAGCCTCACTACCCCAGCGTCTAGAGTAAACGATAACAACAGCCACCACTTCATCACCGCCTACTGCGTGCCAGGCCCTTGATTGCCACCGCTCCGAATCCCCTCCCCCACCCCACCCGGACGAACAGACTCCCAGAATTTATTCAGTCCCCATTATATAGACAAGGGAGCTGCTACAGCTCCGGAAAGTTGTTACACGCTTGGGCTCACACAGCTAATAATAATGCTAGCTGGCATTTGACAGAGTACTTCCTATGTGCCAGGCACAGGTCTACATACGTTACAAGCATCACCTCATAGATCCTGCCAATACCGCTATAAAACGGGTACCATTATCATCCCCATCCTACGGATGAGGAAACTGAGGTTTGGCTCCTTGCCCAAGGTCACCCAGCAAGTGAATGACGGATCTTGCACCCAAACCCGGGCAGGGTGACTCGGGGTGGGGGGGGCAGTTATTCGTGCTGTCTCCATTACACAGAGAAGCAGTAGGCTTCGAACCTATGGCACCAGGGGCCAGCCCCAAATGCCCCAAGCCTGTACGCAAACTAGCCGGTTGGGACTGCCACAGCCTGCAGAAAGGAATTCCCGGGAACCCGGACACGACCCATGCCAGGAGCTCCCGTGGTGGTGAGTGCCGGCCCGCACGAGGTCCGCGCTGCCAGACCTCGGCGCCCGGCTCCCGCGCGCCCAAGGGCGCCCCTCACCAGAAGCTGGACGATACTCACCATAAAAGAGAGGGCGAGCGCCTGCCAGGAGGAATCGCCGGGGCTGGCAGGTCCTGCACTCCGCGAAGAGCAGTCTGCCGCCGCCGCCGCCCACTCAGGGGCGCCCGAGCGACCCCGAAGATGCCGGCTGGCTCCCCAGGGCCAGGGGCGCGTCCTCACGGCTGGTGCCCAGCAGCAGCGCCCCCTCTGCCCGGCAGGGTGGCCTGGAGTTGGAGCGTTCTTGGGGAAGTTGGCGCTCGGGCACGGCGGGAGGGCGCGAGAGGTCGGGTGGGAGTGGGGCAGCGCCTTCCTGCGCGGATCCCGGGGGCGCGCCAAGGCCCGCGCTCTAGCCGTTCTGAAGCTCCGCGCCGGACCGACAGGGCGGCGAGTCCCGAGCTCAGGGCTCACGGGCCGCTCCTCGGCCGCTGGCCCCTGGCGCACTCTGCGTCTTCCCCCGCGCCCTGGGCGCACGCAGTGGTAGTTGGAGCTGGGGTCCGCGCCCCGGCTGCGGTGCGCTCATCGCCCTCCCCAGGGGCTGGGCGCCTTTGTGCGCGGGGCGCGCCGGCCGCCGCGGCCAGCTCTGGATGCTGCAGCCGCCGCCGCCTCCCCCTCCTCCGCCGCCGCCGCCCACTCCCCGCCTTCCCGGCCGGCCCGGAGGCTGCAGCTGAAAGCCGATCCGGCTGAGCTCATCCCTGAAGGCCACTAATCCAATAGCCGCGGAAGGCGCGGCCGCCGGGAACGCCCCTTCCCCCACCATCCCGCGCCCCGGCCCGTCCCAGCTCGGGCCGCTGCCGGCGCCGCCACCTTCCCTAGGCCACCAGCTGGCGGGAGAGGGAAGTGGAGCCCGCGCCCGCGCCCCTGTGCCGAGTCGGCGCGGTCGCCATTCACCCGCCCGCTTGCCCGCGCACTCCCTCACTCCCGCACTCATTCATGTGCGCGGGTCCTCCCCCATTCATTCAAGCGCGCGGGGAGCTCCAGGGTGGGTGCCCCCGAGAGGGAGGAGACACCCACGGTCACTCGGCAGCTTTGGTGTTTCTTCTCAACGCATGTGGGAAGTAGCAGCCAGGGAAAGGGGATGGTTTAATAGCCTCTTCCTTAGACACGTGTCCACACTTTATTTTTAAAGAGCAGGCTTAACTCATCTTTTGAATTCCAATTTCATGCTGCACCTGCTTCACGGAGACTTCCCCGCCCACCCGAGGCGCAGGGAGGTGAGTCTCCTCTGTGCGGGCTACTGGAGCTGCAGGTGGGCCGCTTCACCGCCGGCGGGAGCCGAGAGATAAGGAAGAGGGCGTGGCCAGAGCGGAGGCCGAGAGGGTGCCTCGAAGCATCTGTGCTTCCTCGGGGAAATGGAAAGTTCCTGGTCTGGGTGTCCTCCTCTGTGCTCCCGGACTTGACTTCAGTTCCATTCCACAGTCATTCGGTCTGACCCCAGCCCTCTCTGTGCCGGGCACCAAAGAGCCTAAATGCAGAGCGCCCAGGTCGTCAAGGACACAGACCGGTGAAGACAATTCAAACCAGTGAGGGAAATGTTTTGATGGAGGTTCTGGGGCTCCTTTCCCGGAATGGGAAGGGTAGTCTGAGAATGTTTCCCGGTGAAGGTGGTTACACGAATTAGCTCCTGGAGGTGGGTGGTGGGTGGGGGGTGGGGGGGGGCGGGTAGGATGGTCACCTGGCTAGGCACCTACCCCAGCCCAGAGCCTGTAGCATGACCGGAGTGTAGCCAAAGGTGGTAAGATGAAGCTGGCGGGACAGCCAGTGGTTAGACTGCTTGAAACGGCCTACTTACTTCCCCTGTACTGCCAGAGCTGTCTTCATAAAGTCAGTGTCCTCGTGTCTCCCTCCCCCCCGTCCCCAGCCCCCCTTTCAGAGTATCCCGTGGCCTACAGGATGGTTTCCCACTTCTTAGCTGACTCGGACTCCAGCCCTCTGGTCTCACTTTTCTGCAGCGTTGCTCTGGGTCAGGCCTCACCAAGACCCTCTGAGCAGCTCCAGCAAATCAAGCTCTCTCTTCCTGACCCAGGCCTTTGCACCACGCTGAACTTTGTCCTTGGTGCAGCCTGATCCCAGGTAACTCCAGTTCACCCTTCACTCTCTGCCTGTATGCCCGTCATCTCCTCCAGGGAGTCTCCCAGGCACCTGCATTTATTTATGTGTTTATTCACAATATAATAAACACCCACGATCCCACCATCCAACCCCAGGCACCTACATCTCCCTACGTGCTCCTTTCCTAGAGCATCTTTTTGCCTCTGCTTCACATAAAACCACCATTCTGATTGTTAAGGTTTATCATTTCCTTAGAAATGACATATATACATATACAGACACTTGAAAAAATATATATATATGCCTAAACATTATCATTATTTTATTTAGTTTTATGTACTTGTTCTTGGAACTTTATTAGCACTATACTGTATCTGGTTTTCTAGGACTTGCTTTTTGGACTCAACAAGATTCATCCACACTGATGCATGCAACTGTAGTTCCTTCATTTTCATGGCTTATAATAGTTCATTGGGGGAACAAACACAATGTTGAGAAAATATTCTTAACACTTGTTAAAGACGGTAAAAGAGACTTTGTTCTGGGGGGGGGGCTACTACAATGGGGTTTTGCTGTAGGGGAGAGAAATTTGGCTCAACTTTGAATACAAAGACAAGCGGGAATTTACAGCCAAGGAGCTGGGGTTGGGGGGTAGTGGGTAGAAAATCACTAAGAGCAAATATCAGGACTGAGGAGGATTCTTGCTGGACAGACTCGACAGGGTTCTTGCTGAAGGCAGACCAGGGAGAGGGATGAGGGATTTGTTCAGATATTGAGGGTGGGCAGATACTGGAACGGGAGATTTTCACTAACTGACTTAACAAGATTCCTTTTTCTTTCCATTTTTTTTTTTTAAAGGCAGATTCTACCTCAATTGCTAAACTGTGTCAGCCCAACTATATATTTAATCATAACTCAGAGTCTGTGAAAAGAGTATCTGTTTAGAAGTTTAGCTTTACACTTAAAAACAGATGGGATTTTTTTCTAATCAAATGTGTTCTCAACACCAATAATTTCTACTAGTTTCAAAGCATCTTTTTTTTAGAAGTATTTTTGTAATAACTGATTTAAGGGACTACACTACATCTACCACATTTCATTAAAACATTTAATTTTTTTTCAGACTCAATAACATGATTCCTACAGAGCACAATCCAATGTATTTAATGACGAGCCTTTTCAGAACCCAGAAATGACCTAAAGTACTATTTTATATTGATTATCAGTCTATGGTGTACTATATGCACAAAAATATAAAAAAATTATTCGTTTTAATTTCTAAATATTGAAGTTCATTTTAGACAACACGGAAAGATACATGCTCATACACTGAGAATACAACAGTGGATTTAATGCCAAAAGTAGTAAAATAGACCATAGGCACATAGAACATTGTTTATAACTATGGCTGGAGATTTACTTGTTTTTTCTCTTTTTTACCCCCTTTACCCGTTTCTTCCATGTCCATCCACTACCTCTGGCAACCACCAGTCTGTTCTCTCTATAAGCTTGTTTTATTTTTCTTTTTTTTTTAGGTTCCACGTATAAAAAAGACAAAGAGTATTTGTCTTTCTTTGGCTCATTTCACTTAGCATAAGCCCTCTACGTCCATCCATGTGGTCATAAATGCAAGATTTCATTTTTTATGGCTGAATACTATCCCATTTTATATATATACCACAATTTCTTTATCCATTCATTCATCAGTGGACGCTTGGGTTGTTTCCATATCTTGACTACTGCAGATAATGCTGCAGTGAACATGGGGTGCAGATACCTTTTTGAGTTAGTATTTTCATTTTCTTCAGATAAAGACCCAGAATTGGAATTCCTGGATCAGGTGGTAGTCTTATTTTTAATTTTTTGAGGAACTTCCATCCTGTTTTCTATTGTGGTTGCACCAATTTATATTCTCATGAACAGTGCACAAGGGTTCCCTTTTCTCCACATCCTCACCAATACTTACTTATCTCTTACCTTTTTCATAATAGCCATTCTGACAGGAAGGAGGTGACACCTCATTGTGATTTTGATTTGCATTTCCCTGATGATGAGTGTTGTTGAGCATCTTCTCACATGCCTGTTGGCCATCTGTTTGTCTTCTTTGGGAAAATATCTATCCAGATCTTCTGGCTATTTTTTTTTTTTAATTTTTAAGATTTTTATTTTTTCAACTTCTGCCTATCTTTAAATAGGATTATTTTTTGCTGTTGAGTTGAATGAGTTCTTAATAGATTTTGGATATTAGCCCTTTAGCAAATACAGGATTTGCCAGTATTTTCTCCCACCCTGTAGGTTGCCTTTTCATTTTGTTGATAGTTTCTGTTGTTGCCGTGCATAAGTTTTTTAGTATGATGTATTCCCACTTATTTATTTTGCTTTTGTTGCTTTTACTTTTGATGTCAGATTCAGAAAATCACCACCAAGACCCATGTCAAGGGGCTTACTGCCTATATTTTCTTCTAGCAGTTTTATGGTTTCATGTCTTACATTCAAGTCATTAATCCATTTTGAGTGATTTTTTGTGTATACTGTAAGATAGTGGTCAAGTTTCATGCTTTTACATGTGGCTGTCCAGTTTTCCCAGCACCATTTATTAAAGAAACTGTCCTTTCCCCACTGTGTGTTTTTGGCTCCTTTGTTGTAAGTTAATTGACCATATATACATGGGTTTACTTCTTGGCTCTCTATTCTGTTCCTTTAATCTAGGTGTCTGTTTTTATGCCAATACCATACTGTTTCAATTACTATAGCTTTGTAATATAGTTTGAAATCAGGGAGTGTGATGCCTCCAGCTTTGTTCTTTCTCAAGATTGCTTTGGCTGCTTAGGGTCTTTTGTTGTTCCTTACACATTTTAGGATCATTTGTTCTATTTCTGTGAAAAATGCTATTGGAATTTTGGTAGGGATTGCATTAAATCTTCAGATTGCTTTTACCAATATTGATTTCTCCAGTCCATGAGCACAGAAGATCTTTTCATTTATTTGTGTCTTCTTCAACTTCTTTTATTAATGTCTTATAGTTTTCAATATACAGGTCTTTCATCTCTTTGGTTAAATTTACTCCTAGGTATTTTGTTCTTTTTGATGCAGTTGTAAATGGGTTTTTCTTCATTTCTCTGATAGTTTCCTAGTGTATAGAAATGCAACAGATGTTTGTATATTGCTTTTGTATCCTGCAACTATACTGGGTTCACTTATTAGTTCTAACAGTTTTTTGATGGAGTCTTTAGGATTTTCTCTATAAAACATCATGTCATCTGCAAATAGTGACAGTTTTACTTCTTCCTTTCCAATTTGGATGCCTTTTATTTTTTTTTCTTGCCTACTTGCTGTAGCTAGGACTTCCAATACTATGTTGAATAAAAGCGTCAAGACTAGGCATCCTTGTCTTTTTTCTGATCTTTGAGGAAAGGCTTTCAACTTCTCACCATTGAGTGTAAAGTTGTGGGCTTATATATGGCCTTTATTATGTTGAGGTATGTTCCCTTTAAACCCACTCTTGGTTGAGAATTTTTATCATAAATAGATGTTGAGGGGCACCTGGGTGGCTCAGTCAGTTAAGCTTCTGCCTTTGGCTCAGGTCATGATCTCAGAGTCTTGGGATCAGGCTGCGTTGGGGTCCTGGGATCAGGCTGCGTTGGGCTCCCTGCTCAGCGGGAGTCTGCTTCTCCCTCCGCCCCTCCCCCGCCCCGCTCATGCTTTCTCTCTTAAATAGATGAAATCTTAAAAAAAAATAGGTGTTGAATTTTGTCAAATGATTTTTCTGTATCTATTGAGATGATCATATGGTTTTCATCCTTCATTTTGTTAATGTGGTGTATCACAGTGACTGATTTGCAGATACTGAACCATCCTCATATCCCTAAAATAAATCCCACTTGATCATGACATATAATCCTTTTAATGTATTGTTGAATTCAGTTGTTAATATTTTGCTAAGGATTTTTGCATCTATGTTCATCAGGGATATTGGCCTATAATTTTCTTTTCTTGTGGTGTCATGGCTGGTTTTGATATCAGGATAGTGCTGGCCTCATAAAATAAGTTTAGAAGGATTCCCTCCTCGGGGCACCTGGGTAGCTCAGCTGTTAAGCGTCTGCCTTCGGCTCAGGTCATGATCCCAGGGTCCTGGGATTGAGCCCCACATTGGGCTCCCTGCTCAACAGGGAGTCTGCTTCTCCCTCTCCCACTCCCCCTGCTTGTGTTCCCTCTCTCACTGTGTCTCTCTCTGTCAAATAAATAAATAAAATTGTTAAAAAAAAAAGTGAGTTAAGATGTTCTGTTTTCCTCTATTTTCTGGAATAGTTTGTGTAATGTTGGTATTATTTCCTCTTTAAATGCTTCATAGAATCCACCAGTGAAGTAATCTGGCCCTGGAGTTTTCTTTGTGAAGAGATTTTTAAATAGAAATACAATTACTTTAATAGATACAGAGCTATTCTCTTTTTTAGTGAACTGTGGTAGTTCATATCTTTCAAGAGATTTGTCATTTCATCTAATTATTGTATATATTGGCATTAAGTTGTCTATAATATTTCCTTATTATCCTTTTAATACATGTGAACTCTGTAGTGGCCCTACCTCTCATGTTTCTGATAGTGGTAATTTGGGCCTTCTCTTTCCTTTTATGCCTGTTCGGTCTGGCCAGCAGTTTATCAATTTCATTCATATTCTCAAAGAATCAGCCTTTGGTTTCATTTATTTTCTCTGTTTTTCTGGCTTTGATTCCATTGATTTCTGCTCTGATCCTTTACTACTTCCTTTCTTCTGCTTTCTCCGCTGGCATCCACTTGCTCTTCTTTTTCTAGTTTCTTAAGGTGAAGGTTAAGGTCATTGATGTGTGACCATTTTTTTTGTCTGATACGGACCTTTGGTGCTATGAAGTTCTAAGAACTGCCCTAGCTGCATCTTGGATATTTGGCAATATGGCATTTTCACTTCCAGGCAGTTCAAAATATTTTGTAACTTTAACATACTTTCTCTTTTTGACTCATAAATTACTTAGAATCGTCTTATTTTGTTTCCAAATATTTGGAGATTTCCCAGTCATTATTCCATAGCAAATTCTAATTTAATTCTTTTGTAGTGAGAAAACATGCTTTGCCTTCAAACTGCCAGTTCTCACCATCCACCTGTCTCAATGGCCTTTCAGTCCACTATGAATCAGTTGACCCTCGTCCTGCAGTGATCAGAGTCCACTGGGCAATGACAAACCAAGTGGAGGACAGATATAGGCCTAGGATAAAGGAAATGCTAATGGATGGGCGTGTGCTCACCCTAATACTCCTAACAAAAGTATTGCTTTGAACAGAAATGTAAAGGGAAATTTGCTTATAGAAGAGGATGTTAACAACAATCAGCTCAGATGATATTTTCCACCTGGGTCCCAGAATGAGAAAGCGTGGTACTCAAGGTAAGTTGAGCACAGATGAGTCATGATAGACAGAGGTAAGTAGACCAATGGACGAGCAGACACATTTGTTAGAAATGGCTGTTGTTATAAGCCACTGAAATGTCGTTGTTTGTTGTCCCAGCGAAACTGACTAGTACATCAACGTCAGCTGAACACTTGCCCTGTGCTGGCACCACCCTGAGCACCTACGTGTGTTCTCCCATTGAATCCTCACACTAATCAGGCAAGGTCAGGTTTCAGGCAGGGTTTTCAAGTGTAAACATCAGAAAGTTACTCTGTGCACAAAAGCAAGTACAAAGGGAAGGCTTCTGCTTCTAGCCAAGCTGGAACGACAGAGTCTGGATGTGCCCTCCCACCTGAAAGAATGTGTGACATTGGGTGGATAAATGAATGACTTTCTCTAGTCTTCAGGATGCCCCTTTTGTCTTAGGTGCCTGAGTCTTATCCCTTATCATGGGTGCAGGAAATAAGGCTTCTGTGGTGCATCTGAGAAAATGAACCCATCTTTGGGGGATGCCAGTCCCTTTCCTTCTTCATCCAAGAATCTACCACACCTACTTCAGCCAGCATGGTTCTGCTCTTCAGTGAACTCTAACAGCTTTTATTTCGGGGCATTTCACTTGGCAATGAGTTATAGGCTATCTTGTGATATGTCTTCCGTTACATTATTTAACTACAAGGTGCTTTGAGGAAAAAGGAACTTAGATTTTCCATGTGCCTACACATAGTAGCTATCCTAAAGCTGGGGATGACCTCATGATGTAGGTACTGGTGGCTCTGTTTTTCAGGGGAGGAAGTAGAAGTACAAAGAGGTTAAGTGACTGTTCAGGGTCAGGGTCACATAGCTAATAAGTGCAGAGCTGGGACTTGAACCCAGGTCTGTCTGCTATGCATTGTGCTTATTTTAGGTCCTTAGTGGGATTTTATGATCCTGGAAAACAGGGACCACATCTTACATTTCTTTGTATCTTCACAAAATCCAATAGAGAGGCTGAGCGCTGGGTAGGTGTTTAAAAACATTAACTTTATAAAGAGAGAAGCAGGTGACTGAACACTCCTGAGTCCTGGAAGAAGTACGGGGTGTGGTACCAGAAGACGCACGCATGCTCTGGGCTCTCGATTCTCTGGTGTCTCACCCTCCGAGCCGGCTGCTGGTACACAAGGTTGAGGCCACTGTGTGGCTGAGAGGGGATGCGGTGGATAAATCAGGGTTTGCTGGGCCACAAAAGTAAATCCATGGAAGTAGCAAGGGGGGAAGGGAACTCTCACTTACTGTGTGTCTGTGTGCTTGGCTTTCATCGCTCATTATCTTATCAAAGGTGTATAATATCTTCTATGGCCAGGATTTCTTACATTTGACAGCCCAGCATTATAGAGCGATAAACAACAGAGCTGGAACTTGAATACAGGGCTGGCTGCCTCCAAAGCACTGATTGTTGCCACTCCCCTCCCGTACTGACATGGAGAACACCCCTTCTGCTGAGGGGAAGCCAGGTCAGGCCATCACTGAGGATGGCTGGCCTTGGGCGCATGGGGAATTAATAACTTGGAATATATTCCGCCCACACAGCTGAAAGATCCCTACTCCACACTACCTGATCTATATTGCCACTTGAATTTTTTTTTTTTTTGGTCAGCTATTACCTGGCTGGTAGTCAAGCATTTCATCTTTCTCATTGAATTATCTTATTATGTTCTTGACATAGTCTCTCATTCCCTCTGAAAATAAAGTGGTTTAAGATGAAAACTGCAATTACAAAGCCATCTATTAAAAGGATTTCAGGATTCCTGTAGTGTTAAAAGGAATATGTAATTGCCAATTAAAGAAAAGCATGCTATTGGCCCAAACCACTGATTAGAAGTAAGTTTGGAAACATTCTCTGGGCAACGTCATGGACAGGCTCCCACCCTTTCTCTGAGAGACAAAGTGACCTGTGTGAGGCTCAGAGAGGTTAATAACTTGTCCAGGGTCACACAGCTAGTATTCTCTTGACACTGGAGAGTGCACATTTGAAACGTATTATCCAGGGAGCTGGTACAGACTAGAGTATGTAAGATTCTAGAAGGTCTCAGCAGATTTCATGGGCAACATGCCCCTAGTAGGCTTCTCTGGTTCAGGCCTTTATCATCTCTCCCATGGACCTTGGCAGTCCAGTCTCCTCTCCCTCACCTCACTCCCTTCCCACATTGTCCCCCAGATAGCACCCAGAGTGACTGCCAGCAATTATTATTGGTTGCCCACCAAAACACCTTCCCTGGTCTTTTCACAAGAACAGAACAGTAATTTTCTTTTTTCTTTTTTTTTTTTAAGATTTTATTTATTTATCTGAGAGAGAGAATGGGAGACAGAGAGCATGAGAGGGGAAGGGTCAGAGGGAGAAGCAGACCCCCCAACTGAGCAGGGAGCCCGATGTGGGACTCGATCCTGGGGCTCCAGAATCATGACCTGAGCCGAAGGCAGTTGCTTAACCAACTGAGCCACCCAGGCGCCCCCAGAACAGTAATTTTCATTCAGTGGTAATGTACCCACCTCAGGGACAAGTCCTGACAGGTTTCAGCCACTCCCAGCAACTGCATAAGTAAATACACAGATCTTGTATTTTACTTAATAGATTTGGTTTTCTGTAGTAGTGTGAGTATAAGAATTCTGGAACTATTTTCTATGTTTTTAGGCCTGAACAAGTAAACGGATATACTAATGTTGGGAATCAGAGTTCCCACCCTGCAAGAAAGGAGAGACAGCCATGAAATGGGGCAAAGCAGGCAAACCCTGCTTTGGAATCAGAGCTTGGGATCAGAGACGCCAGGATTTCTAGCTTCGTCCATGGAAAGGGCCTAGAAATACCAACGCAGCTGGTAACGAGCACACTCCAGCATGTAGTATTTTTGGTTCCTAAAAAGCATTCTTTGCTAAAAGGAACCAAAGATTCTTGAAGAAATGGCTGATTCGAGGACCGGGGCAGGGCAAGTACGAGTCTGGAACATCCGGCTGTGACAGAATAAGAAATACTAGGAATATATCAAAAGTATATGGGAAATGCCTGAAGGCACAGAGCATCCGAATAGATGCCAATAATGGGTTATAATCAGTTGAGTATCATGAGAATCCGTAAGTCCAGACAAATATATACATCCAGACCCAAAGGACAGCTCTTCCTTACTTTAGAATGCCAACATACAGCATGGATGCAGAGGAAAATCACCATCCTATAATGAAGCCAGGCAAGAGTCATCAAGGATTACAAAAACATGTGGATGAAAGTCTACTGGGGAACAAGATATTTACAGTCTCAACGAATCTCTCCACAAAAATTATTATTAATTAGAAAAGGAACGTAGAAACTTGGCAGGCACCATTTTAATAAACTGGTCAATGTTAACGTCACCAGTGATGGGACAAATCGATAGCATCGCCTCCCGATATGTTGTACTGAGAAGAACACAACATCACTTCTGCGGCACTCTGGCCACAAGGACACAATCTAAAGCTGATAATGAGGAGGTATCCAACCCAAACTGAGGGACAGTCTACAAAACAACTGGATGACTGGACTCTTCAACATGTCAAAGTTATGAAAGAAAAAGAAAGGATGAGAAATTGTCCCGGATTAAAGGAGACGAGAGAGCTACGGAGGCCTGATAAGTAAGTGTAACACAGGGCCCTGGACTGGATCCTAGACCAGAAAAACATTTGCTATAAATTGTTTTATTTGGACCCTCCCTGTTTTGGGGGGGGGCGGTGGGCTGGGAAAAGCAGTGGGCCCTAGGCCAGGTGGGGGCACCCCGTGGTTGTGTGTCTGTGTGTGCGTTATGGGGCATCCAGACCTGTGGGAAGGCCAAGATGCTGAGAAAGCGTCTTTGCTGTGGTTGGCTCTCCGTCCTGTATGTCTGTCTCCCCTTCCTCACTCAGGCCTCCTCCCTGGCTCTGCCTCAGGGTGCGCCACACCTCCCCTGCCCTTGTCTGTGGCCACCTCAGCCAACTCATCTTACCCCTTCTTCTTCCTTCTCTGCAGAGCTGGCACGGTCAGCCACCTGCTCTCATCCAGAGCAGTCGCATTTGGTCGCGTTTCTCCCCTTCTCTCCTCTTCTCCGTGTGGGAGATCCTGGAGCCACGGTGGGCCACGCCTAGGATGCCCGTGCACCAATTAAAACAAGTAACAGGGCTCCCAGGCTGAGGCTAAAAAGCAGCACCTGTAAGAGACCCAGCTCCTCTTTACACTTTGAGCCTTTCCTCCCTAACTAGTCTCTCGCTGAAGGCTTAGGGCCACCTGTACAACGGGATGTACTCAGGCCCAGAGGGCCTTCCCTGCTGCCTGCCCTTCAGTGAGCAAGAAAGACAACACCTTGCTCACAGGACACTTGATGTCTCACGGGAGACTGGTGAGTTGGCCTCTGCCACTTGCCAGCTGTGTGACCTTAGTCAAATCACTTGCCTTCTCTGAGCTTCCATTTCCAGGGCCCTGCTGCGATACTGTTTCCTGCCTCACAGGGTTATTAATGATGATCAAATGCACAACAAAGGTAAAAATCTTCTACAAGGACCTCATTTGATTTCTTTAGCTGTGAAGACAGATCTGCCTGTTGGTGATTTTTCTTTCCGAATATCTTTCCTCACTCATTTTATTTTGAAATATTAAAACCTAAATATTCAAAGCCTCATGTATATAAATACAAAAGGAACTATTTCTCCCCAGTTATTTGAAACTACTCTCCTCCTCCATTTTCCCTGCTTCCCTTCCTCTATGTATGATCACACACCCTCAGTCCGTGAGTTCTCCCTGGGCTTGGGTCTAACTTGGAAAAACTCCACAGAAGGGAACCCGGGTACACTGTGGGGAATGCAAATTGGTGCAGCCACTATGGAAAACAGTGTGGAGTTTCCTCAAAAAATTAACAATAGATCTACCATACGATCCAGCAATTTCACTTCTGGGTATTTTCCCAAAGGAAAAGAAAACACTCTCAAAGATATCTGCACCCCCATGTTCATTTCAGCATTATTTACAAGATATGGAAACAATCTAAGTGTCCATCAACAGGTGAATAAAGAAAATGAGGTGTATATACACACAATGGAATACTATTCAGCCAAAGAAGGAAATCCTGTCATTTGCAACATGGATGAACCTTGAGATCATTATGCTGAGTATCAAGTCAGTTGGAGAAAGACAAATACTGTATGATCTCATTTCTACATGGACTGTAAAAAAGCTGAACTCGTGGGGAGGTGGGTCGGGGGATGGGTGAAATAGGTGAAGGGGATTAAGAGTACACTTATGGTGATGAGTGCTGAGTCATGTATGGAATTGTTAAATCACTATATTGTACACCTGAAACTAATGTAACACTATGTTTATTATACTTCAATTAAAAAATTAAATTAAAATGAAAAATAAAAAAAATTTTTTTAAAGCTGAACTCACAAAAATAGGGAATAGAATGGAAGTTACCAGGGGCTGGGGACAGGGGAAATGGGGATGTGTTGGTCAAAGAGTACAAACTCCCCGGTATAAGATAAGTAAGTTCCGGGGATCTAACAAATAGCATGGCGGCTGTGATTAACAGTGACATGCTGTGTAATTGATAGTTGTTAAGAGGGTAGATTTTAAATGTTATCACCACCCACAAAAAATGGCAATCCTGTGAAAGATGAAGGTGTTAACTAACCTTATTGTGGTAATCATTTGGAATATGCACGTGTATCAAATCATCACATTGTACACCTGAAACTTGACATAGGTTTCATGTCAATATCTCAACAAAGCTGAGGAAAAAAAGAAGAAATCCACAGAGTCATTGCAAGAAAATTCTATGAGAGAGAGAACTTGGTTAATGAATGCCACCTAAGTGTATTACATAGACTGATGTCCAAAAAGGAGGAAGAAGAATAGTTCACAGAAGACAGACTTAACTTTGCATGAAGTTCTCATAAATCCTGATGCACTTGTGCCCGTGGGCCTGGTCAGTCCGCACACAAACTCAGAACTCTCCCTGTTGAGGAAACAGTGCCAAGGGCTGCGTGAACGGCGAGGGAGTTTAGGAGGCTGAATGTCCCTGTGACCATCCTGTCCTCTGTCCCCCACAGTCCTGTCCCTACAGCCCCCTTCAACATCCTCTGCAGGGGCCTGGCCACGGGCCCATCTGGGCTGGGCTGGGCGGGAAAGAGGCCGCCAGGCAGACACAAAGCAGGGGCCTGACCTGGACCCCAGAAGGCGTCCCTGCATTGTTCTGAGGGAGGCCCGGGGCAGCCCCGAGGCCGGCGGGGG
>NC_058403.1:118743063-119002204 GCF_002201575.2 Neomonachus schauinslandi
GGGGGGGGGGGGGGGGGCGCGGCCATCACACAAAGGATGCAAAGGCACCAGGGCGGTCTCCACCCAGGGCCTGGACCTCAAACTGGCTTGACACCGCAGGGAGGAGGGGGTGGGGAGTGCCTTTTGCACTTGCCTGCATGAGCTGGGAACAAACCAGTTTCCTCACTGCAATTTCACAGTCAAATTCTAACTCCCATTTTATAGATGAGGAAACTGGGTCTAAGAGATGCTTGTCTGAGATCACACACTAGGAGTTAAACCAAGCAGTGTGTTTCCAAAGCATGTCTTTTTGATCTTCTTCACCAATTCTTTCTATATGGTAAATATTGCACTCTTGGCCGCCTGCACAGGGCTACTATCCAAGATCACAAAGACAAAACACTAAAAATTCCTTAACCTGTGTTCTCAAAACCCAGGAAACATCAGAATTCCCAATGGGGACAAATGAACCAAGCTGCCAAATGGCTTGACTTAGAGATATTCGTATCACAATAAGTGTGTGTTTTCCGATGTTTAAAACAATTGTTTTTTTAAAAGGAGAGCGTTTGGGACCACACACAGTTGCGCTGAAGCACAACCAATCTCAACAATGGAGGGCTCCATTCAACAGATCTTGCAAACATCTAAAGGTGGCCCAACCCATCACCAAATATTGCTCCTCCCCAGGGGTTTTGCCATTTCCAGGCAAAATTCGAGGGTTCCCTAGTACCACCCAGAAGGATGGATGGGGACATGAGGTGGCTGTCATGAGGTACATACATGCTGACTCAAGGGGTGCCTGTCACTCCGTCTCCACGGAAAGGAGTAGAAATAGACCGCTCAGAGTGGGGAGAACAGTTGCATTTGTCCTATTACTGAGCGTCAGGACTTTGCAGACCTCACTGACTCCTCAGGTGGGCATCATCGAGCTCACTTTGCAGGTGAGGAATGGAGGCTGGAGATGGGGAAGGATGCAGGCATATCTGTGTGCCTTCTCTGCCAAGGATCATGTCCCCCTTCTGGCAAGAGCAACCCAATTGCCCCTCTCCCACTCGCAGTCCACTGTGATTCGGGTGAGGCTGCTGGGCTCCCAGGAAGTGCACCTGATCTAGCCAGGCCCTCACTGTATTTGATCCTTAGGACCCAGTGACTGGCTCAGGGGTGAGCAGGAGACCCAAGTCAGCCAAGGAGATTCAGTCCGGGGGGTTCTGTTGGCCTCGTGGACAAGCAGAGCCCGCTCTCCACTGGAATGGCAGAAAGGATGGGTGGGTAGTTGACCTCAAGAGGTGATGGGCATCCTGTGAAGTAAGAGCCTTCCTGAGACTGAACCAGACAGAGTAGGAGAAGCAGGTGAGCGAGATCCAGTCCCAGGGTCCTCTGAGTTATTGCCTGAAGCCTTTCAGGGATGTGAGCAAAGCAATACCAATTTTGACTAAGCCCGTTGGCTTTCTTTTCCTCCTTTTCTCCCTTTACTTCCTTAGCTCTCTTTCTCTTCTTTTTAACCTCAAGTACAGATGGTGGGGCTAATTATGCTCCTCAGTCATAACCCATTGTCATCCGTCACTGGACGGCCACAGGGGGCAGAGGACTGGCACTTGGGAAGACATATTTCCCTACCTCCCTTGCAGTGAGTAGGGCATGGGACTGAGTCCTGGCCATTCTTCTTTCCTCTGTCCTATCTTTATCCACTCACCTTCCCCCTGCCCATCATTCTAAATTAAATTCTAGACGTCTTATCATTTTACCCTCAGGTAAGGAGTTTTAAAAACATTACCACAATACCATTATCACACACACAAAAATTATAGTGATTTCTTAGAATCATCTAATCCCCAGTCCATGTTCCTGTTTCCTCAGTTGTGTTCAAATGTCTTTTTATAGTTGGTTTGTCCAAATCACAATCCAGTTATGTTCCTTTTGCATATGGCTTATGTCTCTTAATGTCTTTTAATTTCATTTTAAATCTACAATAATATGCTCTTTCATTTTTTACCCCACATCATTTACTGGAGAAACAGAGTCATTTATCCTGTAGAATTTCCAACATTCTGGGTTTGGTGGATTATATCCTCACAGGGTTTCTCTCCCTTTTTTTTTTTTTTAAGATTTTATTTATTTATTTGAGAGAGAGAGAGCACGAGCAGGGGTGAGGGGCAGAGGGAGAAGCAGACTCCCCGCTGAGCATGGAGCCTGATGTGGGGCTCGATCCCAGGACTCCAGGATCATGACCTGAGCCGAAGGCAGATGCTTAACCAACTGAGCCATCCAGGCAACCTCTTTTTTTTTCTTTTTTTAAAGATTTTATTATTTATTTGAGAGAGAGAATGAGAGAGAACGAGGAGGGGGAGGGGCGGAGGGAGAGAGAAAATCTCAAGCAGATTCCCTGCTGAGCACCCAGCCTGATGCAGGTGGACACCAGGTAGATCCCAGAACCCTGAGATCATGACCTGAGCCAAAGTCAGATGCTTCACTGACTGAGTCCCCCAGGCACCCCTCACAGTGTTTCTTAATACGTTCCTCCAGCCGTTGTGTTTCCTGTCAAGTAGTCAGACAATCTAGAGGCATGGTTTGATTTTGGGGGACAAGAATACTTCAAAGAGGTGCTGTGTATTTTCTACAACACCACGCCTGGAGGCACATCACATGTGAGTACTATACGTTGGGCAATGTTAAAATTGATCTGGGGGTTCAGGTATCAACCTGATTTACCCACTTTATAGTTTTAGTAGCATTGATGACTGTGGCTTAGATCCATAATCCCAATCTGGGTTGGAAAATGGCAGTTTTCTTTCTTTCTTTTTTTTTTTAAAGATTTTATTTATTTATTTGAGAGAGAGAGAATGAAAGAGAGCATGAGAGGGAGGAAGGTCAGAGGGAGAAGCAGACTCCCCGCCGAGCAGGGAGCCCAATGCGGGACTCGATCCCGGGACTCCAGGATCATGACCTGAGCCGAAGGCAGTCACTTAACCAACTGAGCCACCAAGGCGCCCAGGAAAATGGCAGTTTTCTAATTCAATTGTGTTTCTTGCTTTTATTAGCCAAGATTCTTCCATAAAGATAAACTTTTCTCCATCAACTATATGATCACTCTGAACTATAGTCCACCCAATAAAGACAGGACCAATGGTTGTCTCTCTCCTTTTATTTACCTGTTTTATTTACCTAACAAACACAAAAACCCACAAAAAGTTTTTGGTGAGTTTCATTTAAAGAGGATTTAAAGTGTATATGATATGTCAGTGAATTGTAATCATTATTCTGTTGGATGCTCAAACTGTCTCATCTTTGGCCACAGCGAGTCCCTTCAAATTGGACTCCATTTCCTTCCACAGGACCTGGTTGCCCTGGTAGCTTCCTCGCTTTCCGGCACAAGATGTCCCTAGCTTATCTTGCCTGCATCCAGAGCCACAGCCCTGCAGTCCATCCTATCTCCAAGGAGCCTTGGTTCCTTTGGTGGTAAATGGTGCTTCAAAGGAAACAATCATTTTAAAAGCCCTTCCCTGTGGAAGTGAAGCAGACAAGCAATTCCCATAATCACTGGTCAGATCTTTCCTGGACCAGCCAGGGGAGACAGATGCTGCAAAGCAACCTCGCCGCGTTCAGGATTTTGGCCTCTGGCTGGCCCTGCCGGAAAGGACCATGGAGAAAAGCCCAGAAAAACCCAGCCCAGCTGTCTTCGCATCCTTCCCACAGAGCGACTGGCCAAGAGCTGGCAGGTGTGAGGCGAGTGTTTTCCTGAGACCTGGGTCCTCGGCCGACCAAGCTGATGTCTGAAGCGCAGAGTGTGCCGCCTTAGTCACGGAGGCCCCCCGGGGCTACTTCTCCCTGTGTGACTGGGCAGGTGTGGGGAGAGGGGACAGTTGGATGGTCCTAGGGGCTTTTGCTAAGCCCTTCACCAACAATTTAAGCCTCACAGCTACCCGAGGAGCTAAGTACCATTTGTATCCCCATTGTACAGATGAGGAAAATGAGGCTCCTAGGGGTTAAGTCACTCAGCTCAGGCCACCACACAATAAGTAAGTGGACATGCGGCAGCATAACCCGGGTGTCTTGGACTTAGCAGTTGTGAAGCTCCCTAAGCCCGGGCAGGGAGGTACCTCTCCAGTCAAAATCACTAGCAGCGGCAGCAAATGAAATTGCTAAACGCCACCCTGATGTCCATTCTCCTTTTCTTGCTCCCAGAATTCTGATTTTATTCTGGAGAACGAGGCACACAGCTGGACGACTACATTTCCCAGCCTCCCAGGCCACAGCTGGGGGCAGCCAGTGAGTTGGAAGTTGTCTGATGGGCCTTCTGGGTGCTCCTTGTCAGGGGACAGGCAGCTTCGGGGTACCCCATTGCCCTCGTCTCATTCCTAGCTCCCGGCCTACATTGTGGCCAAGATGACTGGAGCCCCAGTGTCCTCTTGGATCATAGAACAGGTCTGAAAATGGAAGGCTGGCACCAAGGATAAGGAAACAGAAAGATAGAAGGAGACTGGGTCCGTGAGGACTGAGAAATTGCCATGCCTGCCTGCCTGTGGCCACAGTTCTCTCCTGGCTCTCACGCTAATCACCAATCCCTGTGCTCTCTTTCCAACCAGGCCCTGACTTTCGAGCTCCCATGTCCATCTCCGCATGGTCCAGTTTTAGCAAGAATCCTGCTAAGTCCATTTAGCAGAGCCCAAACCACCCCCATCCTCGATATCTGATCACCTCGATATCTGATCAGCTTCCTGGTCCCCACCACCCCCCAGGGGATGTCTGGTCACCCTGGCCTGCCTTCAGCCAGAATCCCATTAGGTCAGTGTAAGCAGAATCCTCCTCACCCCTGATGTGTGCTCATAGTAACTTTCCATCCACTGACTCCCATCTTGCTCCTTGGTTGTAAAGTCCTACTTGTGGGGCACCTGGGTGGCTCTGTTGGTTAAGTGTCTGCCTTCAGCTCAGGTCATAGTCCCAGGGTCCTGGAATCGAGCCCCGCATCAGGCTCCCTGCTCAGCGGGGAGCCTGCTTCTCTCTCTCCCTCTGATCCTTCTCCCCGCTTCTGCTCTCTCTCTTCTCCGTCTCAAATAAATAAATAAAATCTTAAAAAAAATAAAAAAGTAAAGTCCCACTTGTCCTCATTGCATTTAGAGTTGAGCCTGGTCTCCCTCCCCTACAACCAAATCCCACTGCAATAGTACCCCCCCCCCCCCCCACCTTGAATAAAGTCTTCCTTGCCATCTTTAACTAGAGCATCGAAAGTAATTTTTTTTTTTTGACACGTGTCTTTGGAATTCATGTAGGGGATAGACACACAGAATTCTGTCTTGCTGAAGCCATTTATTTGGGTATTTTTTTCAGGGCAGATGAGCCTCACCCCTATAGATACAAACAACAACGTCAAAAGCAGAAGCAGTGCACAATGCTGGATCTTCAATGATGCTCCAGATCGGAGGCTCCCAGCCTTCCTGATAAAACTTTCACTTTCCATGACAAATATTTTGCAAGGGGACCTTTATCATTTTGAAATGAAAATCACATGCAATATATCCAAGTAATATAATGTTCCGATTCTAATATAAAGGAGAAATAAAAAGAAATTTGTAAAAATACATATCCCGATATATAAATGCTTGGGTGCATTTACACCAGCAGACACAATGAGTAGTCAGATGCCCAATACCTATAGCAGAAAAGCATGTGTGTGGCAGAGCGTTTTATTAGCGACTCAAATACAGGAATGGAACTGTCTCTGGTGTTGTGACTTTCTGAAATGGCAAGCATCTCCAGGTAAAGTTTCAATAATAATGAAACAAAGCACAATCTTACCCTGATTTACAGAGTTAGATGCATTTCCAGAAAACACAATATTAAAACCACACATAGTACTTTATATATAAAACCAGAGTTCTTGGGTGAGCTACTTATGAACAGCTTTTTCATGTACATCAATTTCTGGTAGCACACTGAGAATTTGTGTGGGGTTTGGACAGCTCTGTCGTATGGGGCTGTCCCACACTTTGCAGGGGACAATGCACCTCCAGCCACACCCGCCATTACTCCTCTCCAGTCAACCTGAGCACAGAGCACTGCTCGGACGTCCTCAGCGCCCCCTAGTGAGTGGGACTGTCCTGGCTGCAAAGTGCGGGCAGAATGGAGCGCTGGGAAAGGCTGACTTCAACCCCGCAGCTCCAGAACCAGAGCGAAGTCGGCACAATGAGAGCAGTGCCTTCTACTTCACGCTCCTTCTGGATCCCGGGGGTGACTCTGGAGGGCGGGTATCATTGTCCCCCTTTGCCAGATGAATAAGCAGAAGACACAGGGAAATGACTGGCGCTAAAAGAGCTGCCTTGAGTCCCTCAACGACTTAAATTCCAAATTGCTAAGAGATCTAAGAGTAAGGAAATAGAACTATTGACACAGCTCTTCCTGTTTTACAAACAAACACCTAGCCAACACTGCACATTTTTCTTGCAAGACACTTGCCACTTGAACTTGGGTTGGTTAATTAATCCTTGGATGATATGAAATTATCATCTAATGATGCTCTGCTTGCATCGTAAGAATAGAGAGAAAATGCCTTTGTGGCAGATGTCCACTAAGGACCATTCAGCCTGAAAGGCAACATGGAAGAGTAGGAACTCTCTTCAGATACAGTCCTACAGCCAGCCCTTGGCTGATAGTTGCGAGAAGGAACTTATTACAGCAGTTCCCAAAAACAATGACATGAGAAGGATCAATATGAAATACACAAAAATTCATATTTCCTCTACAAAATAATTGACCAACTTTTTTTCTCTTCCAGCAGCAGCTTGGCTTCACAGAGCTTTGGGCCTGGCGAATTTGCACTGTGATTTCTCTCCTGTCCGTAGGCACTGGGTGAACGCTCAACGTACTGACATGTTCCCTCTCATTGTTTTCATATTGTTTTTTTCATTTTGAAATAAAGAAAAATTCTTCCTTCATCCAATTCTCCCCTTTGCAACATACGTTTTTGCTTTTTTTTTTTTCCCTAGAAACAGTGAAGATTTAGGCTAGTAGAAGTTTCTCAAAGCATAAGTCAGACAGAGCATGGGTTTAAACGGAAGTGCAGTTGACGGCTGACCTCCGACTGGGTAGAAGGAGGGCCTGACGGATGCGGCACATGCTCTGGCCTTTTGTGCTGCAGGCCTTTCACAAGCGTTTACCAAGGGTAACAGTGCTCAAAGCCATGTTGGGGTAGGTATCATAATTCTCATTTTATAGATGGGAAAAATCAGAGAAGATGATTTGCTCAACTTCCTGGAGCAGGTGCCAGACTCGGGGTTTGAACCCAGATCCGTGTGAACCAGGAAACCATGGAGATTCTATCACACTCTTTGATCATCCCCTGTTTGAACAAATTTGCCCTCCTCCACCACCTCACACGAGCAGAGAACCGTTCACTGCCCCATCGAACATAATCATGTGGCACAGTGAGCTGGACTTTCTGCCCTTGGAATCTGTCTCAATCCTCAAATCTGAACATCTAGGGGTGCGATTGTAAATGCAAATTCTACCTACAAAGTCCTCTGCAAAGCAGCTCTCTGCTTCCAGTCTGTCTCTCCCACGGATAGAACTGAGTACAATTATATTGGTCTTTCACTATAAACAATGAAGAACTGTTGAAGGAAGTTCTAATTTCCAGCGAGCTCTGCCAGGATTTCTCTGTAACTCAGTAAACATTTGCTGAATATGAATAAACGAATAAACAAGAAAACTGATGAGCGTATTCTGTGCTTCCGCAGACTGAGAACACACTCTCAGCGATGGAGACAGGCGATGGGGCTGGAACGCTCGCCTGTATCCCACCTGCTTTAAAGTGAAACCCTCTGGGAACAAAGAGGAAATTGCACCAATAAACACCATATTACTTTAAATCCTTGATTTCCTGTATGGCATAGCAAAGTATTTACTCCAATGCCCACTAAAGGCAACATGAAATCCCATCCCCCAAAGGGAGAGGGACTAGAGGACAATAAAAGAGGGCATTTATCACAACCGCTATTAGAATCAGAGTCAGACTGTTTTAAAGACACAATGTCAGTATCTTGCGGACTATTCCCCTATGGGGCAGAGAATCTGGGAGCACCCAGCTGTTGTTCGCCGCTTCGTAATCTCAGTCTGGCTACATTATCTCATTAAACCATAAGGTTATTAACGTGCAGCCCACGTTTGCGCATATACACCAGTACCAAGTAGTATTTTAGAGGACAAGTACCTAATGGTGACTATACTTATTCAAATTACATTTAATTTGCCTTCTATCATCACAGAAGACAATAAAACCATTCTTTATTTCTCTCCATGTTTTAAGGTTTGTGATTTATCAGGCCCTTAGGCATCTCCCAGACTTTCCTAAATTATTAATGTAACGAACTTTCAGGGGTACTCCTCTGTGGGTGGATGCTGTTTCCAAGTTCTGAGGGTTCTGGGCGCCAGCTCCTGGGCACCGAAGGGTAGCGCCCGCTGCGGACCGGGGAGACAGGTTGCAAGCCCCACTGCAGCTGCCGGGCGCCCCCTAGGGCTTCCGAAGGGGTAAAACGCCTTATTTCCGTGCAGGTCTTAAGCTAAAGCTAATTCTACTCCTAAAGCCTTTGAATTAGGAAAATGTTTGGATTGGGAGGAACACTGGAGTGGATTTTTTCCTAAGCTATTTTTCACGTAAATTAAAAATTGGATTGCATTGGTAATCATTTTCTAGTTGTTTCAGGAATAGAATTATCAGATCTTTAAACGTGCACCGTCTTCCTTCCTGAAGTGCATAAACTCAACGTAATCATAAGGATAAATTAAGACGAACTCAAATTATGGGTCATCCCACAAAAGAATTGGTCTGTACTTTGAAAAATATTGGTGTCTTGAGTGAAAAGTTGAGAACTGTTTCAGAGTGAACGAGTCTAAAGACACTTTTTAAAAAAAGATTTTATTTATTTATTTGAGAGAGAGAATGAGAGAGCACGAGAGGGGGGAGGGTCAGAGGGAGAAGCAGGCTCCTCCCTGAGCAGGGAGCCCGATGGAGGTCTCAATCCTGGGACTGGGGGATCATGACCTGAGCCAAAGGCAAACGCTTAACCAACTGAGCCACCCAGGTCCCCAAGTCTAAAGAGACTTGACAGTGACATGCAATGTGTGACTCTTGAACTGGAGCTTTTTGCTATAAAGGGCACTACGGGGGCAACTAGTAATATCTGCGCATGCGCTTGTACATTAGAAAATAGTATTGTGTAAATATTACTTTTCCCAAATTTGATCATTGTACTCCATTGTATGAGAATGTCCTTGATCTCTGAAACTTAATTGAAAAAAAAAACTAAACTTAAAAAAAAAAGAAATGAGATTGTGTATGTGATATACACATTATAGTAGTTTCCTATTGTTGCTTTAACAAATTACCACAAACTTAGTGGCTTTAAATAACACATATTTATTATCTTACAGTTCTGGAAGTCGGAAGTCTGAAATGGGTCTTACTGGGCTAAAATCAAGGTGTCTGCAGGGCTGTATTACTTTCTGGAGGATGTGTTTAGGGGAGAATGTTTTCTGGCCTTTTCCAGCTTCTGGAAGTTGCCCACACTCCTTGGCTCATCATGACAACCTTCCTTCTTCAAAGCCCTGGATGGCTGGTCGAGGCTTTTAATCTCCATGCCATATTTTTGGTTCTGACTCTTCAGCCTTCCTTCTCCCCATTTATAAGAACTGTTGTGATTACATTGGGCCCATCTGGATAACTCAGGATAATCTCTTTATTGTCAAGTCAGCCGATTTGTAATTTTAATTTCGTCTTCAACCTTAATTCCCCCTTGCTGTGTATATATTCATAGGTTCCAGGAATTAGGATGTGGACATCTTCAGGGCCATTACTCTGCCTAACACACACACACGCACACACACACACACACAATGAGAGAGAAAGCAAATGTGTTAAGATGTTAACAAGTTAACAATAAATGAAGAGTATATGGAAGTTAATTGCAATACTCTTGCAACTTCTGGTGGGTTTGAAATTTTTTTCAAAATAAGAAGTTTAATTTAAAAAAACACTTTCCAACAGTGCCTGATGTTTCAAGCAAACACAAATCCACAATCCCTTATCTGAAATGTAAAAGCTCTGAAAACAGTTTTTTCATAACTCCTCTGGCTTCAAAGCCTCACAGGTATTGTCACGAGGCTCTTCACAGCGTCTATTAAGCCCTTCACATGACTTGCTGAGACTGCTCCTCAGCGTCCCCTTCCCCTTTCAGCAGTGTTTCTCCAGGGTGGCTGGTGGGCTGGGCAGGGCCCCGAGACAGGAGCTGCCGGGAGATGAGCAGACCCCAGGCAGGGCCTGAGGGCAGGGAGAAGAGCAGAGCAGGGATGGGCTCTGGCAGGAGGTGGGGCATGTTGGTAAAGGAGTAGAGCAGGCCCATGGGGAAAAGACACCCTACGTGGGAGAAGTGTGGGGAACGCTTGGAGACCTGAGAGCACGACGGGGGCTTGAGAAACCCAAGTCAATTATTCGTATGGAGAAACAGTGGAGGTTGGAGGGAGACAAAGCCAGGCCATGAAGGGGGCTTCTTGGCAGGGAATGACCACAGTAAGGAAACGATATGATCCTAAGTTCCTGAGGAGGCCCCAGAGGGATTTTTATTACTGAATGTTTAATAGAGAACAAAGGCACACCGGACTGTATGTTGTCGGCAGCTTTTCAAACGGCTGTCAGGGACTCCTGCCTCCTGAGGTTCACGGTCTTGTGTAATGCCCTCTGAGGGCGGCTGCCTTGTGACCGGCTTCACAGGTGTCCAATACAGCAATGAAGCCAACACGGCGAAAATAACAGGCTGTCACTTCTGAAACTGGGTTATAAAGCCTGGCTTCCTTCTTGCTCTCCTCTTTTGCCTCCACTCCCTCTGGGGAAGCCAGCTACCACACTGTGAGCTGCCCTATGGAGAGGCCCACGTGTCAAGGAACGAAGGGTGGACTTTGGCCAAGAGCTATCAAGGATCGGAGGCCCTCTGTCCAACACCCGGTGAGAAACTGGATCTTGCCAGCTATCCTATGTGTGAGCCTGGAACCAGATACTTCCCCGTGGGGCCTTGAGTGGATTGCAGCCCCAGCTGACACCTTGCGGCCTGAGAGTCCCTGAGATGGGGGGCTCAGCTGCACAGAAACTGAGATGATAAATATTTGTTACTTTAAGTTGTTAGATTTTGCAGTAATTTGTTATGCACTGATAGGTCAGAAAATTTTTGAAAATCGTCTGACCCACCAGTTGCTTGAAGAAGCCTTGGTTCCTTCAAAGCCTCCTGTGTGCATTTTCCCCATCCCATCCTACCCCCTTCCTCCTGCCAGAGGTAACCACGACCCAGAATTTTTGTCATTACACTGCTTTAAAAAAATTTTTTTTTTATTTTAACACATGTAAGGTTTGCCTAAACAAATTTTGTTGACTTTGCAGCTTTTTGAACTTTATAGAAACAGAATCACACTATATGTATGCTTCTGTGATTTGCTTTTCTGACTCAAAATTAAGTTCCTGAGATTGAGCCCTGTTGATCACGTGGTTCATTCATTTTTTCACTGATGTGTATTTCTCCGTTCTCCTCTCCGTGGACACTTAGAATGTTTTCAGGTTTTGCTATTGCAGCCAGGCTCCAACGGACATTCTTACGCATGACTCTTGGAACATGTGAGCTCGGGTTTCTCTGGGGGATACACTTAGGAGTGGACATTCCAGCTTATATGGTATAAGCATTTTCAACTATATAATATAGTGCAATTTTCCCCCAAAGTGATGATACCATGTTATGTCCCCAGCTGGAGTGCACAAGAATTCCTTTGTTTTACATCCACTTGAGATTATCTCATTTACTCATTTTTGCCTTTTTCATGGTTGTAAAATGACATCTCTTGATTTTAATTTGCAGTTTCTTAATTATTGATAAGTTGAACATTTTTTCATATACTTATTGCATGCTAGGTTTTATTCTGTGAATTACTTATTTGTGACTTTTGTCCAGATTTTTTTTTTTATTAGTCTTTAACTGATTGATTCACAGGAGTTCTTTATATATTCTGATACTATACCTTGTCAGTTATGTGTATTGCAAATTTATTCTTCTAGTTTTTGGATGATCTTTTCATTCATTTTGAAGTATTTTAAGGAAAAGAAATTTGAAAGTTTATTTATTTTATTTATTTATATTTTTTTTAAAAAGATTTTGTTTATTTGTCAGAGAGAGAGCGAGCACAAGCAGGGGGAGGGGCAGGCAGAGGGAGAAGCAGGCTCCCCGCTGAGCATGGAGCCCGATGTGGGGCTCCAGCCCAGCGCCCTGGGATCATGACCTGAGCTGAAGGCAGACACGTAACCGACTGAACCAACCCAGCATCCTGAAATTTAGAAGTTGAATGTAGTCCAATTTATCAGTCATTTCCTGTATAATATGCACTTTTAGTGTCTTGCTTAAAAAAACATTTTACACCCACTAGTTGGCAAAAAATTTCTCCTGTATTTTCTTCTTAATGCTTTAAGAAAACTCACATTTAAGTCTACTCCATCTGAAATGAATTCTTTTAGTATGGTATAAGGTATCCACTAATTGGATAAGAACATCCAGTTTCATAATTTTTCAAATGGATAATCTTGAACGAGTACCATGTTCAGCGGTCCATCGAGTTCCCACTGATCTGCAATGCTATCTCTGACAAGATCAAGTTTCCGTGAGGGGTGTGTTTGTGTCTGGGCTCTGTCTTTTGTTCCATTGTTCTAATTGTATATTACTGTACCAATAACATATATCTTAAATTACTCTAATTGATAATAATGTCACTGTATCCTTCTTTAGAAGCATCAAGGTTATTCCGGTCCTTTGTTTTACCATGTACATTTTGCAATTATTTTAATTAAATTCTAAGAAAAATGCTGCTAAGATTAAAACTGTATAGAATCCATGGGTCTATTGGAGGCAATTGGTATTATTCTACAACTAAGTTTTCCTGCCCATGACATGTTGTATCTCTCCAATTATTTGGGACCTTAATGGTTTTCCAAAAGAGTTTTATCATTTTCTCCATATTTCCTGAGCTCTAGGTTTAGCACATTGTTTTTCACTGTTGCTATCATAAAGGTATTATCTAAAATTTGTATTTTTTATTGCTACCATAAAATACAATTATTGCTACATATCCAGCAACATTATTAAACATATATTGTCTCTAATAATTTACCTATAGATTGTTTTGAGTTTTGCATGTAGACAGTCAAAATTTTCTTTTTTTCTAATCATTTCTGACTTGGATCTGAAATACAATGTTATATAAAAGTGGTTAATAGCAGGCATTCTTGTTTTTGATTTTAAAAGAGCTGTAACATTTCACTTATAAATGTGATATTTGCTATAGGCTTATTGAAGATATTTTTTATCAGGTTAAAAAACTCTCCTTCTGGGGCACCTGGCTGGCTCCTTCGGTGGAGTACGTGACTCTTGACCTCCAGGTCGTGAGTTAGAATCCCACACTGGGGGTAGAGATTACTTAAAACAAAACAAAGAGGAAAACTCTCTCCTATTCCTAGCTTATGAAGAGTTTCATCATGAATGAATAATAAATTTCACTGAATGCTTTTCCATATCTGTGATGATCATATGGTTTTTCTTCACTAATCTATGAGGTGGTAAAATTACATTAATAAATTCTTTAATGTTAAACTAAACTTATGTTGTTGGGATTAATCCAATTGGGTCATAATCTACTGTCTTTTTTAAAACAATAGTATTGGGGTGCCGGGGTGGCTCAGTTGGTTAAGCGTCTACCTTCGGCTCAGGTCACGATCCCCCGGTGTCCTGGGATTGAGCCCCGATTCGGGCTCCCTGCTCAGCGGGGAGCCTAATTCTCCCTCTTCCACTCCCCCTCTTTGTGCGTGCTCTCTCTCTCTCTGTCAAATAAATAAATAAAATCTTTAAAAAAAGAAGATTGATTTCTCTAAAAATAAAAAAGTAAAAAAATAAAATAAAACAATAGTATCGATTAATGCAGGTCGAGTTTATGAAATCCATGAGTGAGATTGGCCTGCCATTTTTCTTACTGTACTCTTGTTGCCTGCTTTTGCAATCAAGGTATAGTAACCCACGAAAAAATGAATTAGAGAGTAAACACTTGTTTTCTTTTCTCTGGAAAAAAATATATGTAAACTTGAAATTACCTATTAAATGACTGATAAGATTCGATGATTAGAACCTTTTAGGATTTTTGTATGCTATGAAAAACAAAATTTTTTTTTAACTTTCAATGATAGACTAAATTTCTTTCCATAAGTCCGTTTTGATAGCTTTGGCAAGTGGTTTTTATTATAAATTTGTTCATTTCATTTAATTTGCAAATTTGTTAGCATTTTCACAACCATACAGTTAAGAATTACACTTGTCTGTAACAAAGATGCCAAGTCTAGCAGCTTTAATAAAGCAGGTTTTATTTTTCTCATGTGATGATAAGAGCAATGTTGGTTGTCCAGGCTGGTTAATGGCTCCACAGTGCCACCTGGGACTGAGATTCCTTTGTCTTTCTGCTTCGTCACATACTGTATGCTTGTAACCGGCTTGTCACAAGGTGGTTGCCCTCAAGCATGATGACTGCATTGCAGGCGGGAGGAAGTGAAATGCAAAGGGACTAAGACATGGTCTACATGGAGACAGACGCCTGGCACAAGGTTTCTGTCCCACTGCAGAAACTGTGGAAGTGAATGTAATATGTGGTGTAATGCATTCGAAAGACATGGAGGAACTAGTAACCATAAGGAAATGAAATTGGGTAGCTATTGCTAAGCTCTATTGCAGCTCTAGAAGAACAATTAATAAAAGGCTAAGGGTGATTAACATGCAACTGAAAGCCAGTTGTGAAAGCCAGAGGGCATCCTTGCGAGCACACGAAGAAGGACTCATCTCTGCAGTTGGACGGCAGAGAGAGCTGAAGCCCAGGCCCTGGACTTCATCATCAGAGTAGTCCAGCTCCCAAGAAGATTGAATTCCCAACCAAGGCAGGTCTGCCATCCCCAGGGTAGGGCTGTGACTGGGAAAAAATGAGACCTTGACACATGTGTCTAGGTGATGCCCCCGAGAATGGGCCCCTTCTTATCAAGGCTACTCTAGCTACAGCTGCCACCAAGTGCCCAGCCTTCCAGTAACAGAGACCAATGCTGAGTGACAGCATTCCTTGAGAGGACCAAACAACCACCACGTGGGAAGTCGAATCTAGTTGGTGTCTTGCATTTGGGGAAAGCCAGCAACTTGTTCTGACAGGACTAGATGCATATTTCAGGTGTGAGTTTGCCTTTCCTGCCTGTAAGCCTCACCAGAACCACCATCTGAGAACTTACAGAGTTTGACGACCCGGCACAACATGCCAGGCCAGGGGCCCCATTTTCCAGTGAAGGAGGGTGGGAGCGGGTCCATGATCATGGGGTTTACTCGTTGTATCATGCACCGCACCACCCAAGAGCTCCGGCCTGATTGAGCATTGTGATGGCCTGTGGATGTCACCACTGAAGCTATAGTTCACAGATAAGATTTTATTTAGATTGGGTACTAACCATCCTCATGGGTCCGGAGGGGGTAATCCCACTTAACATCACTCACAGTTAGGGAGTCTCATGTTCTCATGGGCTCGGCAAATTTAGAGGTCTTGGTCCCCAAAGGGAGGGGACTTCTGTCACTTCTGTCAGCATATACAAGACTCCATTTGAACCATAAGCTGCATCTGCCACCCGGGCACTTCAGGATCTTTGTGGCTCGGGACCACCAGGCAAAAAGAGGAGTCACCATTTTCAGTGGGAATTTTGTCAAGAGATATTGACCCTAATCTTTAGGAGAGATTTAGGGTTTCTGCTGCATGATGAAGGCAGGGAGGAATATGAGGAGGACCCAGATCTATTCAGGTGCTCTTGGCTCTCCCTTACCCGATTTTGATGGCACCTGCCCAAGTGCAGCAAACCTGTCCTGAAAAGGGCACGGTCACCACAGACCCAGACCATTTAGAGATGAGAGTCTGGGTCGTGCCACTGTATAAGCCACTGAGACCAGCATAAGTGTGACTTGAAAGTGAGGAAAATCTAGAATGGGTAGAACAATGAGTATTCGTTGCAGCTCCAAGACCAGCTGCAGTGCTGGGGGCTGGAATTCACCTCACTAACCTTCCCGTTAAGTTTGCCCAAGAAGAGGGGCGCCTGGGTGGCTTAGTCGTTAAGCATCTGCCTTTGGCTCAGGTCATGATCCCAGGGTCCTGGGATCGAGCTCTGCATCGGGCTCTCTGCTCTGCAGGAAGCCTGCTTCTCCCTCTCCCACTCCCCCTGCTTGTGTTCCCTCTCTCGCTGTGTCTCTCTCTGTCAAATAAATAAAAATCTTAAAAAAAAAAAAATACCATTTAAAAAAAAAAAGTTTGCCCAAGAAGAGCAGCCCTGGTATTCTGGAGCTGCTTTCAGAACATGGGGGAAGAAATGTATCTGAGGGCATAAAGTGTAATGGACAGAGAGATGCATCACACAGATTCTCATTTCAAAGAATGGATTCAGGTCGCCTAAGTTGTTGCATTTATTAGCATACGTTTTTCATAATTTATTATTATCTTTTCAGGAGTGTAGTCCTTGTAGGATAACTCTGCTTTAGAGGGGCCTGGATGGCTCAGTTGGTTAAGTGTCTGCCTTCATCTCAGGTCATGATCCCAGGGTCCTGGGTTTGAGCTCCCTGCTCAGCAGGGAGCCTGCTTCTCCCTCTCCTTCTGCCTGTTGTTTCCCCTGCTTGTGCACTCCCCTTCTCTCTGTCAAATAAATAAGTAAGTAAATAAAATCTTTTAAAAAAAGGATAACTCTGCTTTACTTCTAGTATCACTTATTTGTGTCTTATTCTGTTTTTTTAGTCTAGCTAGAATTTTATCAATCTTATACTGATTTTTTTTTATACCAGCTTTTGGTGTCATGGATGTTTTCCATTTTCCATCATCATTTCTTGATACTCTTGCCAAAACTGCATATCTGACTACACATGAAAAAACTTCAGATGAGCCCCAACTGAGAGAAGTTTACAAAATAACCAGCCAGGGCTTTTCACCAGTGTCAAGGTCATGAATAAGAAATACTAAAGAACCATCCAAGACTAGAGGCAGTGAAGAAACATGATAACAAAATGCAAGGTGGCATCCTAGATTAAATTCTGGGGCAGAGAAATAAGTGAGACAAGTGCCGAAATTTGAGTAAGGTCTATAAATGAGTAAATAATGTTGTTTCAATGTTAATTTCCCAGTTTGGTAATTGTACAATATGTTACTTTTTGGGAAAGGTAGATGAAAGTATATGGGAGGGGCGCCTGGGTGGCTCAGTCTTTAAGCCTCTGCCTTCGGCTCAGGTCATGATCCCAGTGGCTCAGGTCATGATCCCAGGGTCCTGGGATTGAGCCCCACATCAGGCTCCCTGCACAGCAGGAAGCCTGCTTCTCCCTCCCCCACTCCCCTTGCTTGTGTTCCCTCTCTCGCTGTGACTCTCTCTGTCAAATAAATAAATAAAATCTTAAAAAAAAAAGTATATGGGAACTCTTTGTTCTATTTTTGCAACTTTTTTGTAAGTATATTATTTCAAAATCAAAAGGGTTTTTTTTAAAGATTTTATTTATTTGTCAGAGAGAGCGAGAGCGAGAGAGTACACAAGCAGGAGGAGTGGCAGGCAGAGGAAGCGAGCTCCCCTCTGAGCAGAGAGCTTGGCTCAAGACTC
This sequence comes from Neomonachus schauinslandi, assembly GCF_002201575.2. Taxonomy (NCBI): domain Eukaryota; kingdom Metazoa; phylum Chordata; class Mammalia; order Carnivora; family Phocidae; genus Neomonachus; species Neomonachus schauinslandi. The sequence goes on from NC_058403.1 coordinate 118,760,756, forward strand.
TATCCTAGGACCCCAGGACCATGACCCAAGCCGAAGGCAAATGCCTAATGACTGAGCCACCCAACGGTCCCTTTGCAGAAGCTTTTTAGTTTGATATAGTCCCATTTGCATTGCTACCCAGTCTGACGATCTGTCTTTTAATCAATTGTTCAGATCACTTATATTTAATGTACTTACCAAAATCATTAGGTTTATATCTACCATCTTGCTATTTGCTTTCTGTTTATCTCATTTGTTCTACATCTTCGCCCTTCTTTTCCTAGCTTTTTTTTGACTGAGTATACTTTAGTATTCCATTTTATCTCTACTATTGGCTTATCAAATATACCTTTTTGTTTTATTTATTTTTGGCTATTATTCTAGGATTTATAGTATTTTAAAATATCAGTATCATTTGTCTTCTTAGAAAACCAGTTTTGGGCTTTGTTGATTTTCTTTTGTATTTTAAGATTTTAGTTCATCAAGTACTGCTCTTAATTATTTCATTCTTTTTAAGTTATCTGAGCTTATTCTATTTTCTTTTTCTAAGTCATTGCAAAGTATGTTGTCACAGAGCTCTTCACAAAAATGTTTCCGTTTCTTCCTGGGCCAAGAGCTACTCTATTATTTTCTCAGCCTCCCTATCAGATAGGTCTGGGTATCAGATACCACATGACTGGATTCTGGCCAGTGAAATATGAGTAGAAGTTATATACCCATCCATGCTCATTCTTCTTTCCAGCTGACTTGGATATAGATAATCCAAAGTGCAGTGGGACTCAGTGTGGTCTTTGAACCAAAAGCAGCATTACCTGGCAGCCTGTTAGAAATGCAAATTCTTGGGTCACAGACTTAGGTTGAGCCTACTGAATCAAATTCTGGGGATGCGACCCAGCAATCAGTGTTTTAACAAGCCCTCTAGAATTTCAAGCTGTAATGATAATTCAGCTAATTAGTAACATAAAAACAGATGAAAATATACAACACTGATAAGAATAAGTATACAGTCAAATTCAGCAGACTCTAAAACTGTAATACGGTAGAGTGTTAACCACTTAATTCTAGTACAAAAGTTAAAGGACAAGAATATTAAAAATAACAATAGCTACAATAATTTGTTAGTAATACACAATATAAAAAGAGGTGAATTGCGACCTCAGAAACATAAAAGGTGGTGGAGTAAAAGGGTAAAGTTTTGATATGCAATCAAAGTAAATTTTTAACAGTATAAAATAGATTTATATCTATAGGCTGTTTATGTCAGCCTTGTGGTAACCACAAAGCAAAAACCTACAGTAGATTCACAAAAGGTAAAGAGAGGAAATCAAAGCATGCCATGACAGAAATTATCAATCCACAAAGGAAAGCAGAAGGAGGAAGAAAAGAAAGAGGGAACTGCAAACAACCATTAAACAATTAATTAGATGGCATTAATAGTCCTTACCTATCAATAATTAAATGTAAAAAGGAAATATCTGAAAAAGAAGTAAATGATCCCACAGTAGCATCAAAAACAATAAAAAATAATTAGGAATAAGTTTAACCGAGGAGGTTACAGATCTGTATACCGAAAACTGTAAGACTTTGATGAAGGACACGGAAGAGACACAAATGGAAAAATCCTGTGTTCATGGATCAGAAGAATTCATATTAAAATGTCCATACTACTCAAACCATCTATAGATTCAATGCAATCGCTAGCAAAATTCCAATGGCATTTTTCACAGAAATAAGAAAAATAATCTTAGAATTCATGTGGAACCACAAAAACCCCCAAATAGCCAAAGCAATCCGGAGAAAGAAGAACAAAGCTGGAGAAACCACAACTTCTGATTTCAAACTACTGTATTTCAAAGCTGTAGCAATTAAAACAGTATTGTGTTGGCATAAAAAGAGACACATTAGACCAGGGGAATAGAATCAAGAGCCCAGAAATAAACTCTGCATATATGGTCAACTAATATTCAACAAGGGGGCCAAGAATGGTTAATGGGGGAAAGATTGTCTTTTTAAATAAGTGGTGTTGAGAAAACTGGATATTCACATGCAAAAGAATGAAATTGGACTCTTATTTTCCACCATTCACAGAAATTAAGTCAAAATGGATTAAGGACTTAAATGTAAGACCTGAAACTGTAAAATTCCTAGAAAAAAAGATAGGGAAAAAGCTCCTTGACACTGATCTTGGCAATAACTTTTTGGATATAATACCAAAAGCAAAAGTTAATAGGTGGGACTACATCAAACTAAAAAGCTTCTGCACAGGGACACCTGGGTGGCTCAGTCGGTTAAGCATTTGCCTTCAGCCCAGGTCATGATCCCGGGGTCCTGGCATCGAGTCCTGCATTGGGTTCCCTGCTCAGCGGGGACCCTGCTTCTCCCTCTGCTTGCTGCTCCCCCTGTGTGTGTGCTCTCTCTCTGACAAATAAATAAAATCTTTAAAAAAGAAATAAAAATAAAAAGCTTCTGCACAACAAAAGAACAATAAACAAAATGGAAAAGCAACCTGTGGAACAGGAGAAAATATTTGCAAACCACATATCTGGTAAGGGGTTAATATCCAAAATATATAAGGAACTCATACAAGCCCCAAACAACAAGAAAACAAATAATCTGATTAAAATGGGCAAATGAACTGAGTAGACATTTTTCCAAAGAAGGCATACAAATAGCGGACAGGCATATGAAAAGATGCTCAGCATCACTAAATAACAGGGAAAGGCAAATCAAGACCACAATGAGAGATCACCTCACACCTGTTAGAATGGTCAGCATCAAAAAGATAAGTGATAACAAGTGTTGGCGAGGATGTGGAGAAAAGGAAATCCTTGTGTGTTAGTAGGAATGTAAATTGGTGCAGCCACTATGGAAAACATATGGTGGTTCCACAAAATATTAAAAATAGAACTACCATATGATCCAGCAATCCCACTTCTGGGTATATATGAAAAGAAATGAAATCATTTTCTCAACGGGATATCTGCACCCTGATGTTCCCTGCAGCATTATTCACAATCACCAAGTCATAAAAACAGCAGATGAGCAGATTAAGAAATTTGGTATATATACACAATGGAATATTATTCAGTCATAGAGAAGAAAGAAATCCTGCCTTTTGTGACAACATGCTAAGTGAAATAAGTCAGACAGAGAAAGACAAATACGGCATGATCTCATCATATCTAAAAAAGCTGAACCAGAAGTAAAGAATAGAGTGGTAGCTACCAGGGACTTGGAGCGGGGTGTGGGTGTGGGGCGGATGCAACAGAGACATGTTAGTCAAAGGGTAGGAACTTCCAGTTGTGAGATGAACAAGTTCCGGGCATCTAAAGTACAGCATGATGACTATAGTTAACAACACTGTATTATATATTTGAGAGTTGCAAAGACAGATCTTAAATGCTCTAACCACATACACACAAAAATGATAATTACATGAGGGGATGGAGGTGTTAACCTTCTTGTGATAATCACTTCACAATATGTAAGTGTATCAAATCATCATGTTGTGCACCTCAAACTTACACAATATTATATGTCAATTATATCTCAAAGCTCGGGGGTGGGGGAAGAAAATACTTTGCTAATGGTATGGGGAAAATACATCTAGTAGTTCTATTCTCTGAATTATTTCCCCAAATTATGGAATTTTCCCACCTACTTACAGTTTAGCTAAGATAGGGAACATTTATCTTTTACTTTATATTTTTAAAGATTTTATTGATTTATTTGATAGAGAAAGAGCGAGAGAGAGCATGAGCAAGGGGAGGGGCAGAGGGAGAAACAGAGTCTCTGCTAAGCAGGGAGCCCGACCTGGGGCTCAATCCCAGAACCCTGAGACCATGACCTGAGCCGAAGGCAGCCGCTTAACTGACTGAGCCACCCAGGCGCCCCTATCTTTTACTTTGAACAACACCAGAGAAACAAAACAAGTCCTCCATGTGATTGGGATATAGGCAGAAGTCTGAGAATCACAGCCCATGTCCACCTTGGAAGGCAAATGTTGAGAAGAGCAGAGCCTCAGTCAGCTGAGTCCCTGAAGAACTGTTAGAGCAGAGCCAACCTATTCCTCTAAGACCGTTAAATGAGCAAGCCATAAAATGTCTATTACATTGAGCCATTATGCATCTGAGTCTCTCTACTGTGCCCTAGCCAACCCTAACTAATACAAATGCTTACCTCATTAACTTTCAGCATTTTTTCCTTTCGAATATAGGGACTTAAAATTTTAAATTTTCTCTAAGGACTGCTTAAGCTGCATTCATCAGTTTTGACATTTAGAATTTATATTATCATTCAGCTCAAAATATTTTGTCCATGTGGTTGAGCAGACCTGTGGGTTATTTGGAAGCATGTGTCTAAATTTCCAAACTTAAGTTCTTCCATGATCTATTTGCTGATTTCCAGTTTAATTGTATTGTGGTCATCCTCAATGACCCTGTGGTCATTGAGGATGTAGGAACATCCTACATCCTCTTTATGATTTCAATACTTGAAATCTGATGAGATTGCTTGGCTCAATGTCTATAAATAGTGATGCATATTCTGCAGATGTTAAGTGCAGTGTTCTATGCATTTCCTTCGGGTCAAGATTGTTAACTATACCCTTGAAATCTATATGCTTACTATTTTCTTCTATCAATTTCTGAGAGAAGTTTGTTGAAGACTCCCACTATTATTGTCTGTTTCTTCTTGTGGTTTTTTCAATTCTGGCTTTACACGATGAGGAAATTTTATCAGACTTATGAAAATTTCAAATCATTGTATCCTTGGTGAAACAAATCTTTTATGATTCTGCGGTGACCAAACGTCCTGAATTCTGGTAATGCTTTCTTGCCTTAAAGTCTGTTTTCTCTGGTAGTAATATAATTAACACCTGTTTCCTTTGGGTAGTATTTTCAAGTCTTATCCTTTTACTTCCAAACTTAGCATGTCCTTATGGTTTAGCATGTCTTAGCATGTCTCTCACAAATAGCTTTTTGTTGTTTTTAAATTCAGTCTGACAATCTTTAAACTGGAGCCTTTGTTCATTTCCACTAATGTAATGACTGAGATATTTGGATTTAAAACCATCTTATTTCTGGGGTGCCTGGCTGAATTAGGATGTGACTCTTGATCTTGGCATCAAGAATTTGAGCCCCACTTCGGGCATAGAGTTTACTTAAAAAAAATGTAATTTCATGCTCTTTGTCTCTCCTTTCTGGCACTCCTTTTTAACTGATTTTTGAAAAGAATAATTTCACGTTTTCCCCTTCTACTAGTATGGAAGTGGTACTATTTCTGTTCTTTCATTGGTTATCCTCCATTTTACAACACATACTTAACATTTAAAATGAATCAAAATCAGGGCACCTGAGTGGCTCAGCCGGTTAAGCGTCTGCCTTCGGCTCAGGTCGTGATCCCAGGGTCCTGGGATCGAGCCCCACATCAGGCTCCCTGCTCGGTGGGGACTCTGCTTCTCCCTCTCCCTCTGCCTGCCCCTCTCCCTCCCCCTGCTCCTGCTCGCTCTCTTGCTCTCTCTCTCTCTAATAAATAAATAAAAAATCTTAAAAAAATAAAATGAATCAAAATCTTCGTCTTCTACCTGGATAGTATAAAGTTTATAGAACACTTCAACTCCATTTATCTCCTTCCCTCCTTTCATAAAATTGTAATGTGCTATATTTTTGTCCTGTTTTGTTTTTTAAACACCCCATTATTATTACTCTTTTATACAGTTAACCACCTTTTCCATTTGCCCACCGAATTATGGCTTTTTTGTTCAGCATTTTTCTTGCATCTCAGGCGTTCCATCTGATACCACGAATTCCTTCTGCCTGATGTACACCTTTGAGGATTTCCTTTGATGACCTGCTGATAGCACACTAACTGTTTTAATTTTTCTGAAATTTCTGAATTCCCTTCTCCTGCCGGCAGGATTTTTACTGGGTGTAAAAGTCGGTCGGGTTTGGCAGCACATCAGAAGGAACTGCTCCCCTATCTTCTGTCTTGCGTGCTAATTTAGTTGTCAGACTGGCTGACCTTGCTTTGAAGGCTCTGTCAGAGGTAAAAGTCTGGGTGTTTTTACCCCCAAATCTGCTCTACCTTTGGTTATCCAGTTTCATGATACTGTGTGTAGATAGGAGTTCCTTTTTATGTATTCTGTTTGGGATTGTCAATCCAAGGAATCAGTTCTTCATCAGTTTTAGAAAATCCCCAGCCTCCATCCCTTGAGATGACCTCTTTGATCCACTCTTTCTGCTTCGCTGGGACAGCAGTCGCCAGGCACTGAGCCTCTGGGGCGTCCTGTCTGCATCTCACCATCTCCTCCGTGTCTTCCTGTTCCTCCTGGCAGCATGGTGCTCCAGCTTCCCATGAACCCACATTGCCCAGCTCTGTCCAACTGTGCTTTAAACTTTAGCTTTCACTTCTAGAAGTTACATTTGGTTTTCAAATCTGCTCAACCATTTTTTAGTGTCCCACTCTCCTATTTTCAAGCCTGTCTTATATTTTTAAAACCATACTCATTTGCATTTTGATTTATATTTGGTAACTCCAGAATCGCCTTTCTTTTTGGGAGTGGGCTGCTTTTGTTTTTAAGGGTTGTCACTAGTGGTGCGGCTTCCTTGTGTGCTTATTATCAACCGTGTGCTGTTCACAGTTCTTGAAATTATTCATGTGTTTGCACCGTGACTGTAGATGAGGACTGCTTTTTCCAGAAAAGAATGGTCTTCGCTTCTACCATGCATTTGGGATCCTATGTGTCTGGAACCACTTTAATTCGTGATTTTGGGGCCCCCTCCCCACTCTAGCAATGCAAAGTTGGGCTTTAATTCCACTCAGGGGTCAGTACTGGGTCTCAGGGTCGGGCTGCTGTTATACTTCTGTGTTCTGCTCAGCACCAGAGAGATGGAAGAAAGAATCCCAATTTACTACTGGAGCCCCAGCTTAATGGGAAGGGTCTATCAGACTCCTCAACTTTGGGACCTGGTCATCTACTTCTGCCTCACTTGCTTCTAGGTCCTAGGTGGCTTGGAGTGCTCTCTTAACTTTTAGGCTCTTACCATGTCTTGGATTTTGGCTTGCTCATTCCTCATTATGTTCACGCTCGGATGTTAAGATTTTTAGAATATTTTACCTAGCATTTTAATTGCACTCATTAGGAGCGCTAACCCTAAAACCTAACCCATTTTAGGTAGCAGAAATCAAAATTTTCACTTTGCTTTGATGTTCTTCATATCACTACATTTATAGGAATGTCTTAATCCAAATTAGTATACATTGTGATTGGGCACCTGGGTGGCTCAGTCAGTTAAGCATCTGCCTTCGGCTCAGGTCATGATCCCAGGGTCCTGGGATTGAGTCCTGCATCAGGCTCCCTGCTCGGGGGGTGCTGGGGGCTGCTTCTCCCTCTCCCTGCCGCTCTGCCTATTTGTGCTCTCTGTCAAATAAATAAATAAAATTTTTTTTTTTTAAAGGATACATTGTGATTTGTGGAGCTATGGATTCATGTTTATCAACTCTGGGAATTTTCCAATTACCTTTTAAAATGTTGCCTCTTCTCTATTCTGCTCATTACTAAATATAATGAAATATATTAGACATTCTCATTCCATCCTCCATTATCTCCCAACTGATCTTGCATAGGTCCTTCTCTTTACCTTTCCTGTCCTGTAGATAATTTAGATAGATGTTCAAGTTTAAATCACTTCAGTTACATCTAGTCTTTTTTTTTTAAAAAAGATTTTGACAGAGAGAGGGAACACAAACAGGGGGAGTGGGAGAGGGAGAAGCAGGCTCCTCTTGAGCAAGGAGCCTGACACGGACTCAATCCCAGGACCCTGGGATCATGACCTGAGCCGAAGGCAGACGCTTAACTGACTGAGCCACCCAGGCGCCCCACATTTTGTCTATTTTTTATTTACCCATTGAGTTCTTGATTTCAGTGCCTATAGTTTTCTTTCTTTCTTTTTTTTTTGACAACTGAGCACTGTTTTTGTGTTCTTCTTTGTAACTGTATTTCAAATTCCTTCCAAAACAAGGCCCCAGGAACCCCCAGGTTCAAGTATGTCCCTGAGCTTGGTCCACTGCTATCTTGTATTCATGCTTGGGTATTCGTTCACCAACATTAAACTCCAGGATAGATGTGACACAGCAGGATTCCCTCTTCCGTGGCAGGAGTCCTCTGCTGACTTCAGAGGTGGTGGTGGCAGCCAATGTGGAAAACACACTGGAACTTTTCCCTGGAACTGGGCTGTAAGGACAAGTGCCTGCCAGGAGCATCATCATCTTTTCCTTGACCCGCCCTCTAGTTTCTGAAGATATAACAGAAAATAATCTTCTTTGAAGATACTGGAAACAATTCCAAAAGACAAAACACATGCCACCAATGCACTGAGCTTTCAGATATTCTGGGTTTAATTCAGCTGCGGAATGAGCTGATTGATGCATCCCCTCGATAGCCAGGTAAGCCCACCTCCTTGAGGTAGTCCACTCTATTCTTGGTAGCACGACGGGCCACTGAGAGATGGAAAGGATATAAGAACGCAGAGATTCCTGGAAATTTTTCCCCGGAAAGGCAATTTCATGAATGAGGTCTTCCAAGCAAGTAACACCATACTTCCCCAGGTGCTCCTCAATCACTGTGTTGTCTGTCAGAGGGATGGTTTTATTCTTGACCTTGTCCTGGCCACGTTTCAAGATGAGTTCCCGGACAGACTTGAGATTTGGAAGTCCCCAGGTCACATAAGGTTCCACTATATGCAGTGTTTTTATGGTCTGGGGGGTCACTCTGAAAAAGACACCACTAAAAATCTTCAGGCGAAGCCTTGCAATGGTCCTCTGCACCAGTGAACTCACCCCATTAATCCTTTGGATGCATACAACAAAGGTCAAGGCATGTTTATCTGGCATTTCCAAGCCACGAGGTCTCCCTTCTAGTCATCTGAGGCGCACCCTGTCGCGTTGCTGCTGCCAGGAATCAAGTAAGAACCATTCCAGTCGCTTAAACTTGAGCTCTTTTCCTTTCTTCTGCTCTTTCTTCTCCAAAAGTGCCTGCTTTGCTTGAGTGGCTTTAAGGGCCTGATAAGCCTTCTTCTTTTTCAGATTTTCTGGAACCAATGGGATCTTTTTTCTTTGCTCTTGCTCCACCATGTTTCCAAAGCTGCAGCTACTGCTCTAGTTTTTTTTTTCTTTTTTAAAGATTTTATTTGACAGAGAGAGACACAGAGAGAGGGGGAACACAAACAGGGGGAGTGGGAGAGGGAGAAGCAAGCTCTCTCCGTGGAGCAGGGAGCCCGATGTGGGGCTCAATCCCAGGACTCTGGGATCATGACCTGAGCTGAAGGCAGACGCTTAACCACTGAGCCACCCAGGTGCCCCAACAGTTTTCATTTTTATGGCCAACTATTAAAATTTGTTTATTTCATTTTGTATGCTCATCTTTGTAATTACAACTACTAGCTACTCTGCATTTTCTCTCTTAAGTCCTTGATGGTGTAAATCTGTTCTTTCCATGTTTCTGTAATCACTCAGTGGCAGGTCTTGTGTTTGGTAATCATTAAGCAATGCTAGGAGTCTGTAGGCCCAACTTGGAGAGTTTTCCCCCACCAGATTTGATTCTGCTTCTACTGGTATCCAGGGGAGTACTCCTCACCCATCCTGGGAGCACCTCAGTCTGCTGACACCCCTGCTCTTCAGGCCTGGACCCCAGATATTATTGCTCTTGGAGATATAAGCCCCAGCACCAGTCCCCACCCTGATTAATCCAGATTCAGTTCTAATTGTTTAGCTTTGGGCTTGGCATGGGGGAAGGAAAGGGAGAAGTCCTTGGGGAACCCTTCAACTTTTTGTGAGCTATGCCTCAAAAAGCGCGTTCTGAGATCCAGTTGTCAGGGAGGTGAGTAGCTCAGAGGTCCTGCTTACTTGATACCAAAATCGGATACTTACTTTTAAAACCTCCATTTTATTTCTTGAAACATACTAAGCATGACTGTTTTATGAACTATACTTTGATAATTCCAGTACCTCAAGCCTTCATGGGTTTCATTATGTAGTGTTCAAACATTTTTTTTACTTTGCATTAGATTTTTAAAAAACAGGCTTAAAGTGAGCAAATCTTGTATCTACAGATAATGTATCTTCACATTATGTACACACCTGCTTAACCCTACCCAGATCAACATGTTGAACTTTCCCACTACTCCAGAAACTTTCACTAAGCCCCTTGCTAGTCAACTCCTCCTCTCCAACTCTAGGTACATTAATTTGACTTCTACCAAGCTGGCTACATTTGCCCTTTCTTGACCTTCATATAAATGGAATACAGTGTATACTATTCTGTGCCAGACCTCTTTCATCTAACATGTCTTTAATACTCATTTACGTTATTGCATGTTTCAATAATTCCTATTTTGCTTTTTTACTATGTATTTCATTGCATGAACTTACAATTGACTTTCCCTATGAACATTTGTGGAGATTTTCTCTTGGAAATTCCCACTCCTCCTTTCCGACCAGTAGTAATTTGGGTTGTAGCACAGAAATAGTTTTAAACTTTCTTAAAAACTCCATCTTTCCAAAGTAGCTGTACCATTTTACATTCTCCACAGAAATGTAGGAGTCCCAGTTGTTTCTACATCCTTGGTATTGTGTCTACTTGTCATTATATTGGCTATATTGTGTTATCTTATTTGCGGTTCTAATTTGTATTACTAACCTGGGATCGAGCCCCACATCGGGCTCCCTGCTCCACAGAGAGAGCTTGCTTCTCCCTCTCCCACTACTAACCATGTTAAGCATCTTTATATACGCTTGTTTTTAAAATAGCGTTTAGGTCATTGCCTGTTTGTGTGTATATTTTATTACATATCCTGTCAGATATATTGTAAATATTTTCTTGCAGTCTGTGGCTGCATTTTTACTTTAATGTTTTTAATTTTGAGGGTTTTTTTCTTAATGTTTGGTGCTTTTTGTGGACTCAATCCCTGCCTACTTCAAGGTTGCAGATACCCTTTTCCCAGAAGGTTTGCAATTTTTAATTTTTATGTTTAGACTCATTATTTGAGTATGGTGAGGTAATGGCTCACTTTTCATACTGATACCAGTTGCTCTTATGGGGGCGGGGACAACAAAAAACAATCAATACATAACTTAGGAAAATTCAGATCAAATAACCTAGGCCACTAAAACACCTCAGAGTAAGTTCATACAATGGAGATCAATCTGACTGGATAATCTTGAAAGGTAAGATTCAGAAATAGTGAATGAAAATGGGCCTTTTATCCTTGACAATGAAAGACTTAAGGAATCGAGGTGCTTTGGAAGTGAGACTGGGACACAGAAAACAGGAGTCTAGCACTCAATTTTGCTGAGCTCCTTTGAATGAGGCTAGGCTCAGAATCCTAGGTCTACCACTAGTTTCAAAATGTCAAGATACTTTTAAAAAAAAAAAAACAGTATTTATTGAGAGAGCACACACAGGCATGAGCATGGGGAGGGGCAGGTGGAGAGGGAGAGGAAAAGAGAGTGAATCGCAAGCAGGCTCCACACCCAGCGTGGAGCCTGCCTGCGGTCTCATTCCCATGACCCTGAGGATCATGACTCAAGCCAAAACCACAAGTCCGACACTCAACTAAGCCACCCAGGGACCCCTCAAAACACTTTGTGTAAAGTCCCAGGAGAAAATGTAAGAAAATTGGTTATTTCTCCTGATGGGCTACTAGAACACTTTGATCTTTGTTTCAACAAGGAATGCCCCTCTCCAAATCAGCCTGTCAAGTTTGTTTCAAAGTTTGGTTTAAATACTATTTTTCTCCAGCCAACCTTTCCAGATCTTTCTAAGAGAGTCAATCACCATTAACACTTCCAGAGAACATGACATCCCTGAGGCTCACCTAAGACACACTGAACCTAGTTCAGCTTGACTTGCTCTGTTGTTACAAAGATGCTTTGGTGAGGGGGAGAGGGAAATCCAGTGCTTCCCTCTGGACCTCAGAAGTAACCTAAGGCTCTATATAGAACAGCTTCAAGAGCAGTTTACTGCTCCAATTCATATACTTTGTTCTATTTCTTATTAATCCCCCACTATGTTTCGCCCTGAGCGAATCCCCATAGATCTTCCCTCTAAACCGTATTTTGTTTTGTTACTCATTCCAGTGTTCATCCCAAAGGCTCTTGAATAATCTAGTGTAGTAAATAAACACAGAAGATTCAGAACACCAAGTCAAAAAAAGCCCACTGTGACTAATATCCATCTAAATACCACTTGTCTATTCACCCTATCTATAGACTGTTGGAAAACCACATGAAACCACTGTATAAACAGAGCACGCTATTTAAATTACTGAACTGGTGGGGCGCCTGGGTGGCTCAGTCGTTAAGCGGCTGCCTTCGGCTCAGGTCATGATTCCAGGTCCTGGGATCGAGCCATGTGTCGGGCTCCCGCGTCGGGCTCCCTGCTCGGCAGGAGGACTGCTTCTCCCTCTACCACTGCTTGTATTCCCTCTCTCGCTGTGTCTCTGTCAAATAAAATCTTTAAATTACTGAACTGGTTCCATATATATTACGGTAGACAGTTGGTTTGTGCAATGCAAAAAAATTAGGAAAATAAAGGAAATCATTTAACTACACTTTGTTTTCTTGCCTGAGTTTATCAGTTGTGTGGATGTCATACTTGAACCTTAAGAAATCATACTCACAAATTCCCTCTATCACGGTTTGTAATACTCAGTAATAAACACACATATACCAATTTAAACTTGGGACAGTAAGCAGAATATGCTTGTCATACCAACCTCAATGATTATTTTGCCAATGTCCTCACCTCACCCACTATTTCAGTCTTCAGTGGAAAGTAGTCCAAAAGCTTTGTTTAATGTCTGAGAAAAGGGACAGGACAAATTTGTCCTGGTTTCCTCACCTACAAAACTAGGTGATGTTTGATGGTAGCTACAACTTGTGAAAAAACAAGACAAAATGTAAAATGGATAGGTACTAGAGAACACTTACATCTGTGTCAATTGTTTCAACCTACCGTATGTGGATTCATTTGGTTATTCTAACAAGTTTCTAGCCCTTTAACTTTTAATATTCTTAACTTTCTGAAAGGCGAAAACCAAAACTAACATGAAGTCATGATGTTAAAAAATCATTATAACCGGGGGGTGGGAAGATGGGGTAACCATGATGGGTATTAAGGAGGGCACGTGTGGTGATGAGCACTGGGTGTAATACGCAACTAATGAATCGTTGAACACTACATCAAAAACTAATGATGTAAGATAAAATAAAATGTCAAAAAAAATCATTACAACCTCTTTAGGCTCAAAATTTTCAGATATTCTTTGCAAATTGGATGTTTTGATACATGGAAAGTATGGTACCTAATTCAATAAACCTGTGGAATATATGGAAGAACAGAAATATCTTACTGACCTAGGAGGGAATTAAAGAACTTGACCTTTTGTTTCCTATAGAGATATCACTATGTCTAGCAGATCGGAGCCTAACATTTAACTTGAAAATGGCAATGCACTTTTGTTCTTCACATAATCCTAAGAAAGTGTGATTACATTCTCACCAAACCAAAATATTAGAATACATTATAGGAAAAAACCCCCATATTTTCATAAGGATATTTAAAGTTTTTAATTTTAACAATTCAAATAAAATTCAGCTAGTTAACATAAATAGAATAAATGCACATAATTTACAGCCATGTACACAAAATGTGAGAATAGCAAACCTCACATCAATGGTCAAAAGATATCAACTCTTTTGATTATTTAGCTGTGACTAATAGATCATAATTTAACTGTTCACATATGAGGGGTACACATTCAAATGTTTAGTAACATAAAAACTGAGTGAAACTAGAATTTTCAGTTTCTAAAAGGAATAGCATAAAAAGCAGTGTATAGATTAACAAGAAATATAAGTGCACGATGGAGAAGAGACTTGAGTGGGCAGAAAGTTTGCACATTGTAGGAAATATTTTCATATAATTAAAATTCCTTCTAATTTAAATCATTCAGAAATACCTTTATTCTTAGGAATGTTTAAGTCATGATCAGTAGACAGGCTCAACTATTATATTTATCAGCCCAAAAGGGGTCCCTACAGTACTAATAGTCTGGGCAGAAGAGTATGTAAACAACAAAAGACAGGCATGAACAATGCTAGAAGAATAAAAGGATAGATTGATTTCCAGCACTTAAATCCTTCAAGTTCAAATCAGTATTTTTCGTGACTTAAAACAAATCTAAAAATGCTGACATGTTTATACTCTAGTAAAAGAGTAAAACACTCATTATTTTTAACACCCTGGTCCTAATACAATAATGCTATTCCACAATGGGCATTAGATTTTAGGAGACAAAAGGCTGGATTAAATAATCTAACAATATTCTATCCTGGTTTTGAAGTGATAAATAAATTACTTGTGAGCCCCATCTAGTAAGTTGGTTCCACAAAATTACATACATAATGAAAATTAAGACAAAGCTTTGGTGATAGAGTTTTTTTTTTTTTTTTTCCTGGATTTAAAAGCACAGTATTACACCCCACAGTCACAGGGTTGGTAATTCTCAGATTTGGACTTTTAAATTTAGGAAATGTCTATGAGCCACAGGTACCAAAGTTCTATCTGCTGCTCTATGAGCATACTCTTTCAGTATCTACTGCTTTAAGTTCAATTCAATTTCCTGATAAAATTCTATAATAAAAGTACAGACAAATCCGAAGAATGCTGCTGATCTCTATACTAGAAATAAAAAGTCATCTGATAGAAAATAGATGAAAACAAAAGTTTAAAAAAAATTAAATCCTTTAAATATGGGTTTTTCTTTTTAAACATGTGCATCAATTAAAAAAATCTCCAAAGAAATGTTCCAGAGACAAACTTTATATACAACTTTTATAGTTTTCTTTTTTAAATTATCTCTGTCACACATAAAGTAAACTATGGCAGATTGTGCTTTGGGAAAAAAAATTAAAATAAGCTTCATTGCTCCTTTCCAGTTGTTGCACAAAGAAACAAAATCTAAGACTCTAAGATCTTTTCTTCCAGTACAAAGAGAATACTCACTTTTAAAAGCTGAATATAATGCACTAAAGGTCAACATAAGTTTTATTTGCTAAATACAAACAAGAATAGAATACATGTTCATCCTTGAAGGACACTTACTATGAATTTGCTAACACTAAATAATAAGATGTTCTGTAGCTGCTGGTTTTCATATCATTCTTAGTCATTTGTGGTGTAGTGAGATCATTAACATTAGGGAGAACCTCTGACCTACATTGAACACAATGTATGTTCATGAATCTCTGCAAGGCAAATGGCACTCTATTAGGCAGTGTAAGTGGCACCTGAAAAGGCAAACACTATAGATGAGACTTGCTCTACAGATTTAAGTTAGAAACCCCTAGATTTTTTTTTTTTTTTTTGGCTTCTCACAATAAATGTCAAAGCTAAAATTCACCATAAAAGGTACGAATAATCCCAAAGGTAATGAAACTAAATTTGCCTTTGGTCTCCAAATAGATTGGAATATTTTTTAATTCCAATCGAAGCACCTCAAAAACAACCAGTTACTGTTGATTATAAGGAGTTAAGAAAGTGAAGGAATTTAAGAGGGCACTGTGTTTCACTGGTGACAGCAGAGATAACTTGCAATGATGTGCTACAATTTTCTGTGTTAGGGGCATTAGAGTGTACACAGAATACATAAAACATTTATATTATTAAAGATCTCCAAAACACCATATCTAAAACCCAGAAAAATGCTTTGAACATGGTTTCTGCCTAATACATGACCAATGTTTAAAAAAAAAACAATCTTAACATGGAATTCTCTACTCTCACCCCTCCTCCAAAAAAAGGCCACAAAGTGCATTCACAAAGAGTCATTCTTAAGATAAAGCCATTGCACAAAATGTACAGTTCATCTATACTGAAATGAGTACCACACTGGAGTTTAATTGTAGATGTTTTATACACCAGTATAGCAACTTCCATAAGCAAAAGTCTCTTAACAGAATTACAGCAAACATCTTCATAAGGGCCATACATATATACATTTAAGTATTAAAAGGTACAGTTGAACTCAACAGCAAAATGTAAAAGCTATATCCTGTTAGCACACTTAATCTGAATTAACTTGAATCTTTCTATGATTTACCATTCAAGAAATCACAGGATAGCATAAATTTCTTGTCAAAAGCAGTTTGTTCATTTACAAACTGTGGTCAATTAGGATCACTACCTGCTCAATCAGATAGCAGAGGGCCCCCTCTTCTATGTTTATACTGCCCCAGATATTTATAATGTCACCTTAAAAAAAGAAACCTATTATGGCAAAGCTGAAAATTACCATTTTCTCTACAAAACAAATGCAATCTATACTGATCTGGAAATAATTCAATGGTTCAAATTCCTAATGTAAAGGCAAACAGAAAAAGATTCAGAAGTGGTGAATTCTTTCCACTTTAAGAGAATGATACCTAGGTATGACAGATGATAATTCAAGTTTGTAACTAATAAATCAGTGACAAGACAACCCCATTCATTCATGTATTGTAAAGTTAGAGAAGATATGAGGATGTGCTCAAGTTATTCAAATGGCCAAGAATCAACATTTCATGGTTTCTTCTGTCCCAAACTATTACCACTCAGCTTGATATGTTAATCAACAATTTAAGTGTCCACATTATGCTCAACATCAAGCACTTGTTAGCAGTGGAAACCAAAACATTTTAAAGCTAAAAATACGCAAGATCTTTAGACATTATTTCATTAGTTGTCAAAACTAGTGACTATTAATGCCAAATAATTAATTTTAAAACATTCCAGATCCTCTCAAGGAAATGGGAAAATAATACTAAGGATCTCACTTATTCTTATTTTACAATTTTACAGGAATTACACAGATGCCAGAGGTAAGACATTTATGACTGTCAATACTATCTTTGGATAGTTATAATATTTATACAATTAGGGATGGCTTTGTTTAGAAGACTGGAAAAGTGCTCATGGAACACAGACTATACTCTGACTGCCATAAATCAACAAAATGCAACTGTGTCCTGTGGACATGGTAGAGAAAATGGCAATTTGGAGGCAGGAGTGCTTCTAAAGGCTTTTTTCTTAGAGGCAGCCTAGGTTTTTTTTTTTTTCCCTTCACATTACTGAAAAAGACCAAGTAATGTGGTTATGATTACTTAATTCCTACAACCAAACTTCCACTTAGGCATAGTTACATGTTCCCAAACTTTTTTCTTCTGTCCACCATGCTGGCTTCAAAACTGCATGGTCCACTGTAATCTTTTGGTCTTCCCTCTTCATAGTACAGCAGCTTGAAGTTGCTATCCATTGAGAAGGTAGACCACCAATTCGTAGGTGGCCATCATAATGGCTGTGTTTGGAATCTGTCTCACCAGATGAGTTGTTAGACCACGGTAAAGAGACCCATAACCTTCTTCTTGAACCACCAAAGACAGTGTCTGAAAAAAAGATCTATATTTTGTTCCCTCTTCACGTAGTCGTGTTCTTACAACTTCTGTTTGGGGGGGGAGAAAAAGTCAGTTTAAAAGCATTAGTGATATCTTTATTCCCTCCTAATGCTGAGCACATCCCATTTACCAGTCTTTAAGTGTAAGCTCAGAATAAATATGGGAGTGATTTTTAATGTGTAACTTGCTGAAACTGGTCTTATTACAATAACACCAAATTTCTAAGACAGCTGGCTAAAATCACTAATAATAAATACTAATTATAAAATTTCATAGGTTCCTGAATAGTTAAAGAATAAAACAAAAGTGTCAGTTGTATACTAGATACAGATAAAAGGGAAAATATATGTGGTAAGGAAAAGGTGAAGAAACAGAAAAGGGAATGCAGGTGGTTATCAAAGATGAATACACAAAGATATGGTGAGAAATAAACATAAAAGTTCTTAAGTGGACCCCACAATGAGAAAATAGAATAAATAATCTATTCACAATGGTCCACAGATACCAACATGAAATTTCATGTACATAGCCTAAAAATGTTCAAAACACTAGCTGTTAGCTAAAAGGCCCCATTTGGGAAGCAACTAAGCAAAAATCGTAAAATTTTAGAGCTCTTAAGAGATATAAAAAGATTATGGTTAGTCCATTATTTCTTAGTTTTGAAAGGTGAGGAAATCGGACTGCTGAGAGGTTTTAGTCAGTTGGGGGTAGAGGCTGGGACAAGAATTCAGCGCTCTCTACTGAAGAGTCTGTTTTTCCAACACACTACTCCTGCTGGGCCTGAGGGAAATGGCCTAGAACTAGAACTATTTTCACCGCAAATGTTAATATTTGAAATCTCTTGTGTCCTATCTTAAAAACTCATGCCAGTTATATATTCCATTCAAAATATTGTTTATAAACTACCTCTTTGTATAAAGACATCATCTCACTTGAGGGGACAAGGTGCTGTCTCTTACCCTTAGCAGGGTACAGTTCTAGGTATCCCACTGTAGCCAGGACCTAAACAATGCTGCTCATATTGTCCTCTTTTGACTTCTCTTAAAGAAAGAAGTTAGGAACTTCCCTCAGGAAATAGAGGTAAGTTCACAGTCCAACTTGGTTAGAGTTGGTCTTACTCATAAATTACATTTTAGAGCAAATACTCATTTCCTCCTACCCCTGTTTCATTTGCCTTGATATAGCTTTAATCACAGGGCCTCAGATTTACAAGGATGAATGTAAATGTTAATCAGTGTAACAAAAGTGAAGCATTTAGATTAAAAACCCAAAGCGGGGGTGCCTGGATGGGTCAGTTGGCGTAGTAGCATGCAATTATTGATCTCAAGCCCCATGTTGGGTGTAGAGATTACTTAAAAAATAAAAATCTTAAAAAAAAAAAAAAGACCCCTGAGGCTCAGTCAGTTAAATGTCTGCCTTCCGCTCAGGTCATGATCCCAGGGTCCTGGGACTGAGTCCCGCACTGGGCTCCCTGCTCGGCGGGAAGCCTGCTTCTCCCTCTCCCTCTGCCTCCCGCTCCCCCTGCTTGTGCTCACTCTCTCTCTGACAAATAAATAAAATCTTAAAAAAAAAAAAAAAAATCCAAAGCAAAACAAACCCCAACACAACAAAATCAAAGGCTATACTTAAGCAAAACAAAAGTTATAAAAAAACCCCTCAGCATCTTGCACACAAATTTTTAAGTGATTTTGTTATCTATTAATGAAACAGGCTAACACTATAAAACTTAAAGATGGAAATAAATCATTCATATATACTTATTTGCCAACTTATAATCCTTTGGGATTATAGACTCCATTTCAAATTTGGGCTCCTCCACTGACTAAACATGTGTGACCTTCGGCAACTTAGAAAATGAAGAAAACGAAGACAAATTCTGGTTATGTTCTAGCATACTTAGACTTAAACAGAGAAGGTAAGTACTTTGCAGGAATTTTTTGTAGATTAGCAATAATGTATATAAAGTATCTAGTACACCATCTATATTCATACCTTTTTTTTTTTTAATTTGCCCAAACATCACCTGGCTGGAATCTGATGGACTCTGGGCTAAAATGTGATGGTCCAGACTGCATGCTCAATCTTCATCATGCTACTGTAATATATACTGACCTATTAAAACAGTTACTTACACAGATTTAATCCCATTATAAGCTCCTAAGAACTGTATTCTGTTTTACTAGAATTCAATAAAAATTATAAATGCTGTAATAAATGGGCCATTGGCTGATGTGGGAAAGTATTTCTAAATTAATGGAATTTTACTCCCAGAAGCCCACCTCCTCTTACCATGTGGATAAGCTAGAGTTGTGGCACAAGTTTTTGAGGTGGCAGCAGCTAGCATCATTCCCACAAAATCTGACGCTTCTTTTACAGACTCTTCATCATTTTCCATTGTAGAAGCAATCTTATATTCCAGTATTTTTTGCTTAATACTTTCATAAATAACAAAATGGATAACGGTCTCTGATATGCCAGCATATGACGCAGACATGCCCCTATAAAATCCTCTAAGTCCATCTGTCTGATACACTTTACGAATACATTCAAAAGCGCCCATTCGCTTTTCCCCACGGTTCCTGAAAAGCAAAAAGGAAAAATGTTATTTACAAAGTAGTATAGGTTTTTAAAATAAAGTCAGTAAAATATAGTGGAACTATGCCACTCTAAATATAGAATGATCCTCTAACTCATGGAGAAGTGAAACCAGAATTTTAAAACATTCATTTTAGACTTCCTATTCTTTTGTCCTAAGTTTGTCACATTAGATGGGTAACATGTAAGTAGTTTATTTTACTAATGCAAAATACACTACATTAAAAATCTTCAGTTTCATACACTCATTGAAGTTTGTATTGTAGGGATAAGAAACAAAATAGTCCAAATACATTGTGACTGCAGCTCAAGATAAAAACAAGCTGTCACATTACATTGAATCATTAAATCCAGTTCTAAATTGAGATTTCTTCTGCAGTTCGTAACATAAAAGAGTGATTGAGACACCAATGATGACAGTACATCACAAAGCAAGGAGTATACTTAATCCAGTACTTGTGCATTTGAGGGATTCTTCCAAACCCACTCAGCTCTTCCCAAAAAATGACTGGAAATTTAAGTCAAATTTCCAATGATCCTTTGAAGGCAAACAGGCCTATCTTTCATGTCAGTATCATGGTGAACAGTGAATGAGGACCCCGAGAGTTACCAAATATTTACTGAGCACTGTGCCCAGTAAAACTTCCTTAGTGCTATTTATAGGCAGTGTATCTACTCTTATATAAGTATGTAATTTTGAGTTTATAAAAATATTACCTTACACTATGATTCTCCCAATAGACCCTTATCTATAAGAAATGGGTTTAAATGCTACCTACAGGGAAAGAAATAGAAAATTTACCTATGTATAAATTATATACAACCTTTTTCTGACATAACAAAAACACAATTAAGACACCCAACTGATAACCCACAAATTCCTCCAGTTTTATGAACTAATTATTGTCTTGAACTAATAACTGTCCTCAACTAATGACATTGAACGAATACTTTCTTTGTTGAATGATCCATGAAACCAATTGTAATCAGTTTCTGCCAGAGACTTCCTCATGAGAAGTTAAAATGCTACAAGTCCCAAAGGGTAATATGCAAACACATCAGCCCTGTTCTTGATTTCATGGTTTTATACATTAGCATCCTCAAACCAACCTTCAAACTACTACACCAACCCCACCCCATTCCCCATCACCCCAAGCCTAAGAACTTGTGTTGGCTTGTGCTACAATTGTAGGTGAAAAAATAATAGAGTTTTAAGCCATACTTTTCTCAGGACCCCCCACAGATCCATCCTACATCATACTGAAGCATAACCCTGGTAGTTTATAATAGTATAATATCAACTGGCATCTTCACATTTCTCTAACCTTTGGGTTGTTTTAACTACCACTACCTTTCAGATCTTTGGCTTTAAGAAGTAAACTTTGAGTTTTGCTTCACGACGCTTAAGATTTCATTTCAATTATCCTGGATGAAACAAGAATTAGAGATGTTTCAAGTCTCCAAATAGCATATAGTTCAACGTGACAGAATGCGGAAAACACACTTAAACAGGCATAATTGTTAATGATTTCTTAGATCAGTTTTATAGTCTATGAGATATATAGACTAGTTCCCAAGCCCTAAAATATAACAGTGAAAATTTGTTCCAAGTCTACTCCAGACCAAAAGGCTAAAAATTTCAAAAGTATTATTATTATTATTATACAGCAATAGGATCGTCTCTCTATAAAAGTATTTCCTTTTCCCTATCCTCCATTCTACAGGCCAACAGGAATTAAGATGGCAAGACTCTAAGCTGTACTGCTTCAGGACTTTGCTTGGTTCCCAAACATGCTGAAGGCCCTAAACTTAAGACCTATGAGGTTTGCACTGACCACTGCTTCTGCTTAAAATGGGCTCAAAAAAAAAAAAAAAAAAAAAATCGCTGACTATTCCATTTAAAGTTGGTCCCCACTGTTTCTTGGTATAGCTCTAGAACTGAGCAGTATATCTGCTCAACATACATTTACCACATGAATGATTTTTGCTCCCATAAAGTGATCATTGATAACAGATGAAGTCTATGAATATATGAGAGCTAAATCCCATGCCAGGCCTCTCTGTATATAGGTTAATAAATTTGAGCAATGATCCTTCAAGATTTAATCTAGACTACTTGATCATATGGGTTGTTTAACTGTTGGGAGACCAATTATAATCATTCACATAGTGAAATTATCACTGCTTGGGCTAGGCTAATATATATTCTTTTTCTTTCATTTTCTTTTATTTAAAAACACAACACATAATATACTTTCTCCCCTAGAAAGTCTCATATTGCCAACTATTATATCACTTTTGCTTTTGATGGTAGACCCAAGTTTCAAAAACCAAACAAAAAAACAAAATCAGCAGCAAAAGAGGGGAAAGACATGGCTAGATACATGGCACTGAAATCTCACAGATATAAATTTACAGGAAAAAATTAGTTGAACCAACTTTAATTTTGTTTTAATGAATTAACATACCTTGCATCAAGCTGTAACCGAGTCTTTATAAGCCAAATGGGGTTGGTCGCTGTGATTGCAGTAAAACCTAAACAAACATGTTTAAAATGAACTCTGGTAAAAATGAAGAATACACTATTAACTTTAAGGTTTTAAAAATCATACAAATCTATATTAAAGAAAATGTATAAACTATTAATTGATGTATGCTATACACTTTTATTTTACAAACACATACAACCATGAACATTTGTAGTTTATTTCCAATCTACATTCTCAACTTCTGACCATAACTAAAAAATTATTTTAAGAGCAAAATCTGGTAATATATAAATTCCTCTCCCAACATATTCAGAATATTCTCTGGGGCGCCCTCTACACTCTAAGATAAATTTAGAAACCCATTTCTACAGACAAATATATAGAAATTTGGTGTGTTCTAGGGCTTTTTAGCATGCAAACTCTACAATAGCTACTACATTAAAAGTGGATTCTACCTAAAGGTCAGCATTTACTCTATTTGATCTTAGGTTGGCTATATAACAATAAGGACTGTTGTCTGCCTTTATGAATGCTTTATATGAACATATACTTACTAATACTGTTATAATAATGGAATCACAGAAGTAAGGTTTCTGTTAAGGTTAATAGGACAGATCTACTTCTCATCCATTTAAACACATACAAAAACTCAGAGGTTCAAAAAGTCACACATTGGAACTTCCCTCTCACTTTTATAGACACTGGAGAGAGAAACTCAGAGTAGAAGGTAGTTCTAGTTTACTTTAAAACTTAAGTACTATGTACTATCAGTGCAGAAGGGTGGTCTCCTAAGATGGCTCATTCCAGTTAGTAAATGAAGATCTCTGGAACAGTTGTTTCTAGACTAGTGCTTATCTTTTACTTTCTAGCTTCCTACTGTTACAGAAAAATAGCACATGAAATGCAATCTTGATAACGGGAATTTATGAAAATTGCTTCATCTATACAAAACGGGGTTTTAATATATTGCTTGTGAACATTTAAGATCACTACACATACTTCAAAGAACTACTTACAACAAACTGTACTTATTCAGTTGGCCCTTAAATTCAATGAAAACTTACATGCAGAAATGTCTAAGGATCTTAACTATTTTAATACTTTCTATCAAATAATAGGCAGGTGAAGCACATTGTGTTTAGAAAGGTGGAATAGAACCAGCACATTTAATATGAGTAAAGTTTATTTCAGGAAGAAAAACGCTGTGGTGCACTTAAAAATAATTTGTTTTTTAAGTTAACATATAGTGCAGAACCAATCATAAACCTTTTCTTGGCTTTCAAAGTCAATATAGGTATAGCTAAAATGCAAAATAATTTTACTAAATTGTTTACAAAGCAGAATTTGGTCTCATAGGTTCTTTTCCCTTCTATAATGTCAGATAATTAGCTAACTCAAATTTTATTTCCTAATTCACTGTTTAACACCACAGAAAGAGCCAGATGTCTCACAAAGGGATGCTTAAATTGTATCTATTTATAAAACATGAATAATGGAATAAAAATTTGGTTTGGTAACTCCTTTCACTATTTTGGAATAGTTCTATAGTCTCCATTTCTCTCAAGTGTTTTTAATACTACATACAAATGTATAAAACTAGTACGGGACCAACAATTTTGTATGTGCCAGTATTAAATTAATAAAAATTTAAGTGTTGGACAGGTTATCAGGAACATTTTTAAATAAGAGTTTCTTTTCATATATAAATTCTTGGTAAAAGGAAAGGAGAAGAAAAATATGAAACTGTTGGATCTGTTTAAATATTTTACTTGGAAAAGATTTTTCTTACATGTCCTGGCTTAAATGAGAATAAAGCTAAAGAATTTTTTTTTCTTTTCTTGACCTTCATTTTCCTAACTGAAAAACTCAAACTAAATACATTCAAATTATATTTTAAAGCAAATGTCCACCAGACATCAGTAATCTGGCTATATCCCTTATTTAATGATTCTTTGTTTTTAAACCTAAATATTTGTATTAGCTAAATGTCTGTATAGTAATATTAGGGGGCTTATTAGTGAAAGGCTGCAAAGCAGCACAAGGCAACAAAATATTCTGCATTATTCACAATGGTTTTTATTAATTATCCTGTGGAAATTAAGAAAAAAAATTTGCTTTTCATTAAATTTTGAAAGCCTAAAACTGGGAATCCTTACATCAAACTTTAAAAAAAAATGGCCTGTCTAGGTAAAAATCTCAATCTACTATACTTTATTTGAAAAGATGAACATCAAAGTTTTTTTTTAAAAATAGAAGTTCTATTCCTAAAAATATTAGTACCCAAGCTTAAGACTCTTCCAAGTCACAAAATTCCTCAATTAAAGGCTGAAAAAACTCCATATTGTAAACTTTAAAATATTGCAATAATATTTATAAATATTACTAGAAATGAATTTTTCAAATATCCATGAATAAAATTTTAAATTATTTTCTGTACATATTAATGAACAATGACAGGACGCAAACAACAGGTATTTCTCACTTAACTAAAATTCATTTCCAAATACAAATTAATCTATGGGACAGGAAACATTAAAATTCAGGTCAGAGTGTTGTCATCTTATTGCTCTATAACTGTTACTATCAGTAACTGTGCTTACTAGAGTTGTTCTGGCTCAACTCTCCCAATAATAAGCCAGCTTTTAATAAAGACACTAGCCTAAATGCCAGCAAACAATTACATTAGACAGATTCTAGGCATAACCCACAGGTTTTTAGCTATTGGTCTTTACCACAGTTAAAACTCTGGTCCTAGAATTTTATGCTTTTACATTCTCTTAACCACAGACACTCTACCTAATAAACTAACTAGACATTATTAAGCTAATTAAACCTATAAAAATATAATCTATTAATTCAAGAAATGAAACAAGTGGGAAGAAGCAAAAATTTATCACTAACTTAATTACATATGGTAAGGCAATCTGAAGTTGGCCAACAGTCAAATCTAAACAAATCTTCCTACTTCTAAGACAAACATACAACGATACTGGGAATAGTTTACCTGAAATTTAGAAATTTACTATTACTTTTTATTTTGGCATTTAAATTTTGTGAAATTTTGATAATATCCTAGTTCATATTAATATTCTGAGCACCCTGTTAAACATTAAAACTGACTTAGAGGCGTATGAAGGATCTATTTGTAGGTTAAGAAGAATTAATATTGCTCTAGTCCGTGAAAGCAAAGTGGCAGCGTACTGGCCATATTGTTAGCAGTGCGGTTAGAATTTTATTAGTAATTTTTTTTAAACTTTCAAAATGCAACTTTTATTTGCTTCATCTAAGACTCCATCTGTTAATGTAAACCAGATTAACAGAAATCCTGCTTATAGGAAACATGCTGAAAATGTCTATTTCATTAAGTGAGTGATACCTGTAGTATTGCATTTTCAGTACTTTTTATTTCATCGAGTTCTGTAAGAACAAAGCCCACCTAACCTTCTAAGAGAAACACATTAAAACTACAAAAAAAAAAAAAAAAATTAAAACTAAAACAGCTTAGGTCCCACATATTCTTACCCTGCATTTATTGGAAAGTAATGGTAGGTATTAAGATCAATGTTTTTGCAAGAAAGTAGAAAGCTAAGTATCAACAGACAAGAGAATAGAAAGCACTGTATTAGACTTTTAAAATATGTTATGCTAAGCAAAGAGAACTATTTTTCCTAGAAGTTGTAGGATGGTATGATACCATTTACAACTATGTATATCTTAAATACTGTCATCAAATTCTTTTGAGGTCAAGGCTATTATGGCCAAGCTGAAGACCCCAGGCTTTTATTACACGATGACTGAAAAGTTACCCCATTCTTCCTTCTAGAAGGAATATTCTAAAGGGATCAGAATTAAAGTTTTATGAAATACTCAGAATGCACACACAAATTCAGGAAATAAAAGCTCATTTCCCGCCTTCTATTAATTCCACAGCTATTATAAATTCCCAGGGTGTGTTTCTTATAACTAGAGGCTGCAAGAGACGCTCAGATCAGTACTCACGAGGTTTAAGTTAGTCCATATTTCTACAGGAAGTGACCTGCGGATGGGGAGCATGAGATGACACGATCTCACTCTTTTCTCGGGAGAAATGTACAGTAAATGCCTAAAATAGACACAGGCTTTTCTGTATCATAACAACAAGCAGTGACCTCATCAGAAACATGTGTACAAAATGAATCCCATTGGAAGGATTTCAGAAATATTTACTGTGAGATCTAACTTTTTTTTGAAAATTTTAAGTTAAAAAACAAAAAGGAATATCAGAATGGGCCATAAGTTAAAAAAAAAAAAAAAAAAAAAAATGCACCGAGTACTGAAAATTCTGCCATCTGCAGCAGTTTCAGAGTCCAAATACTTACCTAAAGACGAATTTTGCCTTAAAGAAAAAATGCTAACCTTGTCAATGGGGGAATCTAAGAAAATATTTAGAAGGGATTATCATATCCCATTTTCCTAATCATTACCTACCATGATCAAAGGTGAAATCACAGTTTTCTATACTTTCTTAGTAAAGCTTTTTTTCTTAGTAAATCTTAAAAAAAACAAACAAAAAACCCCCAGAATATTTCGAGTAACATTTTGTAATTATTTATAATTTTTTTTATATTAAAGTATATGTTGCTACAATTGTACCTTTCACCTTTTGCACTATGGCCAATAATATTGCACATCCATTTTTATGGAATATTTTGGATTATTTTGTATTTAATTTCTTGTGTTCTACAAAACAAAAAACAGGAAGAATGTTTATATACAAACACAGAAAACATCTGTCCAACCACCCATTTGACTGAATAAACTGCCATGGACAAATAAAATATTAAAAAATATATAGGCAAGACAAAATTTCTCTTTAATGAGTAAAAACTTAACCTTTAATAATAAACTTTAAGTCAAACAGAAAAATGTATCTTGAAAAGTACAATGAATGCTATAAGCAAATAAAACCCACCAGGTATGTAGTATATGTTAAAAGATTACATTATTGGTGTTTTAAAAATTAAGCAATAACTGTCTGAATATATAATCCAATAAAAATCAGAATTCTTTTCATTTAAAAATCTGTAATGTTGTATATAGAAGTCTGTATGTTCCAGATAAAAATTTCTGAAAACTGGGAATTACTATAAAGAAACCATACTATTTTTTGTATGCACACTTGTGTCTAGGTATATAGAGAGGGATATGCAAGTTCATTTTAACAAAAACATACAAGTAACCTCGATAAAACAAATACTCTCAGTCTAACAAAGGTTACATGTAGAGAAGGAAAAAAAAAGCAGGTAAAACAAAGTCAACATTACTTAATTTTATTAAATAGCCTTCCAAGTGGAAATAATTTTTCAATTTATACCTCTAAATTTAGGTTTATAAATTCTTATAGTATTCCCTTGAAACACTACAACAAACCACAGTAAGATCCACTTCAAATAAACTGTCATTTTGATAAAAAAAAAAAAGGTTTACTACCTAAACACTTGAGTTCATATGGATAAAATGCAAAATCAACTGGCTACCTGGAATAAAAATTATGTACAAGGTCTGTTACTAAAATCCTTAATGTGTGTGTTGTTTGATGTGGCAAAATCTTGCAGGCAATATCATTAAACAGTCTATTTTAGTGCACTTTCTGATACCAAGATGACAAGGTTAGCATTTTTTTAATAGCCAGTTAAAAAACGATTTTTCACATGACTGCCTCTAAGCACTTTGCACCCCCAATTCATATTTAGAAGACTTCTAAAAATGATCCTGAAGAAAAACCAGAGCAATCTGGTCTAGATAATTTCAAGAATGAAGGGGGCAAAAGGCTACCTTAATGACTTTGCATGGGACCATTCAGTTTCACCAACCACGTAGTTATGTATAAAAACTGCAAAGCTATGTGTTAATGCTCATGAATAGTGCAAGGAAGCTCTCTGAAAGCACAATTCTCAGAAAAATTTAACTGCAAACAAATGGAAGAAGTATTTTCAAATTACACAATAAGAATATAATGCAATAATCTCTGAGCAATGATAAGACCATCAATTTACAAATTCAAGGAATTCAAGGTGGAAAATAGTATCAATATAAAAACAAACTATGAGTTGACATTTGTACACATTTGAGAGAAAAGTGCAAAATGACAATTCCACTGAAATTACATGATACAAAAATAGTAATAAATTCTGATGAGATGTTCTAATGAAAAAAGATGTTCCATTGGGAATTAAGATATTCTGAAACCCTAAATTTGCACTACTGAATATATAACTATCCTCAACTAAAAATGACTGCTCATCTACTTTCTTCGTCTTCCAAAACAAATAAAAAAAAGATTAACATTTCTTTAATAATTTTCTGGGGTTAAAAAACAAACACTGGTAATCCAGAAATATATTCTTAAAGATCCTAATACAGCAGTTATATAGTTTGAAATTAGCCCACTAATTTTTACCTTATACCCACTCAAATTTGAAGAGGAAAAATCATATCCATATTCAACATCTATAAAAAGTACATTAAAAAATTTTCTAGTTGTAACTAGATGATCTCTATGGTACTAAAGAACTAATTCTCAAAATCCAACTCTTTGTAGAGTAACCTACATTCCAAGGATAAATTATATAACTTGCATAAATTATATAACTTGCCCAAGATCTTTCCTCATGGGTAAATAAGAGTATTTCACCACCTTGACCGCTCAGGTTTTTACCTTTCAGCTTTAAAACTTCAATGAGTCAGTGAGCAATTACCAAATATAAAAAGCCTTGAAAATAATTTGTGAGGTATATGGTAGATTATACGGCTATTGACCTTTCAGAAATTAGTTATTTCCAACTTACACTTAGTTCGTTAAAGTATGTGGTTCAAATTGATCCAATTTATTTCTAAACAGAAAATGGTTAACAGTTTAAGGCACTCATTATTAAACATGTAATTGACACTCAATTTACTGCTCAACAGTTGATGAAAGTAGTAATAATTTGCTTTATAGTCATAGCATAATTTGGAAATGTGAGGTATGGTTAAATATACCACGAATCTCAGAAAACTGCAGAGAATAAACCAAAGGTCATGGCTTTGTCTAACACGCATTGCAACAAATGATTCCAGAACCAGACTGGTCAAATCAATCTCCTAGTTTATCTTTAAGGCAGTACAGAGGCCCAGAACTAGTTGCTTTAAGTCAGAATCATATATACTCAACAATGATGTTGGAAAACACTTCTATAGCAAGCATGTACACAGAGCCAGTGCCTAAATTTCAAGTACTATCTAGTGTGATTTATATGGAATGCTAAACATTATTTTTCAAAACACATACATGACAGTAACTCTCAGTTATCAGTAATACATCACAAAAATTTCAGCATTTGAGCACAGGACAAAATGAATACTTTACCAAGAACTGCCGGCACATTTCAGACAGAAGCCAAAACATGCAGCAAAAAGGGAAAAGGCACTAACAGAAATTGAGGAGAGAAGAGTAAATTACAGCTGCATAACTTATTTATAGTGTAATTATGGTTGGATTCTTTAAACTGTCAAAAGTCATCACTAAATATTCAGTGGACTACACAAGACAATGTAAATATTATATTACCTGTATGCTATCACAAACCCGATTACAAAAATGCCAACTTATAACAGATTTTAAGTATACCTCCTGATCAAATTTACTGTATATTAACAAATATAAGAATCATGTATGTAGATGCTAATCAATGAAAAGCACACTGTCTTAACTATATAATGTAAAATCATAATTCAATATTAAGTCTCTAGGTTTTGGAAAATTTTTTGCTTTTTAATATTATATATTCATACCTGCCATTGCAGCTGAAATCATGTGTACCTGGGTAGAATCTGGATCAAATACACCATTCAACTTTTCCTTGCAGTTTGAATAAGCAGCAAAGTATATTGCTCTAAAATAAAGATTTAAATTTTATCAATACGCATGTTGCATAATTCATAAGATTTAAATGACAAGTAAACTGATCTTTATAATTTTAGAGAAATCTAAAAACAAAGTCTTAGCCACATTCTCATGTAACATCAGGTTAATTTACATATTTTTTCCATATAGATTCTGAAGCATGTTTTGCATTGACTCACTAAAAGACAAACTTCAATGTAAAGTTCCTCGAATGTAAAGCATTCTCCAACAAAAAGACTCCTACCACCCTGACCCAATACTTTTACAGTAACTGACTGAATCAAACAAAAACTATTTGTATAAGATTTTGATGTTTGGAAACATATGAATAAGGCTGGAAGGCTTATGTAATGGTAAGGTTAAACACACTTGAGTAAATATGGTATGAGAACTTAAAAAAAATTGCTAAATATATAATTAGTTGATATTAATACAAAGATAATACCTTTAACATATAATATGTATGTTATATATATATATATAAAATATACTTTTCTTTAAGTGGGGAGAGGGTGGTAGAACTGACCGAATTCATCAAGGTATGTTAAACAATTGAGATACCGTGGCATACTCTAATCTATATTATACACAAGTTGAAACCCAATAAATAATAAGACATGTATCTAGTACATGGGATACAGAGAGCCATTTTTCACTCTGAATGGGAACTCTATTTTATTATGGAAGAAGTAAATCTAAGATAAAAGGGTATCAGAGAAGTAAGTATCCTTAAACAGACAAAGTAATTCCAGAAGAAATGAGCTCCATCAGGTCATGTCTTCTGTTTGTAAATATTCCATTAAATCTGTAAATATTTCCCCTCTTAACTTATTGACTATGATTTCACGCATCCCAACCACCTCTTCATTGTTTAGCCTTCCAGGCTTTGAATTATTTGCTTGCAGTATCAAATCCTTTTATTTCCCAACAACCCTGGTTATTTGTCCAATAAGGAATATAACAGGCAAACAAGTACAAATGAGGACAGTTTCACTGCTGTACCTTTTTTAATGTGCTGAAGAAAAATGGAAAGCTAATATAATTTAAAATGAAACATTCTACATTATGAGCAAGAAAAACAAATAGAATACATTTAATGACAAACTGTGAAGATATATAAACAGCACATTCCTAGAAATGAGTAGGAAAGAACTTTTAATGAGAAGATAGGCAACGAATATATACAGGTAATTCACAGCAGAGATACACAAATGGCAAATCATTACGAGGAGGATGTGACTGCACCCAAAATTAAACAAATGTACATTAAAACAGTGGAAATCAGGGCACCTGGGTGGCTCAGTTGGTTAAGCATCTGCCTTCAGCTTAGGTTGTGATCCCGGGGTCCTTGGATTGAGCCCTGCGCTGGGCTCCCTGCTCAGTGGGGAGTTGGCTTCTCCCTCTGACCCCCCCCCCCCCCCCACTTGTGTTCGCTAACAAATAAATAAAATCTTTAAAAAAAAAAAAATCACACACACACAGTGAAAATCATGTTTAGTCTATTTGGCAAGTATTAAAAGACATGAATAGTAACCAACACGAGTAATATGTGATAAAGAGTAACTAATACACTATTTGAGAATAAAAATATGGAATGCCTTTTCAGAAGGCAATTGAGCAATATTCATAAATTTCAAATGTGTATATGCTCTTTTATACAGAAATTCTACTTATAATGAACTATTCTAAAGAAATACACTTGCTTAAGTAGTCAGAGATAAAGTATAGCTATGTTCACAAAACTGTTTACAACAGACAAAATGTGGAAATAAACCTAAAGGTTTATCAATAAGGAAATGCTTATTAATGACAGAATAGCCATACTATGTGATTAAACAAAAACTACATATTTTGATGGAAAAAGCTTCAAGACAAATTTGGGGAAATATTTTAATATGATTAAAGGATTGTATATGATAATTAAAAGTATACATTTTATGCATTTTACATATACAATAAGCCAGAAAAATTAACGGAAGGCTATACACACCAAACTGTTTATTAGTTAACAGTTATCTGTGCAGAGAAGTGTAAGTGCCTGTGAGAAGGCATATAACCTGAGAGGTGATGTGTTTAAGATGGAATGTCAACCTTTACGCTATACATTTTTTTAGTTTTTACAGTAAGGATAAATTTTTTTTTAATTAAAGATTTTATTTATTTATTTAACAGAGAGAAAGCACAAGCAGGGGGAGTGGCAGGCAGAAGGAGATGCAGACTCCCCACAGAGCAGGGGGAGCCTGATGCAGGACTCAATCCCAGGACCCCGGGATCATGACCTGAGCTGAAGGCCGTCACGATAAAATCTTTTAAAATTTATTTATTTGCGAGAGCTCGCGCACGCGCTCGTGTGTGGGAGGGTACACAAGCGTGCAAGTGGAGGAGGAGCAGCAGAGGGTAGGGAGAAGGAGAAGAAGAGAGAATCTCGAATAGACTCCATACTGAGCACAGAGCCCTAAGCCGGGCTCCATCTCACGACCCTAATATCATGACCTGACGTGAAACCAAGAGTCCAACGCTTAACCACCTGAACCATCCAGGCGCCCCAAGATAATTTTTTAAGAGTGAAAAGAGCCCATAAAAAGTTGAAACCCAATAAATAATAAGACATGTATCTAGTACATGGGATACAGAGAGCCATTTTTCACTCTGAATGGGAATTCTACAGTATTTTATTATAGAAGAAGTAAATCTAAGATAAAAGGGTATCAGAGAAAAATGACTAATGTATTAATAAGGCCTTTCTGGCTCTTTTAATAGGGAATGAAATTATTCTCTTTAGCTTGTCCTCTAGTTTTTTTTTGTTTTTTTTTTTTTTAAAGATTTTATTTATTTCTGGGCGCCTGGGTGGCTCAGTTGGTTAAGCGACTGCCTTCGGCTCAGGTCATGATCCTGGAGTCCCGGGATCGAGTCCCGCATCGGGCTCCCTGCTCGGCGGGGAGTCTGCTTCTCCCTCTGACCCTCCTCCCTCTCATGCTCTCTGTCTCTCATTCTCTCTGTCTCAAATAAATAAATAAAATCTTTAAAAAAAAAAAAAAGATTTTATTTCTTTCTTTGACAGAGAGAGACACAGCGAGAGAGGGAACACAAGCAGGGGGGTGGGAGAGGGAGAAGCAGGCTTCCTGCAGAGCAGGGAGCCGGATGCGGGGCTCAATCCCAGGACCCTGGGATCATGATCTGAGCCGAAGGCAGACGCTTAACGACTAAGCCACTCAGGCGCCCCAAACAGGGTTAGTTCTAAAGATCTAGGTATTCCTCTTTCTCACTGTTGGTTCCCTTAGTTTGTTCTTTGCCTTCTGAACTTGGTACAAAAACAGCATCATGATGATTTCACTAAGAGGTCTTCACACAAGGCAAACTGCCCAAGCTTTTACATGGTTAGTGATACCTGTTTTTAGACCATGGTGCTTTATCCTTACCATCTTGACTTCTTTTCAGCATCTTCCATCATTAAGCTTGAAACAAGAAAGATTGCCAAGATTTTGTTTAACTTAAAAAAATTCTTTTTACCTGGAAGGAGCCACCCCCACTATATTGGGACCTAATCCTCTGAACAAGGAACGAGGCCCTTCTTTTTCCAAGATCACTCTGAAAGAGAAAAACATTTAGAAAGGAATGTCCTTCAAAGTCTAGTACTTTATTTGTATAGCAAACTTAAGACTTTTAAACCTGTACGTTTCTGCTATAATGTTGTACTGCTCTGGTCAGTTTTTCTTACTTATGAAAATCTGTTTTTCTTGACATAGCATAAATTGATAATCCTAAATGATAATAAAAAGAATCCCAATCAGATTCTTTTCTAAAAGTTTTAAAAACTGCAGTATAATTTCTACATTTTTATATAATCATGCTACTCTTATCTTCAATATCCTCCATTTTACAATCTTTACCAGCAAATTCAATTCCCAATCAGAAATGTAGTTCACAGTCTAGTATTTGAGGTCCTTTCTTGATATTAGACAACTCTCTCAGTAATACAGCATTATCTCATTCAACCATTCCAATGAAATGGTGTCAAAATCTGGCATGCTAACCTCCTTTAGGGTACTAAAATGGTTAGCCTGTTACCATTTCTCCCTCTATTCAGTTAACATTGACTATACTGAATACTTACTGTATAAAAACTAAGCAGAGTAAAAAGACAGAAAAGGTGAGACACCTGCCATTGAGAAATCTGATGTACAGTTGTGGAAAAAAGAATTATATTGAAACAAATAATTCAACAGACTATATTAATAAGCAAATACTATACAAGCTAGATACATATGCCCAGCAGGGAAAGGAAGAGGCATGTCTAAGTCATGGAAGGCTTTCTGAGAGTTACTAAATTAAGCTTGGAAGTGAGAAGAAACAAACTGGAAAAAGTAAGTATTTTAACTTAGAGTTAACAGGTTAGAGCAGTGGTTCTCAACCACCTATATGCTTAAGAATGATTTCTTTAAAGACAGTTGAGCATAACGGTTAAATAAGGGCCTGAGATATGGGGCCAGACTTCTTAATATGAAGACCAATTTTGGTAAATGACTAGCTATAAGAACATAAGGTAATAACTTTTATCTTATCCTTATTTTCATCAGCATTAAACAGAGAAAAACAGTACTCTTTTTCTGGGTTGCTGTGAGGAATAAATAAATTAATATATAAAGAACTTAAAAGATCATCTGGCTCCCTGTAAGTACTTGATAAATCTTAGTATTATGATTACTACTGGAGCATTTGTTTAAAATGCCTATTTCTCCGATCTCACCCTCCAAGTATTCTGATTCAACAGATAGAGGACAATGCTCAGTAATTTGCATTTTTACCATCCTTCCAAACTGACTGACACAGGTGATACAGAACCATTTCTGATAAAACCAGATTAGACAGAAGCAGAGTTCGAAATAACAACTTATAGAGAACATTTTGAAGATTCAGTGTTTGTTAAGACTTTTCTGTATCATAAATCTCTTTGAAGAATTAAGAAAGGTAAATGTTCTTTAAAGATTTTATTTATTTATTTGAGAGAATGAGAGAGAGACTGGGGGGGGGGGCAGGGGAGGATCAGAGGGAGAAGGAAACTCCCCGCTGAGCAGGGAGCCCGACGTGGGACTTGATCCCGGGACTCCAGGATCATGACCTGAGCCGAAGGCAGTCGCTTAAAACTGAGCCACTCAGGTGCCCTGGTAAATTTTCTTTAAAAAACTGGGTCACATTGGACTCTCTGCTCCGCAATTAATTTGCTTGAGATTCTCTCCCTCTGCTCACACTCACTCGTGCTCTCTCTCTCAAATAGATAAATAAAATCTTTTAAAAAATACACATTTGCAAACACAATTTTGCATACAATTTCATGTAATTTATAGACCCTGAAGTTCATCCATGAGCCGCCTAGGAATCTAAGAGCCCAGGAGGGATTCCTAAAGTTTGTGGTTAAGCCACGAAACACTTCACTCATTAGAATGGTTACAATAAAAAAAGTCAGACATAGTAAAACAAGGGTTGGCGGGGGTGCCTGGGTGGCTCAGTCTCTTAAGTGTCCGACTGTTGATCTCAGCTCAGGTTTTGATCTCAGGGTTGTGTTAGCCCTGAGTTGGACTCCATGCTGGACATGGAGCCTACTTAAAACCAAAAAACTGGGGCTGGTGAGGCTGTGCAGAAATTGAAAATTTCATTCATTGGTGATAGGAATGTAAAATGATGCAGCCACTTTGGAAAACAGTGTGATAGTTCCTCAAAATGTTAAACATAAAGTTACCATATGACGGAGAAACTCCACTCCTAGCATATCCCTCAAAATGAAAACATACGTCTCTATAATATCATCATTCAGAATACTCCAGAAGTGGAAACAAACCAATGTCTATCACTGATGAGTGGATAAACAAAATGTGAGATATACATCCATATAAAGCAATACTTGACAATAAAAAGATACTTGTTAAAACATGGATGAATCTTGACAACATTATGCTAAGTGAAAGAAACCAATCACAAAAGACTGTGTATTATATAATTCCATTTATACAGAATGTCCAGAATAAGCAAATCTATAGTGACAGAAAGCAGATTAGTAGTTGCCTAGGGCTAAGGGATGGAGGGAGAGGGAAGGGAGAAAATGAGAAGTGACTGCTAACAGATAAAGGTTTATTTTGTGATGATAAAAATGTTTGAAATTTAGAAAGGTCATAATGGTTGCACAACTCTGTGGATATACTAAAAACAAATTGTACACTTTACATGGGTTAATTTTATGGTATGTGACTTATACCTCAAGTAAAGATGTTAGGAAAAAAAAAAAGCCATGAAACAGATTGCTTGGGACAGAGCCCCTGAGTAGGGTAACAATGGGAATGAGAGTAAAAAGATGTTAAGGCAGAGAATGCAAACTTAGAAGTCACCTACACACTAATAACAGGTGAAACATGTTAAACTAACTCTTACAAGAGGGCCAGAAAAACTGAGAAATTAAAACAAAGCTGAGAGGGATTCCTACTACTGCTGAGAAAAATCAGAGACGGCAAAACCACTGAAAAATAGAATAAAAAATATAGTACTACGGTGGGTAGCCTGGGTGTCTCAGTTGGTTAGGCATCTGACTTGATTTCGGCTCAGGTCATGATCTCAGGGTTAGGAGATTGAGCCCCACACCAGCCCTGCACTCAGCTCGGAGTCTGCTTGTCCCTCTTCCTCCTCCTCTGCCCCTCCCTCTGCTCATGCACATTCCTGCTCGCTCTTAAATAGATAAATAAATATATATATATAGTACTGTCACAAAGGTCAAAGAAGTTTAAGGAGAAGTAATCAGTGGTAATAAAAGTCAAAATCATGATACTGAAATGATCTATTATTAATAGGTAAAATGTTCTATTTTTATCAAGATGATATTATTAATCAGATTGATAATACTCTTATTCATCAGATATTCATCTATAATTATAGAATTTAATTATTTATTTAAGGAGGGAGGGGCAGAGGAAGAGGGGGAGAGAGAGAGAATCTTGAGTAGGCTCCATGCCCAGCACGGAGCCCGTCATAGGCTACATCTCACAACCCTGAGCAGAAATCAAGAGTCAGACGCTTAACTGACTGAGCCACCCAGGTGTCCTTATAATTATGGCACTTTAATCCAAAATTGTTAACAATTTTATTCTACCTATCCTGTACTAGGTAAATTTTGGTAACTAAGGTAAACACACAGTATTGAGTTTATTTGCTGCCACAAAATAAACACTACTGAACTAAGCTCAAATAGATGATGTACCAGTGACCTGATAAGGCAGACACAAGTTACATACCTAAGTGTGAACATGTAAAACGTAATTTCAATAGTTTTGACTTTTCAAATCCAATGTGCAATATAATGAAGTATGGTAAAATGTAAAAACAAAATATTTTTCAAATCACCAAGAAATGTCAAACAAACACTGACTCACCTCTTAAAATCAGTAGAACACTGCTTTAAATTTCAGTTATGTTTAGGTTATATAAAAATCACAGATTGCCATTAAGTGGATGTACTTACTGTGTCAGTACTTGGAAAATTAAAAAACACACAAAAAGAATTGGCTTTTAACACTATCACATTTCAAAGACAAATAATCCGAAACAGAATACCTATAATACTTTCAGAAAACAAATCCACTGAATATAGAAAAATATT
This sequence comes from Neomonachus schauinslandi, assembly GCF_002201575.2. NCBI lineage: Eukaryota > Metazoa > Chordata > Mammalia > Carnivora > Phocidae > Neomonachus > Neomonachus schauinslandi. Next base: position 118,798,875 of record NC_058403.1, read on the forward strand.
CCAAATACACATGATTTGGAAATAATATTACATTTTATATTATCCAACTAACTGTTCCTCTCCATTAGGGATTATCATTTCTGATGAATATAATTCAGAGTAACGCTACTAATAACTTTGTAAAAAGCCTTTTTAAATGTGGCAGAATATAAACAAACAAAACACATGGGTATCATTAAAGTAAACAGACTTAAAAAAAAAAATTCACGAATACTGTGCTCTCACTTTAGGCAATGGAGAGGTCCAGGAGACACTACTCGGTTGACGCTGGCTCCAGCCATGGTGTTCAACTGAACTTCAGAGATATAAAGTGTCACAGAAGAGGACTGCAGCCGCGTTTTTACAACTTCTAGTGGACATGTCAGAATAGCTCCTACTGTACCACCACATCTACAAAAAAATGAAAAGAACAAATCCATTTACTCCATAAATTAGTACACACATTTAGACTGTAAAATGAGTGGGCAACTGGGGCTTCACCAAGGTACTAAAGTGTTAAGATTTTTCATTTTAAAAGACTAAACAATTTTAATGTTTCATTTATTTGACTGCATACAAACACCTTTAGTAGCTAAAAAGAACTGAACTTAATATTTACCTAGCAAGCATAATTAAAGAAGACTCCAAATGGCAGGTATTGTTACTAAAATCTACTGGGAAGTCACATCATAGTTTTAAATAGTATCCTAAGGGTTTATTTGGTGCTCCTCGCCCAGATATTATTTGTGGTTGTTGACACCTAGGATCCGCTATGAGGTATATCCTATCTCTCAAATTCCTCTATCTTTCAAAACTCAAGATATGTCTTCAGAGCAATAAAATTAATCACTGACAGATAATCATGTTTCCTATTTTAAATATTCAAATACTCAGAATTGTTTTACCTACAAAAAAAAAGACATTTGTATCTCAACGTCAGTATTATTAGGCCCTCATATAGGAATCTGTACAAGGTAGGTAGGCTTAGCTAGAAGAATCCAATTTAAATAGAAAAACTGATCACCAAAACAAAATAAAAGCTCTTAACAAATGACATCATTTAAACTTTTTCAAGGAATATAAGATAGGCTGGAGTAATTATTCTTTTTAAATGCAAGAATGGGAAATAATTTTCTCTTAAAGCACTAACAGCTACCAAGTGAAACCTTGTGAAACCTTGAGAACTGCTTTTTAACCAGAGGAAAATCACTCAGGAGAGCTCTCACCATACAGTCAAAGAGAAAAGCAGACTAAATCAGAAGTAACCTGGACCTCCATGGCATTAAAGGAAGAAAAAGAAAAGCAGCCCCCCACAGAAATATACTAAACAATTCTACCTCCAGAATTAAAAAAAAAAAGTGTGCGTGCGCATCTATGTGTGTGTGTGTACATATATATGTGCATCACATAATAAAAAAAGCAGGCATGGCATCAGTATTACTCCCAATAAAATTTAAGACAAATCATTAAATAAGGTAGAGTATTTCATACTGATCTAACAGTACCTGCCATCAAGAAAATAAAACTGAAACAGATTTTATGCAACAAAAGTGAAAAATACAATAATAGAGAACATCCATATGTAAAATAAAACTTGACTCTTACCTCATACTGTATTTAAAATTTAACTCAGAATGAATCATAGACCTAGATATAAAACATGGAACTGTAAAACTTCTAGAAGAAAACATGTGGAGAAAAATCACCGACTTTGGGCTAGATAACAACAAAAAAATCATGAATCGTAAAAGAAAAAAAAATGATAAACTGGACTTTACCAAAATTAAAAACTGTCACTTTGAAACTGTTAAGAAAATGAAGACAAGCCTACAGTCTGAGAGAAAATATTTGCAAAACACACATCTGATAAAGTGCTTATATTCAGAAACACCAACTCAATGATAGAAACAACCCAAAAGAAAGACTGGAACAAACACTTCACCAGATATATGAATGCAAATAAACATTGAAAGATTTTTTCAAAATCATTTATCAGGGAAATGCAAATTAAAACCACAACGAGCTATGATGACAATACATCTATTAATCGCTAAAACGAAAAAGAATGAGAAAGCCAAGTGCTGATAAAGACCAACTGGAAATCTCATACACTGTTGATGGGAATGCAAAATGGTAGTCATTTTAGAAAATGGTTTTAAGAAACACAAAAAACCCCAGAAAAAGCAGCTTGTTGGTTTCTTACAAAGTCCCACTCTTAGGTATTGACTCAGGAGAAATCCAGATACATGTCTGCACAAAAACCTGTCCATGAGTATTTACCGCAGCTCTACTCTTAATAGCCCAAAACTGGAAACCTAAATGTCTTATCAACTGAAGGGATAAACAAGTTACGGTATATCATTATAACAGATTACCACATTCTGCAAAAAAAAAAAAAAAGGCGCAACAATCTGGATGAATCTCAAAAGCATTATGCTAACTGAAAAAAGTCAGGGACAAAAGGCTTTTAGTTTCAGGACATTTTTATTTTAATGACTTTTTGGAAAAGGCAAAACTAGAACAGAAATGAGATCAGTGATTACCAAGAGGTAGTGAAGTACGTAGGAACTGACTACAAAGGGCATGAAGAAATTCTTAGGATAAAAGAAATGTTCTGTATCTTGATTATAAGAGTAGTTACAGTACCTTATACATTTACGAAAACTTACTGAACTATACACTTAACAAATTTTATTTGGTGAATTTTATTGTATACCCTGATAAATCTGATGAAAAAACGGAGTATGTGAAAACTAGTAAGAAATGTTAAGTATATGAACTACCTGGAATGGAATACAATTACATTATGTTAAAATTTTAATCATAATAAACTAAATTTTCCTAAAAACTCCACTTAAAGAGTTTTAAATAGGAAATTTAAAAAATTAAATCCCCAAAAGGAAAGATCAAAACCATAATTATATTGTCAGAAATCAATACATCAATTAGATAAATAGTAGGGCTATAAAAGATTTGAAACAAAATTAACTAGATCGAGGGAGACTCCATACTCAATAAATAAGGAACAGGTTTAATTTTTAAACAGCTACAGAAAAGGCTTAAAACCTCATTACAGTTGACTCCCAAACATGGGGGTTAGGGGAACCAACCTCCCCTACCCCATGTAGTTAAAAGTCCACATGTAACTTTTGACTCCCCCAAAACTTAACTTCTAATAGTCTACGGTTGACTGGAAGCCTTACCAATAACATAAGCATGTAACATATATTTTGTATATGTATTATATATTGTATTCTTACTATAAAGCTAAAGAAAATGTTATGAAAATCATATAAGTAAACTATTTACAGTACTGTATTTATTTAAAAAAATCTGCATGTAAGTGGACCCTATCAGTTCAAATCCATGTTGCTCAAGGGTCAACTTTATATAAAAGACCACAAGGGGGCGCCTGGGTGGCTCAGTTGGTTAAGCGACTGCCTTCAGCTCAGGTCATGATCCTGGAGTCCCTGGATCGAGTCCCGCATCGGGCTCCCTGCTGAGCAGGGAGTCTGCTTCTCCCTCTGACCCTCCTCCCTCTCATGCTCTCTGTCTCTCATTCTCTCTCTCGCAAATAAATAAAAAATTTAAAAGAAAAAAAAAAAGACCACAAGGAAAAGCTTTAACAGAAGCCACAAGTTTGTTTCTGTTAATTGTTGAGGGCTAAGTGGCAAGAAATGTGAATCACAGTACACGATGTAGCATATGCTGCAGAACTCAAGACAGCCTGTGCAGTAAAACACACTGTATTCAACACTACAATACTGATTTACACTCAATGAATCATACCTGTTTTAATTTGAATTTACCTGGCTTTTTTTTTTAGCTGTTTAGTATATTTACTTTATTATTACATTTATTGGAGATAAAAACCAAACAGGCCCCAAATTTATAATAACAATGCATATGTATTTTGGTTTTATATTCTATAAAACATAAAAAATGTTTTCTTGGTTTTCACAATGAACATGAATTACTTCTATAATTAAGAAATAAAAACAGGGGTGCCCAGGGGCATCTGGATAGCTCAGTCAGTTAAGCATCCGACTCTTGGTCTCAGGGTTGTGAGTTCAAGCCCCACATTGGGCTCCATGATGGTCAGGAAGCCTACCTAAAAACAAAACAGGGGTGCCTGGGTAGCTCAGTTGTTAAGCGTCTGCCTTCAGCTCAGGTCAGGATCCCAGGGTTCTGGGATCGAGCCCCACATCGGGCTCTCTGCTCAGCAGGAAGCCTGCTTCTCCCTCTCCCACTCCCCCTGCTTGGGTTCTCTCTCTCGCTGTCTGCCAAATAAATAAATAAAATCTTTAAAAACAAAACAAAACAAAACCCAAGAGCACCTGGCTCACTTAGTCAATGGGGCGTGCGACTCTTGATCTCAGGGTTGTGGGTTCAAGTCCCATGTTGGATGTAGAGATTACTTAAAAATAAAATCTTAGGGTGCCTGGGTGGCTCAGTTGGTTAGGTGACTGCCTTCGGCTCAGGTCATGATCCTGGAGTCCCGGGATCGAGTACCGCGTCAGGCTCCCTGCTTGGCAGGGAGTCTGCTTTTCCCTCTGACCCTCCCCCCTCTTGTGCTCTCTCTCTCTCAAATAAATAAAATCTTAAAAAACACTTAAATAAATTAATTAAAAAAAAAAAAAGAAAAGAAAAGTTAGCACACAGGCCAAAATTCCTACCCTGTCATTCTTCGCTGTAAGAAAATAAACCTACTACATAAAGAAAACAATCTACTGGGGAAAACAGCCTTGTTGTAAAGTGATATATGATATGACCCATGTAAAGTATTTCATGACATGGCACATAGAAAATGCTCAGTAAATATTAGCTACTGAAGTTATCAGCATCTATTACAGATAGCAGTAATGGAAATCCAACGTAACTATTACATATACTTTATGGCCAGACCACAGACAAGATATATACTATGATTCCTTAAAAAACAATTCAAGTAATGAGGATCTAAATTATACAGAGCTGGGGGATGGTTTAAGTGGGTGTACACACAAGCACTTAGGCTGTCCTGAAGCAGTTTTATGTCATGAAATTCAATAGGTATGTAAGCATAGGGGTGACACTCCAGAATCTCTCATGCTGTTTTTACCTTAAAGTCATTTAAAATTATTATGCATGCTGAAATCATTAGAATTGATAGAGAGAACAAAACTACTGGAGTCAAACATTTAAAATCTCACCTTATGAAACAGGATTAACTTCAGATTATTTCCTCTCCATGTCAAAAATCTCATTGTTTAAAGAAATATGCCACAAGGACAGAGAGAACCAGGGGAGAAATGAACAAGACCCAAAATTTCAAGCAAAGAAGCATATAGGAAGGGGTAACTGTCTTATTAGTAAAGAGGCAAAAAGAATTGTAGAAGGAAATACTGAAGAAAAGCCCTGCAGAATCTCAGAGGCCTAAAGATTAGTGCACAAAGTATTCAAGATGGAGGTGAGGCAAAGAACTGAAAACAGGCCTGGCTGATAGGCTATATAGCAAAGGTGGGATACCCAGGTGGATCTACCCCAACACCCACACACTGGGTAAAACTATATTCCCAGGCAGAAGCTTAATTCTCTAAAGAACATGAGAATTCAAGAATCTCTGAGGTCAGGTTTCACAGGTAGAATCAACAGATACCAAAAAAAACCAAAACCAACACCTACACCAAGGTGAGCTACTACAATCTTTTAAAATACTGAGAACAGGGGTGCCTGGGTGGCTTAGTCACTGGGCGTCTGCCTTCGGCTCAGGTCATGGTCCCAAGGTCCTGCAGTCGAGCCCCGTGTTGGGCTCCCTGCTCAGCAGGAAGCCTGCTTCTCCTTCTCCCACTCCCCCTGCTTGTGTTCCCTCTCTCGCTGTGTCTCTGTCAAATAAATAAATAAAATCTTTAAAAAAAAAAAAAATACTGGGAACAAAGATGCCATCAAGTTCCACAGAAAGGATAAAAGGTTATATACACAGGAAATGTCAGAATAACATCAGAATTTCCAACAACTGCAGATATACTGATTCTAGAATTCTATACCAGACCTGTCAAGCAGAAAAAATAAATACACTGCAGACAAAGAAATACTTAAGAAATTTCCTACCTTACACCTTTTATAGCTACTAAAGAATGTGTTCTACAAATTTAGGGATTAATCTAAAAAAGAGGAGGGAATATTCCAAGTAATTATGCTGTACACCTAAAACTAATAGTGTTATAGGTCAATTATATCTCAATAAAATGGGGGGAATTTAGAAACAGAATGAGTAACCTAGGAGAGGGAGAAAGGAATCCCAAGATGATAGTAAAATGTCAGGCTTAGAAAATAACCAGTCCAGAAAAGATTCGGTAATACAAAGTTCAGACCGATGAAGATCTCCAGGAAAAAAAGGCTGACAGATGAATATACTTGAGGATATGAAACTAAATATTCAAGAACTCACATAACTAAACAAACATTTTTAAATGTGTAGCAATTATTAACTCCAAGGGGAGGAAACGAAGATATTCAAGAAAGAAAAGCTCACAAACTAAGCCCTCCTATCACTGATATTTATATTGTCACAGTAAGGTAAGCATTTACTATTCATTTAACCAAAAAATTGTGATGTAACTAACTACGTATTGAGAGGACAGAAAAAAAGGGGAAATAGGAAATAGTATAACTAAATCCTCATGTACTAGAAGAGAAAGTATGAAGAAAATTCCACATAGCTGAGACTAGGAAGGAGATGTGGGGGGAGGGAAGTTGGGAAATACTGTTTAATAAAAATCTTTTTTTTTTTTAACTTTTTTTTAAACTTTTTTTTTTTTTTTTTAAGATTTTATTTATTTATTTGAGACAGAATGAGAGACAGAGAGCATGAGAGGGAGGAGGGTCAGAGGGAGAAGCAGACTCCCTGCCGAGCAGGGAGCCCGATGCGGGACTCGATCCCGGGACTCCAGGATCATGACCTGAGCCGAAGGCAGTCGCTTAACCAACTGAGCCACCCAGGCGCCCTGTTTAATAAAAATCTTAAAGCAGCTTTTTAAAAACACCATACGCATACATTATTTTTAAAGTAATTTTAATCAAAATTTTATCAGTTTTTTTTTTTTAATAGCAGTGGTTTTTAACTGGAGAATGTGGCTGATGCTTTTGGGACCCACTCACTGGACCCCATGAAAAAATGATGTGTATGGTATGCAAGTGTCTTTGACTTAGTACTCCAAAATAAACCCAGAATCTTAACCATTGCTCATCATTTCCATCCTGGTCTAAGCCACTGACCTCTGCTGTAACTCTACTTAGAATTTAATACATGAACCATGCTCCTGTCTCAGGATCTCTATTCTTGCTGTTGCATCTGTAATATTCTTGCCTTGAATAGAAGAATCGGTTACTACCTTACCTCTTTATCTTTGCTCAGTTGTCACCTCTCAGTTATGTCCTCTCTGATCACCATATATAGAATCCTTCACACTGACTCTTTATCCACCTTTCTTGAACTACTCTTCTCTACAGCCCATACTGCCACTTAAAATACTAAATATTTTATTTACTTTGCCTTCTGTGTTCCCTGATGCTACAATGTAAGCATCAGGAAATCAGCAATTTATATCCACTTACTATAACCCCAACATCTCTGTTAATGCCTGGGACACAGCAAGCACTCATGCTGAATCAGTGAGTGAACACTGTAGCATTTGGTAACTCAGGATTTAGGAGGTAGGAAACAGGGATGCCTGGGTGGCTCAGTTGGTTAAGCGACTGCCTTTGGCTCAGGTCATGATCCTCCTGGAGTCCCCCATCCTGCTCCCTGCTCAGCAGGAAGTCTGCTTCTCCCTCTGACCCTCCCCACTCTCGTGATCTCACTCTCAAATAAATAAAGTCTTTTAAAAAAAAAAGAAAAGAAAAAGAGAAGGAGGTAGGAAACCGTGTATTTGGCCCAACTTCCTTATTCCGCAGATGAGGAAACAAAAATCCTGCAGGGGAAAATTAGTCGCTCCAAGTTGAGTCAACTAAAGAACAACCCAAATCTGCTGATTTTAAGTCCAGCTCTTTCCCTTTCAAATCTCTGTCTTCAATTCCACAAGAAATATTTTATATCAAGAAATAGGGGCGCCTGGGTGGCTCAGTCGGTTAAGTGGCTGCCTTTGGCTAAGGTCATGATCTTAGGGTCCTGGGATCAAGTCATGCATCAGACTCCCTGCTCAGTGGGAAGCCTGCTTCTCCCTCTCCCTCTGCTTGTGCTCTGTCAAATAAATAAAATCTTAAAAAAAAAAAAAAAAAGAAACAGTATATCCACATGCCCAAACATTTCACAGAATACTTACTATTTTTAAAAGGTTGGTCACAAATCAACCAAACTGATTTCATAATCCACTAATAGGTTGCTATACAATTTGAAGCATGCTGTTTTATACTAAATTAGATGCAATTTAACCAAGGATATAAAAGGAAAAATTTGTTCTTCTGTTTTTTTTTTTTTTTTTTTTTTTGAGAGCGGGGTGGGGTGGGGGGAACAGGACAGAGAGAGGGAGAGAGAGAATCCTAAACAGGCTCCAGGTCCAGCACTGAGCCTGATACGGGCTTTATCTCACAACCCTGAGATCATAAGCTGAGTGTCAAATCAAGAGTCAGACGCTTAACCAACTGAGCCACCTAGGCACCCCTCTTCTGTATTGTTATTACACATCTTAAGTAGCTTCTGAGTAGAGATATCTTCTATGCACTGTCAATTTAGTGCAAGATTAAAGCAGCATGCTACTTAATAGCTGGAGGCTAGGGACAATGCATTCTCAGCTTCACAATTAAAGGGATGTGAGTACAACTAAAATATATTAAATATATATCTGTCTCATTTATTAATCTATAAGATTTTGGACAGCACAATTATTTTATTAAGCAAGTCATAAAACAATGGAAAAGACTAGAAATTATTTCTTAAACATTCTATATAAAAACCGTAACATTTAAAATTATTTGTTTTATTCTACTCTCCCACAAAGAAAGTTTCTTAACAATGAATACTGATTTAAATATTTTTTACTATTTATAATAAGCAAACTCCTCATGGACACTGAGTTGAACAGCCAATATAATGCTTTAAAAAACTAGCAAGATAGGGCGTCTGCGTGGCTCAGTCAGTTGTGTTTGCCTTCAGCTCAGGTCATGATCCTGTGGTCCTGGGATCCAGTAGAATGGCTCCCTGCTCAGGGGAGAGTCTGCTTCTACTTCTCCCTCTGCCCCCCCCCCACTTGTGCTTGCTCTCTCTTAAATAAATTAAAAAAATCTTAAAAAAAAAACAAAACTAGCAAGATAGAAATGTAGAATGTAGTGGGGCTAGGAAGAATCCAGGATCAAGAAGGCCATGCGGAAGATCTGCCATTTACAATAACACAAATGAACATGGAAGACATTATGCTAAGTGAAATAAGCCAGACACAGAAAGGAAAAAACTGCACGATCTCACTTACATATAAAATCTAAAGTCAAATAAGATAGAAGCATAAAGGGTAGTCATCAGGGGCAAGAAGGTGTGGGAAATGGGAAGGTACTAGTCAACAGCTCAAATCTGCAGTTACATAGGATGAGTAAGTCTAAAGTTCTAATGTATAGCATAAAGACTAAAATTAATACTACTGTATTGAATACTGGAAATTTGCGAAGAGTAGATTTCAGGTGCTCTCACGTACAAAAAATGGTAATTACATCAGATGTTATGTCATAATCATTTCACTATGTATACTTATTATCAAATCATCATGTTGTACACCTTAAATATATACAATTAACAGAAGACCACGTGAAGAAGCTCCTATGATTACCTTAGTATGAGGTACTAAAGGCTAACAAGGGTGACAAAGGCATATAGAGGCTTTCTGACATCCAATTATCCTCAAGTCTCTCTGGTTTCTACATTCTAAACTTCCTCTCACATTTTCCCTCAATATCCCCACTCCAAGTACCTTAAGCAAGCCTTCACTTTCTTTTTTGCCTTCTAACTGCTCCTGAGTCCCTCTGATCCACTGATGTGGTCAATGAGTTAAGATCAGTTTTAAGTTATCACCAATGTAACTTGCTACAATAAAGTACTAAGTTGGAGCTTTATTGTTAAAAGAAAAACTTAAAATTCAAAGTTGCTGGCTCATTTGCTTTAAGTGCTTCGATTAGCAAAGAATTCCAAGGAAAGAATAGTCAAGTTTGATAGCTGAAGAGCATACAAATTCATTATTCTATAACATCAAAAACCTAGAAAGGACAGTTTCTAAGGTTTACTCCTCCTATTTGAAACAATCTCTCCCTCAAATAAAGAAGAAAAAAGCAACCTGCCTCTTGGTAGAAAACTGACACAAGAACTATATAATATACAGTTCTATTAAAGAATTTGATATACATATAGTGTCATTAAAAATACAGCTTAGGGCGCCTGGGTGGCTCAGTTGGTTAAGCGACTGCCTTCGGCTCAGGTCATGGTCCTGGAGTCCCTGGATCGAGTCCCGCATCGGGCTCCCTGCTCGGCAGGGAGCCTGCTTCTCCCTCTGACCCTCCCCCCTCTCATGTGCTCTCTCTCTCTCATTCTCTCTGTCTCAAATAAATAAAAAAATCTTTAAAAAAAAAAAAATACAGCTTAAATTAAATCTTACCTACATCCTTTTGGCAGGTTGTTACGAGTTGCCTCCATAACTCAATTGATCTAACCAATGGCCTTACAAACTCTGAATATTAACTCTGGCAAAAAATATAATGGGACCAAAGGGTGTCTTAAAGAAAGCCTAAGTTATGCATGTGTGTATGTCAACCACACCCAAGGTCCAATGATGGTCTGTTGCAAATGTTCCTGATTTAATAATATAGCTTCTAGGCTATTAGAAATCTCCCCGAGATCCTGATAAACATACTTGAATACAATTATAATCATCAGGGAAACAATCCAAAGGCCCCATTCTCAGGCAATTTTTGCCTAAGACTAAATGCCACTGCAAAAGGTTTAGTTCTATTAAAATATATTGAGTTTTTATAACTTAATCTAAATGGTACCTGTGTGTGAAGCAGCCCAGTTACAACAGCTAATAAAAAGATCTCCTTTTCTGTAACTACTTGTTATTGTTAAAGTAAAAAATAACTTTCTTAACTACTAATTAACATAATTCTATTAGGATAAAAAATAATGAAATCTAGTTTTCTATGAAGAATGTACCAGAATTGATTGCCTAAATAAGCCACTTTCATATATAAAAGAATTCAACATCTTCAATTAAGAACAATGTAAATTGACCTGTACCTCTGAAACAAATAATACATGTTTAAAAAAAAAAAGATAGTAGGAAGGGAAAAATGAAGGGGGGGAAATCAGAGGGGGAGACGAACCACGAGAGACTATGGACTCTGAGAAACAAATTGAGGGTTCTAGAAAGGAGGGGGTGGGGGGATGGGTTAGCCTGGTGATGGGTATTAAAGAGGGCACGTATTGAATGGAGCACTGGATGTTATACGCAAACAATGAATCATGGCACACTACATCAAATAAATAGGAAAAAAACCAAAACAAACAAAAAGTCATTAATGACATTTTTGTACTTCAAGAATGACCATTTTTCTTTTTGAATTTAGCTTTTCAGTACTCTAGTCTCAGATCTCTAGGAACAATTTGTGAAAATAATAAACTGCCCCACATCTTTAAAAAAAAAAAAAAAAAAGAACAACGTAACTGACACAACAATGGGCATTTCCACAAAGTTTACCATACAGACCTCCAGGATATTCTACAAAATTGGCTTTATGTAATATAGAGCTGGAAAGATCTGTAGAGATTATTTGCATTTCCACAAATGCTTATAATAATACATAATAAATAATAAATAATGAAATTGGCTTTATATAATATAGAGCTGGAAGGATCTGTAGAGATTATTTACCTCTCATTTTACACGTATAGAAAGCTGTTTGACCTTGGGTAAATCAATACACCTCAGTATTTTTCCATATTTTTAAGGGGCTGAACCAGATTTTTACCATCCTTCCTAGTCCTAAAATTTCTCTAAAAATTATAAACCAGAAAAAAAAAGATAAACCAGGTTTTATTGCAACAAGTTATGCAACCACATGTAAATATAAAATCAAGAGATACAAAGGACGGGAATTTATAAGGCTGACCACCTATGTCGTGTTAGGCCTTACATCCCAGTACCTCATTTAATACTCTAAATAACCTGCAAATGCTAGGTTCTTTGGGGTAGGGGAGGCTCCTAAATCTATTGGTGTTTAGATGCTGCAAAAACTCCATTTCTGCTTTTAAAGAAAAAGCTAACCAGGAGGTCCTTTTACATGTATTAATAACAAAAAAGTGACAGATAATCTTAATCCAAACTGGGAATTTAGTGCAATCTAACTACCGTGCCCTACTTTTAACAAAACTTGATATATGAATTTTGAATGCAGAGTAATAGAAATGTTAGGACCTGGGAAGGGCCTTAGAGATCATACAGTACACCTTCCTCATTTTACAAATGAAGCAATTAAAGGTTTTGTCCATTTTTCACTCAAAATAGCAGCCAGAAGTAGATGTGCAGTCTCCTAACTTTCATGGGATTACATGAGGAAGCCTGATAATTTGCCTAACATGACATCTTTACAAGAACATCTACATGGCTAATGGTTTTTTAAAAAAAATGATATAATTTGCCGAGATTGGTTTAACATATCAGAAATATGGATTACTGGCAAAAGTATCAGAAATATGTAAAGTAAACTTCGTCTAAACTTGGTCTCACGGATTAAAAGAAAAATATTTTTTTATTCCAGAACAGTGGCTGGCCCACGACTAGTGTACAATAAAAGTTTGTTGAGTGAATGTGCCAACCCAAGGAAAGTATTACCATCATTGGCAATAAAGTCTTTAAGCGGCTGACTGAAAAACTCTACGCTTTAAGGGGATGCGACTTTATATGGTCATATAGACCATATAGAGCCTTAGCATAACTCACCGCAGCCATTTTTTGATGACTATGATCCTACAGATAAATAAACTTAAAAATGCTAGGATTCCCCAATAATTTGGAAGGAACAAACCTAAAAAAGAGACTCAACTGGCTCAACAAAGTATCTGTAGCATTTAGGTTGGCAATCACGGAGGCTTTAGGCTTAGTCCTAATCTTGTATACACAGTAACTATCGCCAAAGGATTTGACCTCTCCCACCCCCGGCTTTCTCCTTTAAGCAGACGAAAAGCAGCGGGTGCACAGGAGGGTTGGTTTTCATGAAAAGAATCTGACCCCAAAGGCAATACTGCTTGGCACCGCATCTTGCAACCTGGAGAAGCTCGGGCAGAAAACCAAGAGCGAGAAACCTACAGCTCCAGCCGGCGAGTGAACACCAAAGCCTCCCCCGGGTACGGGAAGCACCCCCACACCCCGCCAGGGCCCAGCCGGGCAGCGCGGGCCGGGAAATCAGCTTCCCGAGGTCCGAGGTGGGGCGTGAGCGACGTGAGGACGCCTCTCAGCCCGCGCGGCAAAGGGGGGAGGGAGGAGGTGGCCGCGGCGCCCATTTTGTCCTCGGCCTCCGCACCTCCGTCCTGTCCCCCAGGCCTAGAAACCTCCGCGAGGCCTGCAGCCACGCTCCTTTCCGCGGCCCGCATCCCGGACACGCGCTAGGCCGCGGCGCGTGGCTCCGGGCCGCTTCGTTCCCCCACCTCGGCCCCGCCCGCCGCTCATCAGGCTCTCGGATACCGCCCCAGCCTCGCCGCGGCTCCGCGGGCCCAAAGCCTTACGTCCCGCCCCGGCGTCATCCCTCATCCCTCCCCGCCGGGCCTCAGCCTCCTCAGCAACCCCCGGCTCAAGCCCCCTCACCCCTCTCGGCCCGGCGGGCTGGAGCCCCCTCACCCCTCTCTCGCCCGCGTGTCAGGCCACGGCCTTCAGCCCAGCACCCTCAGCCCCAGCCCGCACGCCCTGTCTGGACCGTACCCCCCGGCAAACAGATGCACCAGCGTGTCCCTCTGGGTCATTCTCTCTCCCGCATGTCCTCCGGGCGCTGAGGCGGGACGCGGATCCGGCCACCCGCGGCGGCCGGCAGCTTCGGTCCCGGTCTAGAGCCACACGGCGCCCCAGGGACGGCGGGGGACCGGCTAGCGGAGAAGCGGCTGCAGAAAGCAACCGGCGCGGCCCTCCCCGCGGTGCTACAGCCGCGCCGCCTCCCGCTCCAGCTGCACGCTCTCTACCAGAGTCGGAGAGCGGCGCGGCGCCGTCGGCGGAGGGGCGAGGCTGCGTGCGGGGGCTCGGATATTCCGGTGACCCCCGACATAAACAGAAGCTTCCATTGGTCCGCGCTGCGTGACGTCATACGGCCGGCACGCCGCTTTCACGTGATCGCCAAGGGTGGTTTTTTGTTGTTGTTGTTGTTGTTGTTGTTGTTGTTGTTGTTTTCAATGGAAGGGGCCGTGAGGCGGGGCGGAGCGCGTGTCCTGAGGGTAGTAGGTCACCCTGCTCTTGCGCCTAATCCGGGGCGGGGAGGCTGCACCGGTGCCACCTGGGCCTGGGCCCGGCAGGCTGATGGGAGTCCCCCGCTCCAGCCCGGACCACATGAGAAACTGCCTGGACTCCCAGTTCGCCAGCGTGCCGGGTCTCTGACTTTCTTTTTTTAAGATTATTTTTTCTTAAAAGGCAGTTCTGGGTTTACAACAAAATTGAGAGGGACGTACAGAGATTTTGCATTCACCCCCCGTTTGATTCACTTTTTGAAAATTGGATTTATGGCATTTCCGCTTCCTAGTATCTACCCCAGGCAGTGCATGGGAAAGGCTTTTACAAGGGTACAATGTTTACAAACAATGCTTGTAATAGAAAATTGGGATTAGTAGGGAAGGGAGAAATAAATCATGGACCATTGCTACTCGGCAATGTGCAATTGTGACAAGGAGTAAGATAGATCCATATGGAAAAAAGAAACTCAGGCGTAGTAATAGGCAAATAGAATTTAAAAACTAAGGTTTATTTTAGAAAGAATAAAGAGAACTAACATTTACTAATTCTTCTAACCAGCAAATGTTTTATGTATATACTACGTAAGTCAAAGACTCAGGGAAGGAAAATGTTCTATTTCTCCAGAACACAGTGCCTAAAATATTTTTAGTTTTATTAATTAGTAATTATTTCTAAGGTGCACAAAGGTACAGAAAATAATATAACACATAATCTGTATTCATCACATAATCTGTACCCACCCTGAGCAAATTTTAATATTTTCCACCTCTTTGTTGGGTAACTTCCATTCCACCTGCAAGGCCCTCACCACCCTTTCCCACCTATGTGGGATTATCCAGGGCCACCTTACTTTCCTTCCAGGGCCACTTTCTTCATGGAGTCCTCCTTGATTGCCTCAGCTCTCTATGCTCTTCACCTACTCCTAAATTCCTACAAAATGTACAGACTGCATGCCACTGGCAAATATCATAGTTAATATTCATCTGTAAAATGGGCATAAGAGTGCCCCACTTCCTAAGGTAGTTGTGAGGACTAAATGCATTAAAATATGTAAAGCATCGACAGCAGTGCTGTGTAAGTACTATCTATAAAAATTAGTAGTATTATTTTACTGTCTTATATTCTTTTTTTTTTCATTTTTTTTTAAAGATTTATTTATTTGAGAGAGTGAGAATGAGAGAGAGAGCACATGAGAGGGGGGAGGGTCAGAGGGAGAAGCAGACTCCCTGCCGAGCAGGGAGCCCGATGCGGGACTCGATCCCGGGACTCCAGGATCATGACCTGAGCCGAAGGCAGTCGCCTAACCAACTGAGCCACCCAGGCGCCCCGACTGTCTTATATTCTTAACAGAAATAGCAGGGGGCACCTGGCTGGCTGAGTAGGTAGAGCATTCGACTCTTGGTTTCTGGGTGGTGAGATCAAGCTCCATATTGGACGTAGATATTACTTTAAAAAAAAAAAAAAACACCTAAACAGAAAATGGCAGCTGATATTTCTTGAACACTTACTAATATGCCAAGCTCTGATCTAAGCACTTTACATCATTCTCTTATTAAATTCTCGCAACTACCCTGTGGTAAGCACTATTATTGCCCCAATTTTCCATGAAGAGCCTGAGGTGTAGAATAATTAAGTAACTTGCCCAAGACTAACCAGTTCATTCAGAAGGAGCTTGGATTTGAATCCAGCAGAGTCTGTCTGATTCCAGAGCTTCGGTTGGTGAGGTAATAATAGCTGCCCATTAGAGGAGGAAAATTTTGAAAACAAAAAAACAAAAAAACCCCGGAAAAGTAAAAAATAAAAATTGTCACCCAGCCATACTACCCCAAAACCATTGCATTAGCATTTGGGGACCACTTCTTTTTTATAGCAGGTTTTTGGGCGTATCATTTACATGCCATAAACCACCTAAAGTGCATAATTTAGTGGTTTTTAGTATATTCTCATAGTTGTACAGCCATCACGACTAATTCTAGAGCATTTTCTGCACCCGAAAAGAAACCCTACATTTACTAGCAGTCACTTCCATTCTCCTCTCCCCCCGTCTTCTGGCAACCACTAATCTACTTTCTATCTTTCTAGATTTGCTTAATCTGGACTTTTCATATAAAAAGAATCATACAATATGTGGCCTTTTGTGTCTGGTTTCTTTTACTAAGCATAATGTTTCCAGGGTTCATCCATGTTGTAGCAGGGATCAGTGTTTCATTCCCTTTTACAACTGAACAATAATATTCCATTGTACGAATATACCCCATTTTGTTGATCTCTTCTCAACTGATGGCTCTTTGGATTACTTCTGTTTTTTGGCTATCATGTATAATGCTGCCACGAACATTTTTTTAAAGATTTTATTTATTTATTTGACAGAGAGAGACACAGCGAGAGAGGGAACACAAGCAGGGGGAGTGGGAGAGGGAGAAGCAGGCTTCCTGCTGAGCAGGGAGCCCGATGCGGGGCTCCATTCCAGGACCCTGGGATCATGACCTGAGCCGAAGGCAGACGCTTAACGACTGAGCCACCCAGGTGCCCTTGCCATGAACATTTGTGTACAAAGTTTAGCATGGACATACGTTTTTAGTTCTCTTGGTAAGGTACTTGAGAGTGGAATTGCTGGATCTTAGGATAACCCTATGTTTAACCCTTTGAATACTTGCCAGACTGTTTTCCAAAGTGACTGCACCATTTTAGATGTATTTCTTTTAAGACAATAGCTCTAGCGCCCTGTTTCTGACATAGCGAATGTCACAGTAATTACATTTAATGAAGCTTTTAAAACTGGCAAGGAGGGAGCCAGGGTTCTTATGTGTAACAGTTATTTCCTTTATGA
The DNA here is from genome assembly GCF_002201575.2 of Neomonachus schauinslandi. NCBI lineage: Eukaryota > Metazoa > Chordata > Mammalia > Carnivora > Phocidae > Neomonachus > Neomonachus schauinslandi. Next base: position 118,816,131 of record NC_058403.1, read on the forward strand.
GCAATAACAGTTCATTTGTAACCCTTTCCTTTTCAACTTCTTTCAGATGCCATTGTGGGAGGAGACTCCGCCCCCTGCACAGTCTGCTTGGTATGTCATGGGGACCGCCCACTGGCCTGTGGTTGCCGAGGTCACCATTCTTGTGGAGATCCAGGGTTGGCTTGGCTGTCAGGCTTGCTGAAGTTTCGCAGCACTGCCCTCTGCCTGCTCTTTTATAACCATACTTCTTCACTCCTGTTGACTAGAGCACATCCTTCAAGACCAGCACAAAGAAGAGGCTTCTTGAGCTGCCAGGTGCTTTTCCGGGAGAAGGATGTTAAGGCAGGGTGAGTGGAGCCGAGACCACGCTTTAGTGTCAGGCACACCTTCACCTCCCCCAGCCCCCTATTTTTGCCCAGGGGTCTTCTGGGAGTTGTAGGTTTTTTTTTAAATTGAATCTGGAAAGAGAAACTGATGGGGAAGGGGTGGCCACAACTGGATGCTCATCTCAAAACAGATAAGTTCACTGTGAAGTAGAGGGACTGCTACTGTCTTTCCTAATTGGTACTGGCCTCGAATTTTAATTGCTAATGGGCTAAAGAAAAGTTTTTAGTAGCTATTTGTGGGGGAGTGGACCATAGATGAAACACTAATGCTACCCCTTCCACACACTTCGATTTTATTAGTCTTGGAGGTATAGAAAATTTGTATGAGTTTCAAGCTTTGGATTGGCAACATTAGTTTTTTTATTATTTTTTAAAGTTTTATTTATTTAAGTAATCTCTACACCCCACCTGGGGCTCAAACTCAGGACCCCAAGATCTAGAGTCACCAACTGAGCCAGGCAGGTGCCCTGGCAACATGAGTTTTAAATGTTTGGATAAGATTTTTTTTTTTTTAAAGTAAACTCAACCCCCGAGGGGGGGCTTGAGTTTACAACCCCAAGAGGCACATGCTCTCCTAACTGAGCCAGTCAGACACCCCAGGATTGTTGTTGTTTTTAAATCTCTGTATCTTCTTAGCTATTTCAGTGGGACGTTGGGAGAGACTGTTTTACATTCTCTTAACCAGATGCCATTTTATTTATTTATTTTCCTATTAATAAAAAGTAATAAATTCAAACAATACAGAGGGGCATGAAGTAGAAATTAAAATCCTCTCCTCAACCACCCTTCCTAAATTCCACTGCTCAGAAGAAATCATTGGTAGGAGCAGAGCAAGTGCCCTTCTGGGTACTCTGTGCCACGATGGGAGTCCTCTCAGAGCTGATCTATACAGCATTCATCATGTGCCAGGCATTGTTGCAAGCATGTCACATGTATGTAAATTAACTCTCTCTAGAACCTAATGAGGTACATTCTACGGATGAGGAAACGGAGATGCAGAGAGGTTAGAGGATTTGTCAAGGGGACTCAACTAGCAAGTAGCTGAGCTGTGATGAAAATCTAGGTAGTCTGACTCCAGAGTCTGTAAGCTTATCCTCTGTTCTATACCATCTCAACTGTTTTTTGGTTGATGGAGAATATTAGCAATAGTTACTACAAGAGGGCAGAGGGTGGGGAGCTTTGGGAGCAACTTATGAAGAATGTGGTCATCAGAGGACAAGTGTGCTCTTACCTCTGAGCCCCACGCAGAGTCAGGAGAGCAGCTGTTCCCTAATGCAGGTTTGATCTCCCACGGAGCACCCCTTCCATCAGCCACCCTATGCAACACATTCAGGGATAAGAGGTTCTTCTTAGATACACAGGTAAAAGCAGAGCTAGTGTTGGAGATAGATAAGGAGGTTAAAGAAATGGATTTTACCCAGAACGCATCAACAGTTTGCTTGTAGGAAACACCATCCCTTAGGGTCCAGTTCAGGACTGTGTCCCAGGAGGCTTAGGAAAAACAAACCCAAATCCAATGTTTCCTACCCTCCAGGACAGGGGTATTAGAAAGGTGAAGAGAACTTGCAAAGAAATGTACAGATTTTGTTGAGAGAGAGAGAAGGGTACACACTTTTTCAGTTCTGTCTGGGCAATGCCTGGGACTTCAACAATTTGTGGTAATACAGAAGTAGTACCCGCTTCCCATTTAAGAATCCATCTTAGGGCCTTACCAAGGGCCTCTGCTTTGAAATCCGACTTGCCTATTGGCATTTGGATCTTGCTTTTTTGGGGGGTGGGAGTGGGGGTGGGGATCTTGCTTTTATTAATTCTTTGTTTTTATTACAAAGTAATAAAGGCAAACAACTCAATTTAAAAAAAATGGGTAAAGGACTTGAATAGACATCTCTCCAAGGAAGATATACAAATGGCCAATGAGCACATGAAAAGATGCTCAACATCACTAATCACTAGGGAAATGCAAATCAAAATCACAATGAGATATTACTTCACACACATTAGGATGGCTAGTCTAAAAACAACAAACACAAACAGAAAGTACCAAGTATTGGCCAAGATGTGGAGAAATTGGAACCCTTGTGCTTTTGCCGGTAGGAGTGTAAAATGGCGCAGCTGCTGTGAAAATCCCTATGGCAGTACCTCAAAAACTTAGACACATAATTACCATATGTTCCAGCAATTTCACTTCTAGGTATATACCCCCAAAGAACTGAAAGCAGAGACAAACAGATAAGTTCATACCAATGTTCTTAGCAGCATTATTCATAAGAGCCAGAAGGTGGAAGCAGCCCAAGTGTCCATTATCAGATGAATGGTGTTGAACAAAAATTTAGTTGAGTACATTTTAAAGACCTAATTGGCTTTATTAAATGATTCAGGAATTGGGCAGCAGCATCCCATCTAGGAAATACAGTAAATTTTCAGTGTCCAATTCAGTGGCATTAAGTACATTCACGTTATTGTACAACCATCATCACCATCCATTTCCAGAACTTTTCCATTATCCCGAACTGAAACTTCATACCTACTAAACACTAACTCTCCAACCCCCCTTCCCCTAGCTTCTGGTAACCACTATTTTACTTTTTTCTCTATGAATTTGACTCTTCTAGATCTCTCATATAAGTGGAACCATACAATAATTGTCCTTTTATGATTTTTTTTTCATTTAGCATAATGTCTTCAAGGTTCATCCATGTTGTAGCATGTGTCAGAATTTCCCTCCTTTTAGGGGTGCCTGGCTAGCTCAGGCTGTGGACTCTTGATCTTGGGGTTGTGAGTTTGAGCCCCATGTTGGCTGTAGAGATTACTTAAAAATAAAATAAAATAATAATAAAAATAAATAAATAAAATAAAAATAATAAAATAATTTTCTTTTTTTAAAGATCTGTATTTATGTATTTGTCAGAGAGAGAGAAAGCACAAGCAGGGGGAGTGGAAGGCAGAGAGAGAAGCAGGCTCCCCGCTGAGCAAGGAGCCCCGATGTGGGACTGACTTGGTCCCAGGACCCTGGGATCATGACCTGAGCCGAAGGCAGACACTTCACTGATTGAGTCACCCAGGAGCCCCTCATGTTGTTTTTCTAGGTTGATTTATTTCGAACACTCTTGCTCTAAAAGATGCAGATTTAGCTCTTCTCCACTTCTGCCCTCCCCCCCCCCGCCCTGTGTTTTCCCTGTTGCAGCTTCCCAGACCTATCACAGTCTTTGAATTAACTCAGAGATTATTTGTCTTATGATGACTATGTCAGTTTTGTCCACTGCAAAGCCAAATGGTATAGATGTTTCTTGTACAACTTTTTACTCTTCTTGGAGTTAACAATGGTACTTTCCCCCCAGTTGGTTTAATTTTCTATACCTATCCTTAATTTTTTCCACATACTACATCACCTCTATTGATGGCCTAGAAATCTTATTTTCTAAATGTTTAAACATCAGTCTTATTACTCCATTTTTTTTGCTCCCTCTGAAGACCTCCATCTTGGAATCTTCCGTCTTCCTGCCCCAGTAGGAACTAGTTGCTCTATTGGCTGCACAATTTTCATCCTGGGATTTATAGAGCCCCTGCCTGTTTCCTGGATCTCATGGTTTTGGTTTTTTTCTCTCTTTATCTGCTACTTCATTTTGCTGAAGTACATCCTTCAGCAGCTGCCGAAGAAAGGTGTATAGGAAGTATTATTATTATGATGATGATGCATGTTTTTTTAATTAAAGATTTTATTTATTTATTTGAGAGAGAGTGAGAGATCATGAGCGGGGGAGAGGGGTAGGGAGAAGCAGACTCCCCGCTGAGCAGGGAGACTGATGTGGGACTTGATCCTGTGAACCTGGGATCATGACCTGAGCCAAAAGCAGATGCTTAATCGATTGAACCACTTCAGGCACCCACTACACATGCTTTTATTTTATCTTCACATTTGATAATTTGGCTAAATACGGGATTCTGGGTTGAAAATCATTTCCCTCTTTTTTGGAAGATTTTATTTTTAAGTAATATTGATACCCAATGTGGGGCTCGAACCCACAACCCCAAGATCAAAAGTCACATGCTCTATTAACCAAGCCAGCAAGGCCCTCCCCCCCCCCTTCTGACTTTTGAAGCCTTTGCCCCATTACTTTCTAGCTTCCAGGGCTAATATTGAGATGTTTGACTCCATTTCTACTTCTGGTCTTTTATATATAACATTCTTTTTGCTCTTTGAACTCTTAAAGTCTTTCCTTTTCATCCCTGGTTATGAGAAATTTCATGACAAAGTGCCATGGTGGTGATCAGGTCCCTACATTATTCGGTTCAGTAGGCCTTTTCAGTCTGGAGAGGAAAATCTAGGACTTACCCTTCGAGAGTTCTTCAATGGTGTCACATGTGCTTGTTTGGTCTTTCAGTCCCCAGAGCCAAAACAGATACTTCATATTACCTCTCCCCCACAGTACGAGGCAAGAAGTGAGCACTAGGTCAGTACCCAGGGTCAGGGGCCAAAAGTTAAAAGGATAAACTTCTGGTTTGGCAGCAATGCCCTGAGAAGCAGCAGTTGACAAATGTTTGGTGGGGAGAAGAGTGATAACAGCTTTATTTCACAAGCCTTTGAGCCTGGGGTGGGGAGAACTGGTTCAGCAGCTTTTCACCTTCACCAGTCCCAACTCCAGGCCATATCCTTTTAGGTTGTCTAATAGTTGAGAGAACAGAAGGGAAATGGAGAACAGGACTGGGGAGTCTCATTGTACTTGGGTTTAGGGTCAAAGATCAGTGCTGGAAGGGAAAGTCCCACACCCCATAGTCAAAATTACCTTGGAAAAGCCCCTAAATCTCCCAGAAATAAGGATACCAAGAACTTTTTTGTACTAGAATGTTTCCCTCTGTCCTCAATCCTTTCATGTCTTCTTCCAGGATGTCAGTGAGACCATCGCCATCCAGTTTCTTGACCTCAGCTAAACAATTTGTTTTTCTTCTTGTCATTGATTGGAAACTACTTGAAGTTGCTTTCACAGCTTTTCCATAATTTTGGCTCTGTAAGACTTACTGCCAAACAAGAGGGAGTACCAAGAATCAGAAATATCATTAAAAACCAGGCAATGTTTATAAGACTGTGGTTTTAAGACACTCGGCATCGGGGCGCCTGGGTGGCTCAGTCGTTAAGCGTCTGCCTTCGGCTCAGGTCATGATCTCAGGGTCCTGGGATCGAGCCCCGCATCGGGCTCCCTGCTCAGCCAGGAGCCTGCTCCTCCCTCTTCCACTCCCCCTGCTTGTGTTTCCTCTCTAGCTGTCTCTCTCTCTGTGTCAAATAAATAAATCTTTAAAAAAAAAAAAAGACACTCGGCATCAAGTCATGAAAGACAATAATTCCTGAGAGCTGAGAAACAAAGTCAACCATGTAATTGCCCCAGCTTATTGCCTGGGAGAGAGTTCCTGCCTACACCACAGGAAGATGGAAACCAGGCAGAGCTGGCAGACTCCCTGGGTTGTGGACACACAGCTGAGAATTCAGGGAGACCAAGGCAGCCAGAGTGTGGGGGACAGAGTACCAAGAACCCCAGAGGGTCCTCCTGAAGTTTTTAGCTGAGTACTAATCACATGAGGAAACCACTCGAGGGGGAGGCAACAATCCCCCTCCTAGAATGAGAGGGAACAGCAGGTGGCATTCTTACAGAGCCAGGAATAGTGCCTATCCCCATCAGCACGGCGGGACACCTCACAAATCACGGGGCGCTGGGGAGAGTACTCGGAAGGGTCTTGCCTCACTAGTGGGGAAGAATTAGCCCTAGATTAAACACTGTTCTGGTCCTGCATGATACACTTAAAAGGGAGGTGTGAAAGGATGAAACTTTAGTTTATTAAATGCATTTAATATGGCATTTCAATGCATCCCAGAACAAAGGCCAAAAATCTCTATAGGAATTCAAAAACATCCAGCATCCAACAAGGCAAAAGCTACAATATCTGGGATCAATCAAAGATTACCAGGCATACAAAGAATTAGGAAAATATGCCCCCAAAATATGCTATTATAGGTTTTTTATATATATGTGAAGGAGAATAGCATCATTTGAAGGTAACGTGTGATAAGTTAAAAACGTATATTATAAGCCCCCAAACACCCACTAGTGTAACAAATACACAAATATCTTAAAAGTAAAAAGATGAGAAAAAAAAAGATATACTTGCTAACACTTGTAAAAGAAAGCGGGGTGGCTATATTATTAGACAAAGTGGATTTCTGCCCAAAGAATATTATCAGGGATAAAGAAGTCATTTCATGATAATTAACAGTCAATTCGTCAAGAGGATCTAACAATCCTAAATATTTATTTACCTAAAATAAAGGTACAAAATATATATAGCAAAAAACTGTTAGAACTGCAAAGGAGAAATAGGCAAATCCACAATTAGAGATTTCAATACCCCTCTTTAAATAATTGATAGAACAAGTAGACAGACAATCAGCAAGGATATACAGTTTTGAACTGCACTATCAGTCAACTCATCCTAATTGCATAGAACACTTGTATGGAACACTTCTCTCAATAACAGCAGAACATACATTCTTTTGAGCATTTATCAGATAGACCAGATTCTGGGCCAACAGAATATATCTGAAAAAGTTTATGGGACGCCTGGATGGCTCAGTTGGTTAAGTGTCTGCCTTTGGCTCAGGTCATGATCCCGGGGTCCTGGGATCAAGTTGGCATCGGGCTCCCTGCTCAGCGGGGAGCCTGCTTCTCCCTCTCCCTCTGCCCCTCCCCAGTGCTTGTGCGCTCTCTCTCTCTCTGACAAATAAAAAAAAAAAAAAAAAAAAAAGTTTAAGAGGACTCAAGTCAGGCAAATTATTCTCTCCAACAACAATGGAATTAACTTTAAATTGTTAAAATAATTTTAGCTTATTTATAGGATCGCTTTAAGCTTGAGTGCATCCACTGCTCATATCATTTGATTCCTATAAATTAAGTTGTTCATGATTCTCCTCTTATATGGGCAAAGAGCAGATGTGTAAACAGAATGTAGCGAGCTGCTAGATGTGTGTAGGTAGTAGGTAGGTCATTGAAGAACTGATAAATTGGTGAAATTGTGGGTGTGGGTTAGAAATAGTATACCATCCATTCTGGTCCAAGTAATGAAATGTTTATTACAGCTATGCGACTAACTTATATTCAACTAATTTTTATCAATTAGGGACCCAACACATTGGTGGATGTTTCACATGTATCATATCATTCTGTTCTCACAACACAACCATGAGGTTGAGTTTATTTTTTTTCCCTCCTTATCAAGAGGGGGAGGTAGAGAGAGATAGATTGGGGGTGGGGAGAGGATAAGAGAGAAAGAAAGAGAGAGAAAAGGAGATGAAGAAGAGGAGGAGGAAGAATGAGACAGAGAGGGAGAAGATGAAGATGATGAAGAGGAGGAAGAAGAAAGAGAGAGAGACTGGAAGAGGAGTGGGGAGAGGGAGAGGAAAGCTCAGCTCCCTCGCCTGGCACATCGCGGTGAAGTCCCTGTCTACCTCTCCCTCCCGCTCTCCCAGCCCTTCCTGCAGGCGCAGATCCCTCCAAACTGTGCACTGCCCACTGCCTACACTCCCACAGTAGTACCCGCCTCCGCAGATCACGCCCTGTCCACTCCTCAAGCCCGTGCACTCCTTGACACAGAGAGAGAGAGCATGAGCACAAGCAGGGGAAGCAGCAGAGGGAGAGGGAGAAGTAGACTTCCCACTGAGCAGGGAGCCTGATGTGGGGCTCGATCCCAGGTCTCTGGGATCATGACCTGAGCTGAAAGTAGACATTTAACCGACTGAGCCACCCAGGCACCCCAGGAGAATGTAGTTTAGATTGAGTGGTTGTGGACATACTCTCTGGGGACCCGACATTTATGTTGAAAGCTGAGGGTGATAAGAAAGAACCAGCCATGTGGAGATGGGGATTGTATTAGTTTCCTATGGCTGCCATAACAAAAATAATACAGACAGGGTCGCTTATACAACAGAACTCTATTTTCTTACAGTTCTGGAAGCTAGAAGTCCAAGATTAAGGTGTTGGCAGGTTTGGTTTCTTCTAAGGCCTCTCTTGTTGGTTTGTAGATGGCTGCCTTCTCATATAGTTGTCCCTTAGTCTGTGTGTGCCTGTGTCCTAATCTTTTATAAGGACACCAGTCATATTAGATTAGGGTCTACCCATATGACAGGATTTTACTTTAATCTCCTCTTTAAAGACCCAATCTTCAAATACAATCACATTCTGAGGTACGGGGAGTTAGGACTTCAACATGTGAATTTTGGGAGGACACAATTCAGCCTATAACAGAGGTGCAGTGCATTTTCAGGAATAGCAGGTGCAAAGGCCCTGAGTGAGTTTAAGGGAAAAGGAAGGCAGTGTGGCAGGAGCAGAGTGAGCAAGGAAAGACTGGTTGGACATGCAGTTGGATGGGTGGCCAGGGGCCAGCTCAGGTAAGCCCTTGTAGGTCACAGCAAGGATTTTAGCCTGAGGGAGATGGAAACCCACTGTAGGGTTTTTAGCATAGTAGTGCAAGGACTCGATTTTCAATTTCAAAAGACCACTCTTGTAATGTGGAAACTGGATGGAAGGAGGGTAAAGAAGGAAATACGAAATGTGCTAGAGGTGGTGGCTTGGACAGAGTGCTGTCAGAGGAGTAATAAGTAGGCTGGAGGGAGGGAAAGAGTAAGTGAATGGGGGGCACCTGGGTGGCTCAGTCATTAAGCGTCATTAAGCGTCTGCCTTCGGCTCAGGTCATGGTCCCAGGGTCCTGGGATCGAGCCCTGCATCGGGCTCCCTGCTCCGCAGGAAGCCTGCTTCTCCCTCTCCCACTCCCCCTGCTTGTGTTCCTGCTCTCACTGTGCCTCTCTCTGTCAAATAAATAAATAAAATCTTTAAAAAAAAAAAAAAGAGTAAGTGAATGGGGAAGGAGGGAGAAGGTACATGATATCTTTTATAAAAATGTAATTTTCAGCCAAGAGTCATCATCACAGTGAATAGAAGGTGCTAATTTAGCAGCACTTCCCATGAATAAAGCAAGGTCATTCTAATGAGTCTTGGAAATTTTGATTGGAATAATAAGTTCCATTTATTGAGCCTCTACCGTGTGGCAGATACTTGCTTTCTATGCAATTTCATTTCATCCTCAAGATAATCCCATGAGAGGGAATTGTCACCATCCTCGTAGAGATGAGGAAAATGCAGGCTTTAGTGAAACCACCAGTGAGCATCAGAGCTGGAAATGCACTCTCCATTCCCCCAGCCCCCTCCTGATACCCCTCAGTACCCTGCTCTTTTCCCTGCCCAGGGCCCTTCCAAGGCCACCCACTGTTCCCTGTTGGACTCAGAGGAGAGGTGCTGGCTCTTTCATCTCCCTTGAACACCTGCGCCCACCAGATCTGCCAGGGGAGTGAGCCCCAGAGTGGAAACCTGAGGCTGTAGGCCTTTAATAAGATAGGGTTGCTAGGAGGGAACAATTAATTGCATGTTTTATTAATGGATTAATTGCATGTTTTCCATGAAGTATTAATCATGAACTCTTGCTAATACAATGTCTGGGGAGCAGTGAGCAACTTTGACTTGTGGCAATCTTGAAAGTACCGAACCCCCCCAGTTCTGGTTTTCAGCTGAGTTCTAGCTCAGGATCTTCTGCTCTGTCCCCCTAGAGAGAATCCTACGCTACCCAGAGGATTCTCTGCTCAGCTCCATTCTTCAACCCTCCTGAGGAAAGCTGCAAGCATATTTTGATGAAAGGAAAACAAAATGTTCAAAGGGAAAGAAAGGGAGAGAGAAGGCCAGGAGGACGGGAAGGCGGTGGCTGGCAATGCTGGGAAGGCAGAGGCAGTGCTGGGGGAGGTGGAGAATGGCAAGTAGAGAGCTCAGGCTGAAGACCTCCTCTGCCTGCAGGGGCCACTGAGCAGGGGAAGTGTACCTGACCTGAGCTGCCTGGCTGTGGGTTACAGGGGGCCACTCTCCACCCCCATCTGGTTTTTTGGCTTGGCCAGGAGGAATGTCAACCATGGACACCAAACAGAAGGGTCTTTATTCTTACTTGGCCACAGCACACACTGCCATCTTCTCTTCAGGGAGCCCCAGAGCCGGGAGCAGTTTTAAGAAACAGTCAATAAGAAGGAAGGAGTGCCTGGGTGTGCTGGGCAGGTATCTGGTGATTTTCAGAGCCTCTGCCCCAGGGCATTCCTTTCTACTAGGATCAAAAAGGCCTTTTCTCCGGATGGAGGGAGAAACATCTTACTGCGTTATCTGGCCCACTAATAGAGGAGGTAACTGGATGGCTGCGCATAGGGAATGACCAGTTTGGGAGAGTAGACAAGTTCAAGGAGCTCCCAGCCTAATGGTCTCTGTTCTCAGGAAGCCCCCAGTTTATCTCTGGGAAAATTCCAGCCCAATGCAGCTTATACAACCACTGTTTACAATAAATTTTAGGATATGATGAACCCATGCGTCTACTTTATCATATTTGGAGAAGTGTTAGGAAGTATATAGGCACCTCTTGTTTTCAGTAACCACCGGATACAGACTTTTAAAAGCATTCTGTTTTTTAGATCCAAATACATATAAGAATTTAGTATAAAAGTAACATTTCAAAACAACTCCATGTTGGGATTACTAGATTATCCTATCTGCAAAAAAACAAACAAAACTCGGACTCCCAATGTCATTCCTTAGATCAAAATTAATTCCAGATGGAACAAAGATTTAAATACAAAAAGATAAGCCAAATCAAGAGAATGAGAAGACAAGCCACAGCCTGGAAGAAAATATTTGCAAAACATACATCTTGTAAAGAACTCTTATCCAAAATATATGAAGAACTCTCAAAACTCAACAATAAGAAATGAGCAATGTAATTAAAACATGGGCAAAGATCTGACCAGACGCTTCACCAAAGAAGATATAAAAATGGCAAGTAAGCATATGAAAAGATGTTCAATGTCATATGTCATCAGAAAAATACAAATTAAGGGGCGCCTGGGTGGCTCAATCAGTTAAGCATCTACCTTTGGCTCAGGTCATGATCCTGCAGTCCCAGGATCCAGCCCTATGTCTGACTCCCTGCTCAGTGGGGAGTCTGCTTCTCCCTCTCCCTCTACCCCTTCTCCTGCTCCTTCCCTCTCTCTCTCTCTCACTCACTCTCTCAAATAAATAAATAAATAAAATCTTAAAAAAAAAGAAAAAGAAAAATACAAATTAAAACAACGAGATACCTCTAAACACCTATCAGAATGGCTCAAATCCAAAACCCTGACAACACCAAATGCTAGTGAGGATGTGGATCAACAGGAACTCTCATTCATTCAGTCTGGTTGGGAATACAGAATGGTACAGTTATTTGGAATACATTTTGGCACTTTCTTACAAAATTAAACATACTTTTACCCCATGATTCAGCAGTCATGCTTGGTATTTACCCAAAAGAATTGAAAATATGTCCTCCCAAAAACCTGCAAATTGATATTTACAGCAACTTTATCCATAATTGCCAAAACCTGGAAGCAACCGAGTTGCCCTTCAGTGGGTTGGTGGATAAATAAGCTGTCGTACATCCATGCAGTGGAAAATTATTCAGCACCAAAAAGAAATGGCCTAAGACATGGAAGAATCTTAAATGCATATTACCAAGTGAAGGAAGCCAATCTGAAAGGCTACATACTTTGTGATTCCATTTATATGACATTCTGGAAAAGGCAAAGCTGTGGAGACAGTAAAAAGACCAGTGATTGCCAGGAGTTGAAGGAGGGAGGGATGAATAGGCAGAGCACAGAGGATTTTTAGGGCAGTGAAACTATAATGGTGGATACAAGTCATTATACATTTGTCAAAATCCGTAGAATGCACAACCGTGAGTTAAACCCAAGGTAAACTATGGGCATTGGGTGACAAAGATGTGCCAGTGTAGGTTCATCAGTGATAACAAATGTGTCACTCAAGTGGAGGATGTTGACAATGGGGTGGTTGTGCATGTGTGGAGTCAGGAGTATATGAGACTTCTGTACATTCCACTTAATTTTGCTGTGAACCTGAAACTACTCTAAAAACTAAAGTTTATTAAAAAATTTAAATCTTCATAAGCAAAACAAAAGAAAACAAAGCTAAGCCAAGCAGCTATATTCATCATAACCCCAAACTGGAAAATATCCAGCAGGTGAAAGGATAAATGAAGTGTGGTTTATCCATACAATGAGATACTACTTAACAATAAAAAAGAAAGAAGATGCATACAATAACAGGGATAAATCTCACAGACACTAAACTCAGTGAAAGAAGCCAGAATCAAAGGACATGCTGTACAATTCTCACACGACATTCTGTATAGTTGTACTCAGTGCATTTTATTATATGTAATTATACCTCAATAAAATTGATTGTAAAAATGAAACCATAAACATTTTAGAAGTCATGGGAGACTCCAAAAGAAGATGTAATTTGGGTATGAGGAGGTCTCTTTTAAACATGGCACAAAACCTGGATGGCATAAAAGAAAGGACTGATAAATATGATTATAGAGATGCAAATTTTCTATAGGGCAAAGAAATACCATGTACAAAGGAAGAAAACAAGTGACAAACTGGGGAACATATTTATAACCTGGTTTCTCTTGTTCTTAACGTACCCTAACCCAAAGAGTGTGCAAATATAAACCTATGTGGTCTCAAAACTGAGCCTGGTGAGGGATTAAAATAAGGGCATATATGTCCTGAGGCTGTGGCTGGAGATTAGAGTTGGGCTGGGTTCATCATGGAGGGCTTGGCTTGCTGGAGGAAACGATTTATATTAATAGGGTATATCCCATTTGTGCATATATCAGGATGGCCTCCTTCCCTATCCCTGTGTCTTGATCATGACGTAGGAAAAATCCCTTTCTTATAAGTTTGTTTTCCCAAATTAAATCTTTTAAAAGGAAATAAATGCAAAACTTCTCCCGTACACTGCTCTTCTACCCCACTGCCTTACTATCTAAGCATCTTCTAGAAACCTAGTTTCTGATTAACCAAAGCTAGTTCCAGATTAGACTGGCTGACCCTGCTGATCTCACACCTGAGTCCTGGCTCCTTTCCCTCATGGCAGCTCTGTCTGGATCCTAAATAAAGACTGTCTGGCTTCTAGGCCAAGGTCAATGGGGTTGGCATGATGTCTGGGTCTGGTTGGTTGCTGTGTCCTGATCTGAGCTGGCTTCCCGGTCTCAGACCTTGGGCCCCAAGTCACCCTCCACAGCACACTCTGAGTGGTGTTTCCCCTCTGAGACAGGTAGCCTAGCTGCCTTGATCCCTGCACTGGCCCCTGGCTTCTCTGGGAAGAAGTCCTTTTCTTGGGTGTTCCGAAGATTCTCTCCTTTCTCTGCAAGCCAGTCACCATTTGCTTTGCAGTTGACTGTTTCTCTTCTCCAGGAGCTTTCTATAGATCTGAGCTCCCAGACACCCCTCTACACCTTCCTGGGTACCTATTAGGTGCCAAGTTCTTAGCTGGATGCTGGGATCAGCCCTGCCCTAAAGTTGCTCACAGTTTAGTGGAACGGACAGATGAGTAAATAGGCATAACAAAGCATGGTGTGATAAAGGGAAGCCCGGAGTGGGGAGGAAGAGTGGGGTCCTAGAAGGCAGAATAGCTCAGCAAGCTGCGATCGAGGGAGATTCCTGCAGAAGGTGATGTTGGAACCCAGCCTTGGAAGGCAGACAGGGAGACATGGAGGAGAAGATGCCCTGGGCAGAAGAAATAGCCTGTGTGGAAGCATGGAACAGGGGGGTGAACTCTGGGACCTGGAGGCAGGAGGATCACACAGCTCCTTTCCTCTGTTGGGCTGTATTGATCAGGAGCATCGTGTTTATCTGATTGCTGTGGCCCGTCCTATTCTTTATATTTAGCTGTCCATGATCTAATATAGACTTTAGCAGCTTGCCACAGGAAATATTCATTATCTCATGCAGTTTCTGAGGTCAGGAATTGGAAGCAGCTTAGCTTCCGGTGGTTCTGACTCAGGATCTGTCATGAAGTTGCAGTGAAGCTGTCTCCTAGGCCAGAGTCGTCTTAAGGTTTGACTCAGGTTGCAGAATATGCTTCTTACCTCACTCATAGGGTGGTTGTCAAGCTTCTCACCATGTGGCCTCTCCATAGGGATGCTTGTAACATGGTAGCTGACTTCAGGGAGAGAGAGGGATTGAGAGAGAGAGAGGGAGAGAAAAGAAGGAGGAGGAGGAGAAGGATGGGGGAAAGAGGAGGAGGAAGAGGGAAGGAAGAAGAGAACCCGTAGAAGCCAGTCTTGTGTAATCTAATCTCAGAAGTGACACCCCATCACTTCCTTTACATGCTATTGGGACACAGACCAACCTTGGTGCACTATGGGAAGAGACTACACAAGAGTCCAGGAGGTGGGATCATTGGGACTGTTTTGGAGGCTGGGTACCTCATATCCTGTGGTTAAACTGGATTATGTCACCTGTGATCCAAGGTATAATACTACACAGACTTGGTCTCTCAGGCAGCCATTTGGCTTCATTGGGGCCCCTCATCTTTACCTGGAGTGTCTTAGCATTGGGTCACCTTTCTTAGAAAGCTAGACATTTCCTTACCTCTTCCTACTTGGGGACTAGGGGTTTTCCTTTTGGCCTCTCAAATCTTTTGTTTCTAGTTTGTAGAAGTCCCTTACTTCTCATCCCACTCCTTAGGGGATTTGGGACACACTCTGAGCCAGATGAATGACCAGGTCTTATCTGACTCAGCTAACAAACCATGTTTATCAGGCACCTGGGTGGCTCAGTCCCTTAAGCGACTGCCTTCTGCTCAGGGTCCTGGGATTGAGTCCCGCATCAGGCTCCCAGATCAGCAGGGAGTCTGCTTCTCCCTCTCCCTCTGCCCCCCCCACCCTGCTCGTTCTCTCTCTCATTCTCTATCTTTCTCTCTCTCAAATAAATAAAATCTTAAAAAAAAAGCCATATGTTTACCTTTTGAGAGTCTAGGTGCAGCCAGGGGATGGTTCTTCTTGAACCTTATCACTCAAGTTTAATAATTCCAAAATATTAAAAGAATTTTCATGAAGAGAAGAGGAAGAGTGTTGTTGCCCACATCTTGGGGAGGTGGTATATGTGGTGTGGTGGAAACAACATGGGCTTAGGTTGCAGAAAACCTGATTCCATCATTGGCCAAGGTCTTTAAGCCCTCTGAAACTGCCTCTGAAACTGCCTCAGTTTCCTCATCTGTGGAATGGGTTGCTCTGAAGATTAAACAAGATAATGGGTTGCTCTGAAGATTAAACAAGATAATTCATACAAAGAAAGCATTTGCTGGAAATATGATGTAAAATCGATACTTTATTTATTTACTTTATTTTTTTTCCCTCTTCATGGTACTGGTTTTAGTATTATCACTACCATCTTCTTTCAAGGTCCAACTTGATTTTTACCTCTATTTCTATCACAATAATCTAACCAACATTGCCATCTCTGTTCCCTAAACTCAAATTGCACTCTGAGTCAGAGCTTCATCATATACTACTTAATTACCTATCATCTTCTTTCCTTTCTACTTACTTTGTGTCAGTCTTGCCTTGACAGTTAGATTTTAGTCTTTTCCTCTTAGTAAAGCCCATCCCAGCAGTCACTCCATAATTGATTGACAGCTGTTCAAGATACCAAGTATCCTTGGGGGGCTGGCTGCAATGTGAATCCCCTGCTATGAACTCAAAAACTTTCAGGAGGAGAAGAAAAGCGAAGGAGGAGGGAGCAAAGTAGCTAAGTACAGATGCTATCAGGAAACTTTGCATATGAAATTTTGTGTTACTTCACTTGCTATGATTTTGTTGAGTTTCCAAATGAACTGCTAAAACCCTCAGTTCAGCTCGCAACCAGCAGGGAAGCCATCAAACCAGATTGGGTTCCTTTCTTTAAAACAGCATGAATTAATCTTACTTCTGCAGAGGAAAACAGGCTCTCACCCTTTAAAATACTGCTTAAACAATACCAGTCTAATATTAATCTGAAAATATAATGTAAATAGTTCTTCCTGCAAGACAACAGTGCTACTATTAAAAAAAAAACAAAAACAGGGGTGCCTGGGTGGCTCAGTTGTTGAGTGCCTGCCTTCGGCTCAGGTCACGATCCTGGGGTCCTGGGATCCAGCCCCGCATTGGGCTCCCTGCTCAGCGGGAAGCCTGCTTCTCCCTCTCTCGCTGTCTTTCTCTCTGTCAAATAAATAAAATCTTTAAAAAATAAATAAAAATAAATAAAAAAACCACAAACCCATGTTTCTTTGCCACAGCTGACAACATGTTTATCAATGTGGAGACTGTTTTATAATAAGGGAAGAATGGTTCCATTAAGGCATCAGCTTTATGGAATCTAGTGGCTGGCTTCAAGTACTATTTTAGAGCCTTTATGACATGTATAAATGTCGGTGTTGACAGCTCTAGCTTCCTGTTACCAAATGTGAATAAAATTAGTCCTCATTTTTAAAAGTAACTTATTATATAGAGAAAGTTGAACTACAGGGTTGGTTCATTAATGCACCCATTCCCTTTATAGAACCTGCTATTTCAGACGGGAAGGATTTCCAGCACCGCATGTATTATTGGAAGTTTTGCAGAACAACATTGCAGCAGTGCTCTGGCAATGACCTAAGCAGTGGGTTATTTTGTGGGTATCTGGTGAAGTCAAGGAAGGGACTATTCCCCAGAAAAATTCATAGTCATAAATAAAAACGTGAAAGAGTTCCATTGATTTCTTCCAGGAGCCAATGAATCCTAGGTTAAGAAACTCTAGGGTCAAGTTGCCCAAGGAGTTTGGGGTTTTTAGAAGAGGCTGGAAAATTAGTGATGGCTTGAAGGGTATAACCAGCTGTTTGTCCTTGGCTCCCTAGAATCCAGCATGGACTGCTCAGGGAATGTTTGAATGAACCATGGTTAGAGCTGATGTCGCTCCAAGCTCATGACAGAGTCAGACAAGTCAGTGGCTTTGTTACAGAATTACAGGGTTCTTGTCTCACGGAGTCAAAGAATGAATCTCACGGGCACAAAAGGGTGAAGTGAAGAGAAAGTTGGTTAAGTGAAGGTGAGAGCAGAAAGCAAAGAAGCAGCTCTCTAGAGTGAGAGGAGTCCCGAATGGGTTGCCACTGAGGGTTTTTAGTGGCAGTCAGGTCTTTTACTGACTGGGAAGCTTGTGGCCTTGAGTTTCTTGTGCTGTCTTGGTTTGAGCATGGACTATTGATAACACCCTTAATGAGTTAATTCTTTGAGGTCTGGCAGCAGCCGCCAAAGAAAAAACTCCCTAACATTTAGGGCCGGGTTACCTGGAGTGTCTGTTTCCTTTTTTTTTTTTTTAAGATTTTATTTTTTTTTGAGACACACAGAGAGAGAGAGAGAGAGCACAAGCAGAGGGAGTGGCAGGCAGAGGGAGAAGCAGGCTCCTCGCTGAACAGGGATTCCGATGCGGGGCTCGATCCCAGGACCCCGGGATCATGACCTGAGCTGAAGGCAGTCGCTTAACTGACTGAGCCACCCAGGCGCCCTGTTTCCTTATCTCTTGTTCACTCTGGCTTAGCCACTTCTGCCTGCCAGGAATAGTTTCAGAGCCCAGCCAGGGGTCCCCAACTTCTCCCTGCCTATACCTTAACCCTTTCCTTATTCAGCTTTAGGGAAGAGCACCAGTCTAAGTGACAACCTCATACATTATCTCCTTTGTCCTTCCTTGTGTTTGTCCTTCTGCAGAGCACACTTAGCCTTAGGATTACCGGTGGGTGAACGCAGCTTAGAGGGGTTGTGTCTGTCCCTGATCTCTGATCCTGTTTGTGCGGGGAGAGAACCTAGACACAGCCAGAAGGCAAAACAGTCTCCGTTGGCTGGTTCTGGTTCTACTCTAGGAATTCCCATGCCCTAAGGTGCTCAGTCCCCCATGAGGGCCCATTTTGCAAGTCTCCCCTTTTCCACATGGCATTTGGCAGCCTGCTAGTATTTTCCTTTTCTTCCTGGCAAGATGCCCACATCTTTGGTCCTGTGATCTCAGGAGGCAATCTGATAAATAAATTCACACCAGCCAGCCAATGTATAACTCAGCTACTGCTCAAAGGGATGATTTTTTGGTGTGCTACTTTGATTGTGGGGACAGGCCAGTGAGGGAGGCCTCTTGTGAGTGGAAGAGGCCTGCCCAGGGTAGTGACATCCTTCCCTCCAATGAGCATGGTATGAGATTTTGGAGCCTAGTTCTGGGCTTGGGTCCTGGCTCCCCCACTTGCCAGCTGTGGGATCAAAGCCAAATCATGTTAATTTCCTCTTCTCTAAAATGGGGAAATAACTCTGCCAGCCCTCACAGGGTGGTTGGAAAGAATAGGTGAGTGTGTAAATGTAAAAAAGACTGTTTTGCATTTGGTAAACATTCTAATGAATATCATGCACGGACTAGCCTTGTCGCAGTTGGGGAATAAAGGTTGTGGTGTTGTGGAAATAAATCCAAATAATCCCTGAAATTACTGAAATTCCAGTATCTAGGGATGAGGTTTGGAGATAAGTTTCAGAAATGCTTGAACTCTGTGGGGCTCCCCTACCTCCTAAACCCTGCCTCCACTACCCAACATGGGCCTCAGGGCCTGCTAGCTGTACCCGGGAGGCCAGCCAGGGAACCTCTTCAGGCATTCTTGAATGCCTCCTCGGGGCCTGGGCACCACAAAAGCAGGAGTCCACGTGGGGAAAAAAAAGGGAAGAAGTGTGGAATGAGACTTGCACTTTGTTCCCCTTCTTGTCTGGAAAGTGGCTGGGAAGAGCATAGGCACCATGTGTCTTGGGCATTTGTGAAGGAGATCTGTGAACAGACAACTTGATGTCAATGTCAGGTCACATTCGGTCAGCCCCAGAGGATGTCCAGCTCAGGGCCGTGTCTCTGAGAGGCCCCCAAGTAGGGGTAGCTGGAGGGAGGCCTTTCCTGACTTGCCTTAAAGTCTAGGGATGCAACCCATGCATTCCAGATAGTTATGTTAGCTGCCTGTTACAGAAATGGATCTTGGTGAGATCAGAAGCATGGGGGGAGAAGCAAGGGGAATTCATTTCAGACATAGTGGGATGTTTAAGTGGAAGGGTCCTAGAGGCAGCTGACGGTGCTGCCAGGGGAGAGAGAGATTTGGAAGCCACCAGCCAGGAGGTGGTTGGTGGAGCCGTGGAGTGGATAAGCCCATTAGGGAAATATGCTGAGTGAGGGGACAGACTCCTACATGAGCCAAAGCCAGGGCGGCAGGAGCCGAGGTACAGGGAGCCGGGGTGCAGGGTGCAGTAATGAAGGGGAGAGGATAATTCTGTGTAATATGTGTAGATAATTTCAAAACAGTAACAAAAACTGACTCATTGTCAGACAGCTGTTTAGCAAAATGATTCAGGTACAGGTGATTCTAAACAGTACCAGGGATAAAATTCTTCCTTCTGCTGGGGCAGACGACTCCCACCGCCCCATCCTTGGTACTCACCACCTGTGTCTCCTTGCACCTGTTCACTCCTTGCTTGGAGAATGACTTCCCACATGGCGCACCACTCTCCAGGTGTGTTCTGACCAAGTGCTGGGCCTGGGTTTGCTGGAAAGGCTTGAGCAGAATTACAGCATGACAATCTCAGGAAGAAAGAAGACAAGACCTTCTAGAAATGGGGAGAGGTTCCTGCATCCAGATCCAGTCATGCCTGATGATTTCCCTAAAATGTTCCTTTAAGAAACCATCAAATTCCTTCTTGTGCCTAGTTTGATTTGGGTTTTTGTCACCTGCAACAGAAAGAATTCCAGTTATATAAATACCATATTAGTAACTATAGGTACAGGAAATTGCAAAAGCATTTGGTTGTACGCAGGTGTTTTGCTTTTCCCCTAGCGATGGGGACAGAGGCTGTGGTTTCTAGGTTTTTCCCGGGTTTGGTCACCCCTGATCCACTAAGCAAACAAACACACTGGCAGGTCACAGAAACACCTTTCTGTACACACCAGCACTCAGTAAAAAGCTGCTTGGACCCCATCCAATGCAATTATTTACAGAAGCTCCCGAAGCACGTAATTATAGGGCCGCAGCGCTGGGACCTGCGCCGTGAGGGCAGCTCCCGAGTGTAACACAAAAGAGCACTGAACTAGTCGAACCTGAACTTAGGGTCTTAAAAAAAATCCATTGCATAAGCTTCAAGTGAGGAGATCTGAATCAACAGCATTTCACATGAGAAAGCGCTGAAGATAAAATTTTTAAAAGAAACAGAAGAAGCTGTCTTAGGGTTTTTAATTTATCCCAGGCCCAACACTAACCAGTAGTTGATATGGTGACTAAAAAATTAAACTTTTCTTCTTAAGTAGAAAGATAATTCCAGCTCTTTCAGGCTTACAGGGTCCTTATAGCTTGCAGATGCTCTCTTCTGCCTGTATCTTGGTCTTCTGTGTGTGTTTGTCCTAATTTCTCGTTCTTATAAGGATAGCAGTTGTATTAGATTAGGGTGCGACACTAGTGACCTCATTTAACCTTAATTACTTCTTTAAAGGCCCTATCTCGGGGTGCCTGGGTGGCTCAGTCATTAAGTGTCTGCCTTTGGCTCAGGTCATGATCCCAGGGTTCTGGGATCGAGCCCCGCTTCGGGCTCCCTGCTCAGCGGGGGGCGTGCTTTTCCCTCTCCCACTCCTCCTGCTTGTGTTCCCTCTCTCACTGTGTCTCTGTCTGTCAAATAAATAAATAAATAAAATCTTAAAAAAAAAGATCCTATCTCCAAATATGGTCACATTCTGAGGTATTGGGGGTTAGGAATTCAACATATAAATTGGTCAGTCGGAGGGCACAATTCAGCCCATAACAGGTTGCTTCTGCCACGTGGCTATTCTGAATACTCTTGCTATGAACATATACAGACATTTATTTGAATCTCTTGGGTATAAATGCTAGAGCATATGGTAATTTTATGTTTAATTTTTTGAGGAACTGCCATGCTGTTTTTCACAGCAGCTGTACCATTATATGTTCTCACCAGCAATGCCCAGGGGTCCAGTTTTTCCACATCCTTGTCTCACTTGTTATGTTATGTGTTGTTTTGTTTATAATAGCCACTCGTCTTTATGGGTGCAAAATGGTATCTCATTGTGTTTTTTTTTTTTGAAGATTTATTTATTCATTTATTTGAGAGAGAGAGAGATTGAGAGGCAGCGAGCATGAGTGGGAGGGGCAAAGGAAGAGGGAGAGAGAATCTCAAGCAGACTCCACACTGAGTGCAGAACCCAATGTGGGACTAGATCTCATGACCCTGAGCTGAAACCAAGAGTCAGGCAATTAACCGACTGTGCCACCCAGGCACTCCTCTCATTATGATTTTGATTTGCATTTTCCTAATGATTAGTGATATTAAACACCTTTTATGTGCTTACTGGTTATTTGTGTATTTTCTTTGGAGAAATGTCTACTTGAGTCCTTTGCCCACTTTTATACATTTTTAAAGAAATCTTACTGGGGCTCCTGGGTGGCTCAGTTGGTTGAGCATCTGACTCTTGATTTCAGCTCAGGTCATGCTCCTGGGGTTGTGGGATCAAGCCCCACAGCTGGCTCAATGCTTGGTGCAGAGTCTGTTTGTACCTCTCCCTCCCCCATCCCTTCCTCTCAGCCCCATCCCTGCACGTGTGCACACACACTGTCTCTAATAAATGAATAAAATCTTTAAAGAAATACCATTCTTGGGGCATTTGGGTGACTCAGTCAGTTGGGGAACTGACTCTTGGTTTTGGTTCAGGTCATGATCTCATGGGTCATGGGGTCTGGGCTCAATGGGGAGTCTGCTTGAAGATTCTCTCCCTCTGCCCTTCCCTTCACTCACACGCATGTGTGCACGCACTCTCTCTCTTTCAAATAAATAAATCTTTTTAAAAAAACACCGTTCTTTAGCTTAAATTCAAATACCATGGAGCAGTCTCCCTGACCGCCCCTCTATTTAAAGCTGCCCCCACCAGTTACTCTCATTGGTATGATTTGTTTCCTTACCATAATTCATAATTATCTTCTTCCTTCATGTGTTCCCTTGTTTTACTAGAAGAGAAACATCGTAATTCATCTCAACACAACAATACAGGCCACCACCACCACTGGATGAGAGTTGGTACGAAAGATAAGCCCTTTCACCTTTGTAGGTGGAGAGCAAGGTGACTCAGTGAGAAAAGCAGAGCAGGAAACCTGGTGGGTGGCTGGAGGGCAGCAGGAGGGCATTCTGTGAAGGCATTCGGTGACTCCGAGGCTACCAAAGACAGACTTCCTTTAAGTCAGACTTTGACACCTTCCAGCCCTTGTGGGCTTCTGGCTGGGATCATCTACCCGCCCGGTTGTTCTCCTTATCAATGTTGCCTGAGTTCTGAGAGTTGCTGTGTGAAAATTGTCTCAGTCTCAGGGATAACTCTGGGGACTTGGGGTTTTTGAAGAACTACTAACAATGGTTAGTGTTTTCATTCATAAACAGAAAATGGGATTTAATTTGATTTTCTTCCTTCTGAACTGTGCATGCCAAGTCTTCAGAGATTCAGGCTCACTGCTAAAAAAAAAAAAAGATAAAAAAGTTTTACTCCTCAAAGTTGGGAGCAAGAGGTATAAAAAGCAAAATTGTGATGGAGTCTAAGAAGTACTATTTTATTATCATTTCCTTAATTTTTTTTTAAAAAACCTTAAATTCTAAGAAAAAAATGCTGTGTTTTAATCAGAAAACAGGCCCCCTGGAAACAGCTATGGAAAGGGCTGAATTGAGAGGGGTGAAGAAAGACAGCTTCACTCCAGATGTGAATCTCTCAACGCATGAAATGGGTAAAATTACTACAGGGCAACAAGACATGATAGCTTATTTATTTAATTGAGTCGAGAGGATCATAATTTTCTTTACGCCTCTGAGCAAAATCTAATCTATTCTAGCACTCAAGAATAATACTCAAAGAAGCCACAGGGCAGAAAACAGTCCTGGAATGAGAACGGGGTCCTCTGCTTACTGGGCTGGTGGAGTGCAGGGCAAGGGGAAGGTTGGGGCAGCCTCCGATGATCCTTGTTCTCTACCTCTCGGCTTCATTCTCTTCCTGGCTCCTGGTCTCAGCGGCAGGACCTGCCCAGCCTCCACCACCCTTGCTCCTTGTCCTCTAGCATCAGGTAGGTTCAGCCAGTGGGAAACACTAGCAGAGGCCTGGGAGGTGGAGCGGGGGAGAGGTCAGGTGTTTATACTGCCTCCTCCTCTCCCCACTGTGGTTTGTTCCTCCATGGCCGTGATTCTCAAAGACTGGGCATCACATCAGCAACAACTGCACGACCGGGAGCTGGTTAAAAATGCAAGTTCTTGGCCCCTTGGTTCCAGGCGAACTCAGCAGTCTGTATTTTAACAAGCCCTTCAAGGTGATTTTGATTCTCTCTAAAGTTTGAGAGCTGCTGATGTATGGCCACAGTTCCTGGTGGGCAGACCTTCTTCTGCAGTCCCTGTGTTTACTAGACTCCAGTAACTCTGTCCCCTTCCTCTGTCCTTCAGGTCTGGAGGTAGAAAGGGCTTCTCTGCACAGCTAGTACCTCCGTAGCTCTTGTCAGTTACCTTCTGCCTGCCTGTTAGTGCCTTTGTAAAATCTCTGCAGTAAAATCGTTTGAGTGCACTGCCCATCTCCGGCTGGGAATGTGACTAATGCCCAGAGACACCAACTGTGGGCAAAGGCTGGAAAGCAAAGTGTCCACGGATAACACTAGCGTGGTCAGATCAGGACAGCGGAGCAGGGATGCACGGGAGTGAGCCTCTACCTCGTGCCAGGCGTTTACCCATTTAATGCACACAAGCGTCCTAGAGGTAGGTATCTTTTGTGTTTGACTGAGTCAACTGAGGCTAATAGGGAGGATGGCTGTGTGCCTGGACGATGCTCATACAGAACAGAAGCCCTCAATGGCCCAAGAGAGGAGCTGTGTTATGGGGATATCAGAGGAAGAAGGGGGGACTCCTAGGTGGGATCAGGATGCTCTCTTTCCTTCTTGCCTGGCAGTGTCTTCCTGGCAGTTATAGCTTCTAATATCACGGTAACTATTGTGAGATGGAGTGATCACACACAAAAGCCCCACCCTGTGGTTTCTCTGCTTGCCTTGTCTACGGGGCTCAGTCCTGCATCACGGCTTCTTAACACTGCTCTTCCCCACCCCAGGAGGTGTTGTAGAAATCTAAAACAAGTGGGTTCAGAAATCTAAATGTTTTAGAAATCTTAGTCAGATAGGGATCCGCTTGCCTGGCACAGTGTTTGGAGATCTGCTGGAAAGGTTAGGGATGCTAAATATCTTACAAAGCCCGGGATAGTCTGGCTCAGTGGAAAACTGCACATGACTCTAAGGTGCCCTGCCTGACCTTCAAGTCAGTGAAAAACTTCTTTATAATGCTCTGAGCTGAAAACCTCATCCTGTTTTATATGTAAACACAAAAGTATTTTCTGCTCGATTTTAATAAACACTGAATTTTCCAGGGGTGCAACTATTGTGTAAATCAAAGAAGAATGTAGTTTGTTTTGTTTGGAACTTTGCCAAGGTTGTGGAAGGTGTTGGAAATCATGTCACTGTTGGCAACACTTTTGGACTTGATGCTCAATTCACCTTGCCTTAATGATCTACGTTTACAACTGCTGCACTCGTATTTATTTAACGCTGATTTTTAAATGCCAAAAATAGAAAAAGTGTTGACAGTATGTATGTTTTAAAGCAAACACAGCAGAGATTATGCCCATTTGCTAAGGAGAAGTGGGCAGTGAAGTGATAATTGGAGGATGAGCGCTTGGGAACTCTTTTAGGTAGAGAGGTTAAGGAATCCTTTCTGTGGAGGCGATGGATGCTGAAGCTGAAGGAGCACCAAGACCCAGCTGTGCAAAGGTCCTGAGGTCGAAACAGCTGGGCATGTCATAGAAGTTGTCAAAACACCATGTACCCAGAGCACAAGTGAGCAATGGGAGAGAGCAGCAAGGATCAAGGCTTGAGAAGTGAAAAGGGGCCTTGAAACCACAGTAGGGATTTTTTTTCTCTGAGTAGTTACTGAGAGGTATAAAGCAGAGGGTGACCTGGCCCAAATGATCTTTTAAGAAGATGAGGCCGCTGGCCTGGGCCAGGGAAAGTACAAGATGAGCGTGGAATATTTTGCAGTGCCAGAAGGCAGAGAAGTATTTAGGAAGAGATGGGAGTGTTTCAAAAGGCAAAGGAGCCGGTTGAAAGAGCTCCCAATGACCAAATCCAGGACAATTGATACAACAAAATAAAGAGTGATAATAATGAATTATATCTCATAGAATAAAATAAATAGGGGCGCCTGGGTGGCTCAGTCATTAAGCGTCTGCCTTCAGCTCAGGTCATGATCCCAGGGTCCTGGGATCGAGCCCCCCATTGGGCTCCCTGCTCTGCAGGAAGCCTGCTTCTCCCTCTCCTACTCCCCCCTGCTTGTGTTCCCTCTCTCACTGTGTCTCTCTCTGTCAAATAAATAAATAAAATCTTTAAAAAAAAATCTTCAAAAAAAAAGAATAAAATAAATACCCATGTATAATAAATAAATAAATAAATAAATAAATAAATAAATAAATAAAACGAACAGCTCTTCCTTACAGGAGATTAATTAATTAACATAGAAGAAATGATGGATGTAGAAAATCATCATTTGACAAACTCCGTAGTAATAATCTGTGCACACAAGAATCATCAACCAATACTAAATTTAGTGGGCAAAAGCATGATAAGAAAGAGGACTGTTTGCATAGTCTCATAGTATCTCCCACAAGATTCTTTGTACAAAGGGAAAACTCGTGAATTTATGGAGGAGAAACCTGGAGACACCCCCTTAACCAAGTGATCACTAGTAATGGAAAAATCTACACCATGTGCTTTCTGATAAGATGACCAAGAAGAGCACACAACAACACCACTTCTGTGGTGTTCTTGCCAAAAATGCATAACTTGAAATTAATCATGAATGAACATCAGATAAATCAAAATAGAGAGGCATTCTACAAAATAACTAGCCTGTATTCTTGAAAGGTGTCAAGGTTATAAAAGACACAGAAAGACGGAGGAACTCTCTATAATTGGTGGAGACTAAGGAGACAAGACAACTAAATGTAATATGGGTCCTGGATTGGATTCTGAAGCAGAAAAAGGACAGTGATGGGACACCTAGTGAAATTTAAGTAAGGTCTGTAGATTAGCTAATAGGATAGTATAAATTTCTTGGTGTTGGTGTTGATTATTCTATAGTTACATAGATGGGGAAGCTTGGTGAAGGGTACATGGGAATCTTTGTCCTATTTTTGCAACTTTTTAATGAGCATGGAATTATTATAAAATAAGTTAGACACATAATAAATAAATACATTTAAAAACCCCCCCTCACATGCATGTGCATGCACACACATGTATACAAATTGGGTTGGCTGCTGTGTGAAGAATGGGTTATAGTGGGCAAGAATGAAGGCAGGAAAACCAATTAGGAGGCTTTTGCAAGTGAATAAAAGATTATATGTATATATATGTACACATACACACACACACTATATAACATAATATAGTAGAGTAGTCTACTATATAGTAGTATACTGTAGTATAGTAGTATATATATGTATGCTATATATACTATATAACATAAATGTATATATATAATTATATATTATATATAATCTCCTTATGCCAGTTACTACATTATCTTGATTACTATAGCTTTATAGTAGGTTTTAAAATTGGGGAGTGTGAATCCTCCAACTAAAATTTATTTTAAGGACAAAGCCAACAAGACTTATTTATGAATTTGATAGGCAGTATGGAAATATTACAACCTTTGGGACTTTCTTGGAAACTTTGCCCTTTGGAAACTGTGTTGGCCAAAAAAGACCCTATCTTCTTCCTGGTGGCTCTTTGGGGGTCACAGGAGATCAGCCATTTCCTCTAGGTGGATGATCCTGAGGAGGGTCACCTTTGCAGGCAGCCAGCATGGAGAAATTACAGATCTTGTTTCCCTGTTGTTTAGAGAGCTTAACAGGAGAGAACAAGTGCTGTGTAATATTGCAGTGTTGCCCAGTTGTTGCTAGAAACCAATCCCAGGGAACAATGCATGGCAGTTCTGTGTTGTGGATTTAAGTGGAGCTGCTCTGTTCGGTATGGTAGTCCCTAGTTGTATGTAACTCCTGAGCACCTAAAATGTGGTTAGTACAACTGAAGAACTGAATTTTAATTTCATTTAATTTCAATTTATATTTAAAAACCGAAACTTGGCTCAATTATTAGAAAATGTTTAAGTATATTTAGAAGAATTTGAGTATATGATTTACTTTTTCAACTGTGAGTTTCATAAAATATAGAGATCAAGTATTTCTGATAAAAATTGATCATGAGATTTTCAGGTTGAGATGTGCTGTGTGAAATATCCATCAGATTTAAAAGACTTAGAATGAAAAAGGAGTACAGAATATTTCACTGATAATTTTACATTGCTTACATATTGAGTTGATAATTTGTATATATTGGATCAAATAAGATACTTTATTAATATCATTGGTTCTTTTTACTTTTTTAAATGAAGCTACTAGAAAATTTAAAATTATATTCTGGCTTACATTGTATTTCTAGTAGACAGCACTGCTCTAGATGTCTTTTTTTTTTTTTAAGATTTTATTTATTTATTTGCCAGAGAGAGAGAGAGAGCACAAGCAGGGGGAGCAGCAGGCAGAGGGAGAAGCAGGTTAAGCACATGCTTAACCAACTGAGCCACCCAGGCACCCCTGCTCTAGATGTTTTAATGATGAGTGCCCACTGCCATCTTCAGCTACAAAAATAATCACACAGCAAATGAACTGTAGTGACTTTCACCGTTGAGATTTAATGTTCCAATTAAGTGGAGGCTATAAGTGGGATTAATGGGAGATACAAAGGCAAATCCTGGCCTGGGTGCTACAGGGCACCATGCCCACTTCTCCGCCCTCCTGTCCTCAAGTGCCCTCTCGGCAGGTCCCGGATGCCCATGTACTGCTTCACTTTCTAAGGGAAAGGAGGTAAAGCTCTGCAGGTTCCCTGGTCAACTTCTGGTCTCCCCTTTTCCTTGTCCCCTCCCTGCCCTTCCTACTCTACCTACCACCAATCTCCTCTGGAGAAACATAGGAAAGAAACTTAACTTTTTTTTTTTTTTAAAGATTTTATTTATTTATTTGACAGAGAGAGACACAGCGAGAGAGAGGGAACACAAGCAGGGGGAGTGGGAGAGGGAGAAGCAGGCTTCCTGCGGAGCAGGGAGCCCGATGCAGGGCTAGACTCCAGGACCCTGGGATCATGACCTGAACTGAAGGCAGACGCTTAATGACTGAGCCACCCAGGCGCCCTCAAGAAACTTAACTATTAAGCTGGGGTTTGCAAGCTTTCTCTGTAAAGGATCAGAGAGTGAATAATTTAGGCTCTGTGGCCAGAGTCTCTGACACAACCATCCAATTCTGCTGTTGTAGTGGGAAAATAGCCTTAGACAACATACAAATAAATGGGTAGGGCTGTGTTCCTATAAAATGTTAATTTATGGACACTGAAATTAGAATTTCATGTAGTTTCCCCATGTCTTGAAATAGTCCTCTTCTTTTGATTTTTTTTTTCAACACTTGCAAAATATAAAATCCATTCTTAGCTCATGGGCCATACAAAAACAGCTTGGCAGGATTTGGCCCTTGAGTCCGGATTTGCTGATCTTTCTCTAAAGCGTAAGTGAAGACTCAAATGTAATGAATTTCCCTTTGGGGAATATTGGGGCAGAACCATCTTTTCATTCCTTCACCTTACAGCTCAGTCCCAATCAATAGAAGTGCTCATTTCTCTGCCTGAGTGACTGAAATTTCAGGAGTCCTATCAAGGTAGGAATGTTAAACACAAAAATCATAAGACCTGCACAGCAGGAGGGACCTCTGTGCTGTAATTGCTCTCAGGCCTGGGAGAGAAGGCTCCTTGTCCTGAGTCCTGTACTTTAAAGGGCCTGCTTGGGTCCTAGTCTGGATTTGCCCTTCCCAGGAATTGAAGAATCCACAGGATAATGAGGACCTGCCTACTTTCCATGCTTCAGGTCTTGGGACCCCATAATTCCCTGCCCAAGTGACCTCAAGACTACTTTTATGCTGGTGTGGCCTCTTCCCTGGGCCAGTTCTCCAGTGCACAGACCACATTGCCAACGTGCTAACACACCTGGGCCCAAGGGATGGCCAAGGGACAGCTGCTTGCAAGGTGCAACAGGGCTTGGAAGCCCGGGGTAGGGTTTGTGTGTGCTGGGGGTGAGTGAGAAGGAAAGGGGCTGGGCCCAGGATACAGGGCCAGGGACAGCTTCTTCTCTCTGGCCATATGAGGCATAGAATTCTAAATTTAAACCCGACTTTCCAGGTAGTTATGAAGGTATATTTGTTACGGCAGCAGGATAAGACATATTTTAATTAGCCATGTGTTCGTTTGATTTATAACTTAAATATTGAGATATAAAATATGTGGACCTCTGTTTGTACACTCACCCTAAACTCTGCAAATGTTAGAGTAGGCCTGTTTCTACAGTGAAGATTTAACTTTGAAATGGGAGTAGAGGGTGCGTGCGAGTCAGTAGTGATAAAGCTGGCTTGTTCTGGCTGGTGAGAGCCCTGTTGTGTATTTTTCCCAACTCTGTGTTCTGTGATGCCACAGGGGTAAATTGAGGTCAGCCAAAGAGGAGCATTTATACTGTGGAAATGGCAAATGCTGCAAATCAGAGCTTTTTTGTTTGTTTTGAGAACTGGTTGTTAAACATTTACCAGCACACCTCACACTGTAACTGCCTGCTGTCTGGAACAGAGCCTCCTTATCCCTTCCTCACCCCGTATAGAATCTCTCCTCATTTCCTATCCTGAGGACAGCAGACGCAGAGAGATTCCCTTCTAGAGATGTGTTCAGCAAGCAGGTGTGACTGTGAAGGAGCATACGGAATCATTCACTCATTTGTAAAGATTTCTGAAACACGCCAAGTGCATGCTTGTCCTGAGCCACAGGTCTGAGCAGAACCAGGCTGAGTCTCAGAGCTTCATCTCTAGAGACGTCCCACTTCAAACTGTTGCCACCGATTTTTGATCAGCTCCAGCAAGACGTGAACATTCCCACCCGTGCACCTTATGTGTACAGAATACATCTAAATACAGATAAATGTATAACATTTTCATGGTTAAAATTCAGATAGACATAATTTGCATGGTTCATCTCTGGACTCCTTTCCCTGAAAGGAGCAAAAACTATGGTTTTCTCCTCTTATTTTGCATGCCTGCCCTCTGGTGGTAAATTGGGAGAAATACAGGTGGATTCTTCTCAATGCCATAGTTTCTGGAAGACGGGTTCACAAACTCAGCCACCTGCTGGCCCAGGCAGGGAACGCAGAATGAAGGCCGGATGGGAGAACTGGGAGGTGTGGGGTGGACTGGAAGATTCAGGCCTCTTCTAAAAGGGAATGAGCCTACTCTTTCAGGGTCAAAGGCTACCTCTAAGACTTGGAGTCTAGAACAGAGGTCATAGTCTAGCAGCGTACAGACAGATGCCTTTCATTTGGCCTTCATAGTGTTTCAAAGCAGTTGCATACATTAAAAAATTTTTTATTTCCAGCTTTTTGGTAAATATCTGAATGTTGGGCAACCCTGAGTTCACACTGCCACATGGCAACAATCCAGCGATATAATGATTGTTAAGAGAAATTTTGAAGATGGCAAATGATATTCAAGAGCAAGTTACTGTGATTTTCCCAAAGCAAGAATTATCTCTACAACCCCCCCAAAAGTTATGGCCATATATTTTATGCTTTACAAGTTCTAGAAATAGGGAATCCATTATTTTTTTTTGCTTTCAATTTTTTATTATGTATTATTTCATACAGAGTCGCACATATGCATATTATAAGGTATATAGAATAATGAAATAAACGGCCTTTTCTCCGCCATCTATCTTAAGAAATAAAATAGTACCAATACTTTTGAAAGCTGCCTGTGTCTTATTCCAGCTGAATCTTCTCTCTGCACTGAAGGTAGATGCCACTCTGACTGTTGATTTTATCATTCCCTTGCTAAACTCTTAGTTATTCTGAGATTTATTCTAATAATTCATTTATTGTCACTTGGGGTTTTTCTATGCAGTCATTTCATTTGAAAAAATTAAGTCCTATTTTTTTCTTTCCAATCCTTATATCTTTCATTTTTCTTGAGTTATTGTACAGATTAAGTTCTCTGATTCAATGTTGCCAAGAAGTGGTAATAGTAGGGCATCCTTATTTTATTCCTGATTTTAAAAAATGCTTCTGTTTCATTATTAACTATGATGTTTGCTATAGGTTTTGATAGGCACACTTCAGTAGGTTAAATAAGTTCTCTCTTATTTCTAATTTGCTAAGAATCACAATTATGAATGGGTATTGAATGTGATCAAATGAACTTTTTCTGCAACTATTAAGGTGATCATAGGTTTATCTTTAATTTTTTATTAGAGGGATTTTCAAACTTACACAGAAACAGAGAGGATGTTATCATGAATTATCATGACTTATCATCTAGCTTCAACAATGATCGATTTCCCGCCATTCTTACACTGTCTCTTCTCCCTACTTTTTTTTGGTTTGAGTGTTTGGAAAGTAATTCCCAGGCGTCATGTCATTTAATCTGTAAGTACAGTAGTGTGTACCTCTAACAGGTCAGGACTTTTAAGAACATCCATGACATGAGAGACGATGGACTCTGAAAAACAAACTGAGGGTTCTGGAGGGGAGGGGGGTGGGAGGATGGGTTAGCCTGGTGATGGGTATTAAAGAAGGCACGTTCTGCATGGAGCACTGGGTGTTATGCACAAACAATGAATCATGGAACACTACATCTAAAACTAATGATGTAATGTATGGTGATTAACATAACAATAAAAAATTAAAAAAAAAAGAACACCCATGACAACCCCCCCCCTCAATAATAATTCCTTAACATCACCTAATATTCAGGCTGACTTCAATTTTTCCTGATTTCCCAAACTATTGTAATTTTACTGTTGGTTCATTTAACTAGGGTGCAAAAAAGTGCATAATTTCATTTGGTTAATGTTTCTTTTCTTTTTTTTCCTTTTGTCTCAGAGGAAGGAATATTCTTCCCTCTTTTAAACACTAGTCCCATAGTTAATATGTTTCTTTTTTTTATTTTTAAATTTTTTATTGTTATGTTAATCACCATACATTACATCATTAGTTTTTGATGTAGTGTTCCATGATTCATTGTTTGTGTATAACACCCAGTGCTCCATGCAGAACGTGCCCTCTTTAATACCCATCACCAGGCTAACCCATCCTCCCACCCCCCTCCCCTCTAGAACCCTCAGTTTGTTTTTCAGAGTCCATCGTCTAGTTAATATGTTTCTTAAATCTCTTTTAGTATCAAAGTTTTCTCTTCTTTTTAAAAATGCTATTTATTTGATGAAAACAATCATTTGTACTATATAATTTCTTGTCTTCTGTATTTATGATTTAATTTCTGAACTGTTATTTTATATGTTTTTCCATCCCTTGTATTTCTGAAAAATAATAATTAGAACCAGAGACTTCGTTAGATTTAGGCTTTTTCCTTTTTAAAAATGGTTAAAAATTCGAAGTATTTATTTGGCAAAATTCCTCTATAGGTGGCGCTGTGTACTTTCTATTATATCACATCAGGAGATAAATAGTATCTGATTATCTCACTTTTAGTGATCTTCATACTGATCATCTGGTTCCGATGGTGCCAGCCTAATCCATCTGTTATAAAGTTTCCCATCTACCTTTCGCCCAGTGCTTTTGGCAGTCATTGTTGACCGTTATCTGTATCAGTGATTTCATTAGAGATTGCAAAATAGTGATTCTCTAAGTCATTAACTCTTCCTACATTTATTAGCTGTGATTCTTTTATAAAGAACTTTCATCCATTATTTGGTTACCCTGAGAAACAGTCTAAATAGGAAAGAAAGGATAAATGCTTCATTCTTTTCTTTTATGTATCAATTTCAGAATGAGTTGGCATTCTAGTAATCGTCAAAGACATTAATGATGGCATAAAATTATCATTATAAATCCGTGAATTTTTATATATTTGTTGTGTTTTTTAAAGTATATTTTTACATATTTGGTGTGACTCAACCTACTGAAATCATTAATTTTTTTGATGCTCAAATTATCCCATCTTTGCCCAGTGGGAAATCCTTCAAATTGGCTCCAATGTGCCATTGATGTGCCCCCAATAGTCTTTAAGTTCCTTGATTTCTTTTTTTTTAAAGAAGTTCTAGTATTTTATTTTCTTTTTTTTTAAGATTTTTTATTAATTATTTGTTAGAGAGAGAGAGTACAAGCAGGGGGAATGGAAGGCAGAGAAAGAAGCAGGCTCCCCACTGAGCAAGGAGCCTGATGCAGGACTGGATCCCAGGACCCTGGGATCATGACCTGAGAAGAAGGCAAATGCTTAACTGACTGAACCACCCAGGTGCCCCAAGTTCCTTGATTTCTGTTTGACAAGATGTACCTGGCTGTTTTTTTCCTTCCACAGATATGGGACAAGTTCTTTGTCCAAAAATTTTGATTCTTTTTAAAGGATTATAATACTTAGAGACCATAGTCTTGGGGTTAGAGGTGTGTTTATTGATTCTACATCTTTTTAAAATAGTAATACTGAAATTAGAATGAACAACAAGACACCTGAATGCAGTTTTGGTTACTTTTGATTTTTTTTTTTTTTTGATCTTATAGTCTATCCTACTTGAGGATGTACAATGTACTATGTTTAAAATCACTTGGAATAATTCTGTGTGGTTATGCAACCAACTTCATATAGAGTTAGGTTGCTTTGTTTTAGTTTTTAATTTTGGGGGATTGCTTTTTTATTTTTCTATTCAATTTTGTGTTTTAATTATGTGAAATATTTACATGATTCCAAAGTCAAACCAATATTAAAAAACAAAATTCAACTCAGTAAATTCTAAAGATCTTATTGACTTTAGTCAATGGTTCATAAATTGAGTAGCATCCAATCCAGCAGATAGAAAGGAGCTCTGAGAAGCTGTACAAAATGAAAGACTTTTATAGGCAGAAAGGAACAGCAACAAGGAAGGATGTTATAGTAGACCAAAAAAGTGGATTGGTTATTGCAAGATTACTTTCTTCTAGTGGTTGACTCAGGTCTATCAGACAGATGACCTAGTTAGTGCTGATGAGGCAGTTCCTGAATGATTGGTTTAAGATTCCATTTCTGGGAGAGCCAAAATTAGAATTAAGATAAGTCTCTGTTGATATGGGGCTTAGCATAAGTGACTCCAATTTCTGGTCTGTTGTCTTCTTTTTTAATACCACAAAACAAGGTACATTAGAGAAGTCCAGCTGCTAGCTCATTTCAGCCCATCTGTTCTCTTCATCCCTTTTTATATGCCCATTTATTATTAGTTTTGGTTTATCTGCTCATTGCTGTAATGATTTCTGACACTAAGTACTGGAGTTAGGCCAAACTTCATCAGTTAAGAGTACAGTGCTCCGGGGGCGGAGCAAGATGGCGGAGGAGTAGGAGACCTGGATTTCATCTGGTCCCAGGAATTCAGCTGGGTAGGGATCAAACCATTCTGAACACCTACGAACTCAACAGGAGACCGAAGAAAACAATAGCAACAACTCTCTGAACAGAAAAGCGACCACTTTCTGGAAGGTAGGACATGTGGAGAAGTGAATCCGAGGCGATATTCGGGAGGATAGACGGTGGGGGAGGGGGCCTCCGTCCGCCGCTTCTGGTAAGTGATAGAGCCACAGAGCACAAAATCGGAACTTTTAGAAGTCGGCTCCGCTGAGGGACATCGCTCCAGTGGCTAAGCGGGGGGTGGAACCCTCATGGGACAGTGTGGTCTCAGGATCCTCGGGGTCACAGAAAGACCGGGGGTGCCTGAGTGTGGCAGAGCTCCCAGGTATCGGAGCAGGGAAGCCGGCTGCAGAGGCGGAGCCCAGGCGCGGGCTCTCAGCTCGGGGTTGCCATAAACCGTGATCCGCGGCACAGTCGGGCCACTGCTTCTCCAGCAGGGACCCAACAGGCGGCAGATCCGGGGAGACTCCCCTTCCTCCCCCGGGAGGAGCCGCACGGGAGTGCACCGCAGGGATCTGCTGGGTTTCGAGACTCCACACGGGGTCGGCTACCAGCGATAGAAACTCTGGGTCACAGGCCGGGTGAGCACAGAGTGCGGCCGGAGACCGGGGAGACGGGAGTGGTGGCTTTTCTCTGGGGGCTCACTGAGAAGTGGGGCCCCGAGTTCTCGGCTCCTCCGGGGCAGAGATTGGGAGGCCGCCATTTTCACTCTCGGCCGCCAAAGCTGTACGGAAAGCTCGCAGGGAACAAAAGCTCCCGAGAGCAAACCCGAGCAGATTACTTAACTGGGACCAGCAAGGGCGGGGCAATTCTGCCTCCGGCAGAGACATTTGGAAACCACGGCAACAGGCCCCTCCCCAGAAGATCAGCGAGAACAGCCAGCCAAGACCAAGTTTACCGATCAATGAGAACGGCAGAACTCCAGCGCTAGGGGAATACAGTGCATAGAATTCATGGCTTTTTTTTTTTACCATGATTCTTTAGTCTTTCAAAGTTAATTTTTTTTAACTTTTTAAAAAATTTTTCTTTTTCCCTTTTTCAACCATCTTATCAATCCCTTTTTTAAAAAATATATTTTATTTTTCATTTTTAGAGTCCTGTTCTATCCCTTCATAGTAGCTACCCTTATTTTTGGTATATATATATATATAAGTTGTTCTCTCTTTAAAATTTTGGGATACAGTTTCTTCTAACAGATCAAAATATACCCTAAATCTCTAGTGTATG
Organism: Neomonachus schauinslandi; assembly: GCF_002201575.2. Taxonomy (NCBI): domain Eukaryota; kingdom Metazoa; phylum Chordata; class Mammalia; order Carnivora; family Phocidae; genus Neomonachus; species Neomonachus schauinslandi. Next base: position 118,852,302 of record NC_058403.1, read on the forward strand.
GCTTTGTTCTAGTCTCCTGCCTGATCACATTCTCTCCCCCCCTTTTTTTAAAATCCTCTTCTTTCTTTTTTCAACCAACTTCTTATCAATTCCTTTTATAAAACCTTTTATAATTTTCATCTTTACAGTTATATTCCATCCCTTCATCGTATTAACCCTTATTTTTGTACATATATAAGTTTTTCTTTCTTTAAAATTTTGGGAGGCACTTTCTTCTAGCAGACCAAAATATGCCCAAAATCTAGTGTGTGGCCTTGATCTATGCACCAGCCTGATCATATTTGACCATATTCTGTTTTTTTCTGTTTTGTTTTGTTTTCGTTTATCTTTTTCTTTTTTCTTTCTTTCCCTTTCTTCTCCCCCAGTTTCAGGTCTTTTCTGATTTGTTTAGTGTATATTTTCTGGGGATGTTTTTACCCTGTTAGCATTTTGTTCTCTCATTCATCTATCTTCCTCTGGACAAAATGACAAGACAGAAAAAGTCACTTCAACCAAAAGAACAAGAGGCAGTACCGACTTCCAGGGACCTAATCAATATGGACATTAGTAAGATGTTGGAACTAGAGTTCAGAATGATGATTTTAAAGATACTAGCTGGGCTTGAAAAAAGCATGGAAGTTATTAGAGGAACCCTTTCTGGAGAAATAAAGGAACTAAAATCTAACCAAGTCAAAATCAAAAAGGCTATTAATGAGGTGCAATCAAAAATAGGGGCACTAACTGCTAGGATAAATGAGGCAGAAGAGAGAATCAGTGGTACAGAAGACCAAATGATGGAAAATAAAGAAGCTGAGAAAAAGAGAGATAAACAACTACTGGATCACGAGGGCAGAATTTGAGAGATAAGCGATACCATAAGACAAAACAACATTAGAATAATTGGGATCCCAGAAGAAGAAAGAGAGAGAGGGCAGAAGGTATATTGGAGCAAATTATAGCAGAGAACTTCCCTAATTTGGGGAAGGAAACAGACATCAAAATCCAGGAGGTACAGAGAACCCCTCTCAAAATCAATAAAAACAGGTCAACACCCCAACATCTAATAGTAAAACTTACGAGTCTCGGGAACAAAGAGAAAATCCTGAAAGCAGCTCGGGAGAAGAGATATGTAACCTACAATGGCAGAAACATTAGATTGGCAACAGACCTATCCACAGAGACCTGGCAGGCCAGAAAGGACTGGCATGATCTATTCAGAGCACTAAATGAGAAAAATATGCAGCCAAGAATACTATATCAGCTAGGCTGTCATTGAAAATAGAAGCAGAGATAAAAAGCTTCCAGGACAAACAAAAACTAAAGGAATTTGCAAACACAAAACCAGCCCTACAAGAAATCTTGAAAGGGTTCCTCTAAGCAAAGAGAGAGCCTAAAGCAACATAAACCAGAAAGGAACACAGACAATATACAGTAACAGTCACCTTACAGGCAATACAATGGCACTAAATTCCTGTCTTTCAATAGTTACCCTGAATGTAAATGGGTTAAATGCCCCAATCAAAAGATACAGGGTATCAGATTGGATTAAAAAACAAGACCCATCGATATGCTGTCTGCAAGAGACTCATTTGAGACCCAAAGACACCCCCAGATTGAAAGTGAAGGGGTGGAAAACCATTTACCATGCTAATGGACATCAAAAGAAAGCTGGGGTGGCAATCCTTATATCAGACAAATTAGATTTTAAACCAAAGACTGTAATAAGAGATGAGGAAGGACACTATATCCTACTTAAAGGGTCTATCCAACAAGAAGATCTAACAATTATAAATATCTATGCCCCTAACATGGGAGCAGCCAATTATATAAGGCAATTAATAACAAAAGCAAAGAAACGCATTGACAACAATACAATAATAGTGGGGGACTTTACCACCCCCCTCACTGAAATGGACAGATCATCTAAGCAAAAGATCAACAAGGAAATAAAGACTTTAAATGACACACTGGACCAAATGGACTTCACAGACCTATTCAGAACATTCCATCCCAAAGCAACGGAATACACATTCTTCTCTAGTGCCCATGGAACATTCTCTAGAATCGATCACATCCTAGGTCATAAATCAGGTCTCAACCAGTACCAAAAGATTGGGATCATTCCCTGCCTATTTTCAGACCACAATGCTTTGAAACTAGAACTCAAATCACAAGAGGAAAGTCAGAAAGAACTCAAATACAAGGAGGTTAAAGAGCATCCTACTAAAGAATGAATGGGTCAACCAGGAAATTAAAGAAGAATTAAAAAAATTCATGGAAACCAATGAAAATGGAAACACAACTGTTCAAAATCTTTGGGATGCAGCAAAGGCAGTCCTAAGAGGAAAGTATATAGCAATACAAGCCTTTTTCATGAAACAAGAAAGGTCTCAAATATACAACCTAACCCTACACCTAAAGGAGCTGGAGAAAGAACAGCAAATAAAGCCTAAACCCAGCAGGAGAAGAGAAATCATAAAGATCAGAGCAGAAATCAATGAAATAGAAACCAAAAGAACAGTAGAGCAGATCAACAAAACAAGGAGTTGGTTCTTTGAAAGAATTAACAAGATTGATAAACCCCTGGCCAGACTTATCAAAAAGAAAAGAGAAATGACCCAAATCAACAAAATCATGAATGAAAGAGGAGAGATCACAACCAACACCAAAGAAATACAAACAATTATACGAACATATTATGAGCAACTATATGCCAGCAAATTAGATAATCTGGAAGAAATGGTGCATTCCTAGAGATGTATCAACTACCAAAACTGAACCAGGAAGAAATAGAAAACCTGAACAGACCTATAACCACTAAGGAAATTGAAGCAGTCATCAAAAATCTCCCAACAAACAGAAGCCCAGGGCCAGAGGGCTTCCCAGGGGAATTCTACCAAACATTTAAAGAAGAATTAATACCTATTCTTCTGAAACTGTTCCAAAAAATAGAAATGGAAGGAGAACTTCCAAACTCGTTTTATGAGGCCACCATTACCTTGATCTCCAAACCAGACAAAGACCCCATCAAAAAGGAGAATTACAGACCAATATCCTTGATGAACATGGATGCAAAAATTCTCACCAAAATATTAGCCAATAGGATCCAACAGTACATTAAAAGGATTATTCACCACGACCAAGTGGGATTTATCCCTGGGCTGCAAGGTTGGTTCAACATCTGCAAATCAATCAATGTGATACAATACATTAATAAAAGAAAGAACAAGAACCATATGATCCTCTCAATAGATGCAGAAAAAGCATTTGACAAAGTACAGCATCCTTTCTTGATCAAAACTCTTCAGAGTTTAGGGATAGAGGGTACATACCTCAATATCATAAAAGCCATCTATGAAAAACCCACAGCAAATATCATTCTCAATGGGGAAAAGCTGAGAGCTTTCCCCCTAAGGTCAGGAACACGGCAGGGATGTCCACTATCACCACAGCTATTCAACATAGTATTAGAAGTCCTAGCCACAGCAATCAGACAACAAAAAGAAATAAAAGGCATCTGAATCGGCAAAGAAGAAGTCAAACTCTCACTGTTTGCAGATGATATGATACTTCATGTGGAAACCCCAAAAGACTCCACCCCAAAACTGCTAGAACTCATGCAGGAATTCAGTAAATTGGCAGGATATAAAATCAATGCACAGAAATCAGTGGCATTCCTATACAACAACAAGACAGAAGAAAGAGAAATTAAGGAGTTGATCCCATTTACAATTGCACCCAAAACCGTAAGATACCTAGGAATAAATCTAACCAAAGAGGCAAAGAATCTATACTCAGAAAACTATGAAATATTCATGAAAGAAATTGAGGAAGACACAAGGAAATGGAAAAACGTTCCATGCTCATGGATTGGAAGAACAAATATTGTGAAGATGTCAATGCTACCTAGAGCAGTCTACACATTCAATGCAATCCCCATCAAAATACCATCCATTCTTTTTCAAAGAAATGGAACAAATAATCCTAAAATTTGTATGGAACCAGAAAAGACCCCGCATAGCCAGAGGAATGTTGAAAAAGAAAAGCAAAGCTGGCGGCATCACAATTCCAGACTTCAAGGTCTATTACAAAGCTGTTATCATCAAGACAGTATGGTACTGGCACAAAAACCGACACATAGATCAATGGAACAGAATAGAGAGCCAGAAATGGACCCTTAACTTTATGGTCAACTAATCTTCGACAAAGCAGGAAAGAATGTCCAATGGAAAAAAGACAGTCTCTTCAACAAATGGTGTTGGGAAAATTGGACAGCCACATGCAGAAGAATGAAACTGGACCATTTCCTTACACCACACACAAAAATAGACTCCAAATGGTTGAAAGACCTCAATGTGAGACAGGAGTCCATCAAAATCCTAGAAGAGAACACAGGAAGCAACCTCTTCGACCTCCGCCGCAACAACTTCTTCCTAGAAACATCGCCAAAGGCAAGGGAAGCAAGGGCAAAAATGAACTATTGGGACTTCATCAAGATAAAAAGCTTTTGCACAGCAAAGGAAACAGTCAACAAAACCAAAAGACAACCAACAGAATGGGAGAAGATATTTGCAAATGACATATCAGATAAAGGGCTAGTATCCAAAATCTATAAAGAACTTTTTAAACTCAACACCCAAAGAACAAATGATCCAATCAAGAAATGGGCAGAAGACATGAACAGACATTCTTCCAAAGAAGACATCCAAATGGCCAACAGACACATCAAAAAGTGCTCAACATTGCTCGGCATCAGGGAAATACAAATCAAAACCTCAATGAGATATCACCTCACACCAGTCAGAATGGCTAAAATTAACAAGTCAGGAAATGACAGATGTTGGTAGGGATGCAGAGAAAGGGGAACCTCCTACGCTGTTGGTGGGAATGCAAGCTGGTGCAGCCACTCTGGAAAACAGTATGGAGGTTCCTCAAAAAGTTGAAAATAGAGCTAGCATACGATCCAGCAATTGCACTACTGGGTATTTACCACAAAGATGCAAATGTAGGGATCCGAAGGGGTATGTGCACCCCGATGTTTATAGCAGCAATGTCCACAATAGCCAAACTCTGGAAAGAGCCTAGATGTCTAACGACAGATGAATGGATAAAAAAGATGTGGTGTATATATATACAATGGAATATTATGCAGCCATCAAAAGGAATGAAATCTTGCCATTTGCAATGACGTGGATGGAACTGGAGGGTGTTATGCTGAGCGAAATAAGTCCATCAGAGAAAGACATGTATCATATGACCTCACTGATATGAGGAATTCTTAATCTCAGGAAACAAACTGAGGGTTGCTGGAGTGGGGGTGGGGTGGGAAGGATGGGGTGGCTGGGTGATAGACATTGGGGAGGGTATGTGCTATGGTGAGCGCTGTGAATTGTGCAAGACTGTTGAATCACAGATCTGTACCTCTGAAACAAATAATACATTATATGTTAAAAAAAAAAAGAAGCAGGAGGGGAAGAATGAAGGGCGGGAAATCAGAGGGGGAGACGAACCACGAGAGATGATGGACTCTGAAAAACAAACTGAGGGTTCTGGAGGGGAGGGGGGTGGGAGGATGGGTTAGCCTGGTGATGGGTATTAAAGAGGGCACATTCTGCATGGAGCACTGGGTGTTATACACAATGAATCATGGAACACTACATCAAAAACTAATGATGTAATGTATGGTGATTAACATAACATAATAATAATAATAAAAAAACTTAGCAGTTAGGAGAAAGGAAAAAAAAAAAAGAGTACAGTGCTCCACAGAATGGCCTCACTTTGGACACCAGTCACGACCTTGGGAGTTTCCAAGGCCACCCCCACTTCTGAATAACTGGTTAAGATTTGGAGGTTTTCATGACCTGCATAGGTTTGATAATTTGCTAGAGTGACTCACAGAATAGAAATGGGGAGTTTGAAATATCTCTTCTGTTAGAACTCACCTGTAACTCCATCATCTGGTCTGAAAATAAACAAACCTTTTAGAATCTCTAAAAGTAAGAAAGAGAGTTTTATTGGAGCCCACGTTAGGACAGCTGCCTTAGAAACACACTCTTCACAGGGAAGAAAGAACTCTGGAGAATGAACATTTTTTTTCTTTTTTTAAAGATTTTATTTATTTATTTGACAGAGAGAGTAAGAGCACAAGCAGGAGGAGCAGTAGAAGGAGAGGGAGAAGCAGGCTCCGCGCGAGCAGGGAGCCTGATGTAGGGTTCAATCCCAGTACCCTGAGATCGTGACCTGAGCTGAAGGCAGACGTTTAACCATCTGAGCCACCTAGGTGCCCCAAAGAATGAACAGTTTTTACAGGGTTATATACTTTTTTACACCTTGTAAAACCTCAAAAGATTATAGATTAACATAATCACAAGTTTCAACATCAAGGAATGAAGGGAGTAGGAGCATTAATCGATATCTTAAGGACAAGATGGTTTTCCTTTAGGCTACTCATTAGTGAAGCAGGTGTGCAATGTATGCATGGCGGGCCATAAATCAGGCTTTTGAGTTACACAAAGTTTATGTATAGTCATGGTGACTTAGAAAGAAATCTAAACTGGCTTCCCTTATATCTCAGGCCTTTAGAGAGTTTTTTCTTCCATTAGATTTTTCTGGGAATTTATTAATTTCGCTTATATTTTAAAATTTACCCATATAATGTTGCTCACATATGTTCTTATTCCTTTATTTTTAAAGTTTACTTAAATTTTTATTTTTTGAAATAATTTTAAACTTACAGAAAAACTTAAGAATAATACTAAAGAATTATATCCTTTACTTATATTTACCTACTGTTAATATTTTGCCACATTTACTTTATCATTTCTCTTTCTCTTCCTATATATATATTTTTTCTTTTTTTCCCTTGAATAATTTCAGAGTAAGTTATACATATCATGCCCCTTCAAATCTTAGCACTTTAGTACTTATAATTCCTAAGAAGAAGGGCACTGTCTTACATAATTACAGGAAATTTAATGAACTCAGGAAATTTAATATTTATTGAAGTGTTAAAAATTTGGCATTATCTAATATATAGTTCACTTTCTACTTTTGCTAGTTGTCCCAATAATGTCTTCTATAGTGAAGGGGGGCAGAATTTATCTCCCCAAAATCGACCTCTTTGGTATAAAGATTATTTTATTTTTATTTATTTTAAAGATTCTATTTATTTATATGAGAGTGTGCACACACGTTGGGGAGGGAAAGGGTGAGGGAGAAGCAGACTCCCTGCTGAGCACTGGGCTCCATGCTCCACAATGGGCTCAACAACAGGGCAGGGAGGCGGGGATGTTTCATCTAGGGGCTCTGGGCTCCATCCCAGGATCCTGAGATCATGACCTGAGCCCAAGTCAGACGCTTAACCAGCTGAGCCACCCAGGCACCCTGGTATAAGAATTATTTTAGATGGATTATGTTTCTGTTAAGCAGACAAGGAAAAGCTCTGAAAACTGAGATGTTATCCTTTTGTAAGAGACATTTACATTTATAAGGGAAATCTGTATTTGTAAGGGAAGGATGACTGAAAATCTCTAGAAGCTCTTAACCAGTGGAGAAGGCAAAGACTAAGTTTGCAGAACCACCTTACCCCCATCTACTGTACTTTTCCTGGTAACTTTCCGTAACTGGCTCCCCCCCACCTACCACCCAACATCTTTTGCCTTTAGCAGGAGATAGTATTTAATAAGGTGTTGGTTTGGGCCATTTCTTCAGGGAGTTACTCAGTTTTCTTGGGTGTCTCCCATGTATACATGTTATTAAACTTCTTGTTTTTCTCCTGTTAATCTGTCTTATTACAGAGGATTTCAGCCAAGAATCTAGAAGGGTAAAGGGAAAATTAATTTTCCTCCCCTACAATAGCATTATTTTTCTGGTCCATGATGTAATTTAAGGTTGCATTTAGTTGTCATCCTTCTTAGATTTCTTTTAACCTGAATAATCTCAGAAATTCCTGGGTCTTTCAGGACATTTCCATTTTGGAGAGTACACGGTGGTTGTTTTGTAGATGTCTCATGCTGAATGTCTATGTCTCCTCCCAGTAAAATCTGAGTTATGCATGTTGTTGTAGGAGTACTACATAATGTTGTTTGCTTCTTTGTGTATAACATTGTAATTAAACCCAAGTTCACATGCTTGATGTACCAATCTCACTAAGACATCAAGTGAGCAGCAAGGAAAGAATTTATTCGAAAGGCTGCCTCCCGAAGGGGGAGAGTAAGGGATTTTTAAAGGCAAGCTGGAAAGGGGCTGGGTAAAGGGAAGAGGAGCTGCCTGACTCAAGATCAGACAAAGGAAGTTGCTAATTGGGGCCGGGTCCATTTCATTTTGCTGTGCTCTAAGAGGAGGTAAATCATGAGTTCCTGAAAAACAACTAAATTAACACTTGGTTATTGGGTACCAAGCATGAATATCACTCTTATAGAAACAAGGTGGCAGATGGCATTCCCAGAATAAGCAGATTTGGGAAACAGAGCTGCAACTGTGCTTATCTGCCCTGTTTATGCCTTGGTTACCGGTTTCAACATCACAAGTCAACTAATGTTGACTTGTGATGTTAACTTTGATCACTTGGTAAGGTGATGTCCAACAGTTTTCTCCACTGTAAAGTTGCTATTACCCTCTCTGTATTAAATAACTAATTTGCAGGAGGTACTTTGAAGCAGTGGAAATACCCTATTCCTCATCAAACTTTCACACGTGTTTTAGCATTCATTATTGATTCTTGCCGGCACCAGTCCTTACTATGATGGTTGCAATATAGTGATTTCCGAACACCTTCATTCCTTCTATATTTATTTACTTGGCATTCTCTTGTAAGGAAGAATTTCTCCAGTTGTTTATCTTAGTCCTTTTTATATCTGAACAGCATCCATAGTATTTCTTCTTTTTTATTTGCAATATTGTTTATTTGTTCTTCCTCCAATCTTGCCAGAATATTGTGTATTTTATTAGACCTTTCAAAGAACCAACTTTTTGATATGTTGATGCTTCAGGTTTGGTTCCCCCAGAAGCAGACAATCTGTGGCTTGCAGATAGTTGGGCTGGCCAAATATGCACTATGAGCAGAGAAGGCAAACCCATAATTAGAATATATATTATTTCTAGTAAGGATGAATTGTTTCTCTCTGCAGGTAGAAGAGATCCAAGATGATGAACTTGCCATCAAATAGCTGCTTATGTCCTTGAGGGATTGTACCATATCAAGGGCTCAGCATTGGTCTGTACTGCTGATGGTCAGTGCTGATAGCTAGATTAGCCTTGGTGAAAGGGAGCTTATGACATCAGACTACCATGACTAATCCTTTCATTCATGGGCTCCCTTGTAAGGATTGAGGTGGCTGAGGACAGAGGCTCACTGGCCTTCACTGGATGAGTCATCCTGTCCACCGGCTTATTCAGTGCTACTTCTGCCACGCATGCTTTCTAGGGGGCAATGGTGTGGGACTCAAAGATCCACAGACTGTGTGCTCATTCCCATAGCTCCATGCACATGCCTTTTCCTCAGACATCCTTCTTCCCAATCTTCCAATCTTGTTTCTTCCAGACCCTTGACCAAGCAGCCAAGCCATTTGCCATTACTTAGAAGTCTGTGTATATCCTACCTCCAGTCACTTCTTCCCCCCACAAAGGCCATGGCCAATTGTACTTTAAACTCTGCCCACTGGGGGGATTTCCCTCACCATTCTTTTTTAGGGCCCTTCTGCATGGCAGCAGTCCATGTTTGGCTTACACCAACATATTGTGTGGACCTAACCATTATCAAGCCTTTTATTTTATTTCTTTTCTCTGTCAACTGGTTCTAGAGAGATCCCCAAAATGCCATAGATGTGGGCTGATGGTGAGGCAGCAGTGCGAGAGTGGCAGAGTACATCAGGTGCCTACACCCTGTTGTATACCCTACAACAGGTGTGGACCACCTGTTCACCCAATTTGCTTGTTTCCTCCATACCTGTTTGAGCCTGATTCCAAATGTATTATTTTCATTTTGTAACAGATTGCATTTTTGCCTGTCTCAGCTTATGATTTGGTGGGTCTCATAACCGTGCTAGTTTATGATGTTCTATGGTCACTCAGTTTCTCTCAGGGTCCAGTATTGTGCCAGAAGCTGTTTTTTGAGTATCAGCTAGTTCTTCGCTGTAGACAGCATGGCTTTTCTCCAGAACTGTAGGAGTCTGGGCTCAACCCTTCTCTAAGGCCTTGCCAGAGACTCACTCCATAGAGTGTCCTTAACTGCCGCAGATGCCTCTAGCATCACTGGATCTGCCAGACCATAAGCCCGCAGTAGGGTTTTTGTACCTGCAGCCTGAATTCCTGCAAAGCTCCCTCTTGCTCTGGCAAGCCTTCTCTGTCACCTGAGATGGGTTCAGGCAGTATTCTCAAGTGTAGTATATGCTATATCCAAAGTCTGAATCAAGCATTGTGTTTTTTTCTTAGTGGTCGGTGGCACAAAGTTCAGTAGCTTGTCCTTTACTTTGGAGAGGATGTTTTGGCATATTCCAGACTATGGACTCCTAAAAACTTCACCAATGAGGCAGGGGTCTGAACCTTTGTTAGGGTTTATTTCCTACTCTCTGGTATGAATGTGTCTTTCTGGGATGTCCAGAGTGCTTGTCACTTCCTAGTCACCATGTCTAGTTAATGTGATATCATCAATATAGTGCACCAACCTCAGAATGTCAGGATGATCAAGATTCTTTCAGATTTTACATTGTGACAGAGTGGGAGAGTTAACAGAGCCCAAGAGCAAGATTGTGAATGTGTACAGCTGTCCATCAGGTGAATGGAGAGTCATTTGATCCTCCTTCCCAATGGGGCCAGAACAATAGATGTATTCCAAGTACCAGAGGCTGTTTTTATCTGTTCTAATAAAGATACTTGCAAATGGGGCGCCTGGAGTTAAGTTTATAGTAGTCTACCATCACCCCCTATGATCCCTGTGGTTTTGCAGGGATTACATAATGAATGAAAAGGGGTGATACGTATTCTTTAAGTCTTTGAGAGTGGCACTGATCTCTATCATTCTACTTGGCACTTTGAGCACCCTGGTATCAGTGTCACCTCATAACTTGTATATGACAGCACTCAAAAGGTCTGGGTGTTCCCTCTACCCCAGCATACAGCAACTCTGGTAAATGATGAAGGTCCTTTTAGGGGAAGAATTAGGAGCAATGCTACTGTACTTGTTCAGGCTTCTATGGGATCTGGCTTCCTCTTTCATAGTTGTGCTCCGGGATTGAGCAGTGTCTTCTGCTCACCAGCTCTTGGTCGGTTTTAGTTATGTAAGTGAAGCACGGTTCCTTACTGATGTCGTCATTTAACATAACAAAGCCAAAGTTACTCATCTCTCCTCCTAAATCTTAGTTCACTTTAACATTAATCTCCATTCAGTTTACATCTATTTTTGTTTGGTATTTTAAATCTATTTTTATTATTATGTTAACCCCACAAATTAGACATTATTATTCTTTTATATAATTGATGCTTGTTTGGAGCCATCCAGGAGCTGCTCTTCTTCTTTGTTCCATGAACATTCAACTGTTTCTCATGGGCCACTGGTTTATTCAGGTTTGTTAATGCCTGTCTTGAGACATGGCTCCAGGCTCTACATGTGGCCTGACCCAGAGAAGAGTGGGAATATTTTTTGTTAGAAGCTGGACTCTGCACATGCTTCTACATGGCATCTATCTGCATTACATTGTTCTTCATGTCAGGTTTATAGACAGTCAACCCCTTTCTGGGTATATGTATTTTTTTCCATAAAAACTATTGCCTACTTTATTTTATTGCTGTAGCCCTGAGTGGATGTCTTTATATTTACTCTTGCAAAAATTCATAGTTTGTTGTCTTTTTGGACCACCCCTTCCTCATAGGAGAAGCATTGAGCCTTGATTTGAGTTTTAGCCGAGGAGAAAGGAGGAGCCAAGAAACAGTGAATTCAGGTAGCCTGGGTTTCAATTTCAGTGCTGTGACACTTAACTTTACTGAGCCTCAGCCTTCTCCCCCCCCACCCCCCCCACCCGCCCCCAGCCCTCTTGTTTATAGAATGTAAACTCAGAGGGGTCTGTCTTGTTAATTCCAATATTCTCAGTGCCTGGCATGGTGTCTGACATATAGTAGGTGTTCAACAAATGCTTGTTGGCTATATGATTGAATGAATTGCAGGGGTGTTGTGAGGTTTAGATAACACATGTCAAGTGCCTAATACAGAGGCTAGGGGATGGGAGGTGCTCAACCAAAGGCAGATATTCTTATCAAAAAATTGTTGTCTAGGCCAAGGTACCTCGTAGCTTTCTATACCTTCCAGGATGAGAAAAAGCATAAACCATCATTTTGGGTTCTGACAGATTACCAGGCTTAAACTGTCACCTAGTTCACATTTTCTATGAAGTCCCACTCTACCTGGAGTGCATCTGGACTGCCTAGCTTTGCACTGTCTGATATGGTAGCCACTGGCCCCCTGTGCCTATTTACACTAAATCAGTTAAAACAATAAAAAAAAAATCACAAGACTCAATCAGTGTCATCACATTTTAAATGCTCAGTAACCACATGTGGCTAGTGGCTGACACATTAGACAGTGCTCCTCTAGAACATTTTCATCATTGCAGAAAGTTCTGTTGGATAGAGGTGGTCTAGAGTCTGTGGTGGTAGAAAGGAATGTAATAGAGTATGGGGCAAGACCATAAATTAGGAGGCTGAATACAACTGTGATATGACAAGCTCCTGAAATTCAGAAAATGGAGAGGAAGGGCAAGCCTTTGGGACATTTTGAAGAAAGCATGGGCAGAACCTAGTGACAGAGTGAAGGCAAATGGCACAAAGGCTCTGGAGCTGGGCAGGGTTGAAACCTGGCCCCATAGCTCAACAGCTGTACAGACTAGCCATGTCTCCAAGCCCACTTTCTCATTTGTGAAATGGGAGGAATAGTATTTGCCTCACAAGGTGGTTGAGAACATTAAGTTGGGATGACTTGATTACACAGAAAGGCTTAACACAGGGAGACATAGGATGGCACAGTAGGTGGTAGTCGGACTGCTATTAAAGTTCTGGTTTGGGTGTCTGGGTGAAGTGGTGTTGATTGATAGAATCATCTCTTACTGCACAATGCCTTTCTGCGCACCCCCCCCCCCCAAAACTCCAGTGCTCTCTTTCTCCAGAGGCCACAGTGCTATAGATTTCTACATGAATCTCCCTGGCAAGGTCCTAAACATTAGGCATTTTTCCCTGTCAGTATAAAACTTGACCTATCTTGTGTTCCATTCCCAAATCTGCAAGATGACTTAAAATCTTGGAGTCAAGTTCAGGTGGGAAAAGAACAAAATGGTTAGTATCTCCCTGCCTTCCCTCAATCTGATGTTTGAAGCCCTTCTACAATAAGATTATCTACCGCAATTCCACGATCCTAATAATAACTTCCATCTCTGAAGGTCTTCGGTGGGCTAGCACTGTGTCAGCCACTTTATAGGAGTTGTTCCATTGCCATATGTTGTCCCCTCTTCCCCGAGGAGGAAATTGGGATTCAGTGAAGTGCAGAGAGTCTGTTATTACTGTCTCAGAGGGTAAGAGATGGAGGATTTCTTGAGCCTGATCATTCCTCTGTCTGTCCTTTCTGCTGCTCCCTGTTTCCTTGTGGTTCTCGACTAGTCAGATCTCAGTACATTTTACTGGAAGTGTGAGAAGGGGGACCATGGAGAAACCTTTGCCCTTGAGGCATCCAGACTGAAGGTGGAGGTCATGGGGCAGAGAAGGGGTAGCTAATTCTTTGTAGGGAAGAAAAAGAGAGCAGGGAGTGGTCCTGCTTGGGGTGCGGTTGTGGGGCTCTGTGCATTCCCTCCTGTCCCGGGTCTTAAAGAGGAAGCAAATCTTTCCAGCATAAGCAGTGGGGGAGGTGGCTATAGGTCATATGCTGGTTTTCTACCACCCTAACTCCAACTCCCATCGTATTTCTCTCTACACAACTGGTATCTTTTATTCCCCTCAGCAACTGTGAGTTAGATATTATCTCCACTTTATGGATGTTAAAAACAAAGCCCAAAGAAGTGAAGTGATTTTTTCACGTAATAAATGGCAGAGCTGAGATCCGAACCCCTGACTCTCCGAGGATGCACTCCTCTCTGTTTTTTCAAGGAGACTAATAACATTCTTCCTATAATGTGTTAGTTCAATTTGGTCTTTTGTAAATTCAAGAAAGTTCCCTATAACTGTTACTACTTTTTTTTTTTTAAAGATTTTCTCTCTTTGAACATTTTGTTGAATCAGCTGCATTGAAGAAATCTTGCCAGCAGGTAGCGACACGAAACCAATAACTCAGGATACTAGTTCGTGCAGTCTGAAGGGGGAGTGGTATTTGCTGCTGTGTCCTTGGCAGGTTGGGTGTCTGGCTTCCTCTTGTGATTTCCGGGCTATTGGATTCTCCACCCCTTCTACCTGGGGCTCAGCCTGGTTTCCTAAGCCTGTCAGGACAAAGTCCTCACCTTTAGCCTTGCCCAGACCCTCCTGGACTGCTGAGTGTTTGCGTCCCTACTTCTCTTGCAACTTCTCTACTCCCTGCCTCCTAATCTTCTCAGATGACCTAATGCTCCTTGCTCTACCCATAATGCTCTTCCACATTCCATGCCTTTGTCCCCGCTGGTCACTCTGCCTGAAGGACCCTTTCTCCCCTCCCCCACTGGTTAATTCCTTCTCATCCTTGGGACCCACTCTGCTCCCCTTCCCCCATGTCCAGGCTGGGTGGGGTCCCCTCTTCATGCATCTGGCTGTCACTGCACCAGTGGCCCTAGGTCCTACTCTTTTTTGATTGGCTGCCTTTCACCTACAGTCCCCTGAGGGTAGGAACTATGTCTCATCTTTCTCCAATTATTTCTACTGCCGGGCATGGAAGAGGTGCAGAAAAAATTGTTGATGAGTGAATGAACAGATGAGTGTTTACAGAGAGCCAGTGACCTGTCAGGGGCAATTCCATGCAAGGGCCTTTGTGGAGCCCCAAAGTGCTTATAGACAGGGAGGGTGGCTCTCCTTGGACTGCAGGGTAGATGGTATTTGTGTTTTCTGTGGGGGGCATTTCTGGCTACATGGTGACAGCCTCTTTGAATCTCCTTAAATACCCCCAAGGAAGGGTGCATTTTATCAAGATGTAAGGAGGAGTAATTTAAATAAAGGGAAGGAAAATGCATTTTAATTGCATTATTATACTAATTTATGTTTCCTGCCCCCCTTGAAAAAGTGCTTTTTCACAGTGTGGAAGCACATTAGGCTTGGGAGTTGAGACTAATTGTTTCAGATGGCTGCTGAGAGACAATGGGCTTTGTTTTTACAGTTCTCAAAGCAGGTGGGTAAACAGGCCCGTTCATTCCTCTGCAAGGCTGGATCAGGCTTCAGGACTCAGGGACCACAGCTGCAATGTCCGCACTTCCAGCACAGTGGCGAGCACAATGTAGGTGTTCAGGAAGAATTTGCTCAGTGGATACATGAGCGAATAACAGAGAAACAGGGCAGGATATACAACCGAGGAGGATTCAACATGGTTGGGTCTCTTCCACAGTATGGTCCTGTGAGATCTGGTTATAGAGAGGAAGGAAGTGACCAAACAACTCCTGGGGTCCTACGTGCTGTTAGATGCAGGGGCAGCCACTGGACACTTTCCCTCTCTTAATCTTCCAAACTACCATGTGAGGAAAGCCCAGTTTACAGGTTAGCAAGGTGAGGCCCATGGATTTCGGCATTCAGGCTCTCCCCTCTTCCCGAGTCAGGCTCTTTCAAATAACAGCTATGGCACATTGAACACCTACTATGTGCAGGCACTGAATTAGGCACTTCTCCGTATGATCCCAGTATCTAGCACATAAAAGGTGTGAGGTCAATGGCAGTAATTACTGTTAATGAGGACCCCCCCCGACAATCCTCTGGAAGGAGGTATTGTTATTTCCACGGTATAATAAGATGCAGATTCTGGTTCAGTAGTTCTGGGGCATGGCCTGAGATTCTGCAGGCTGATCATGCCAGTTCCTGCTGCCCCTTGCACACTGAGCAGTACGGTAAGACACAGATAATAGAGCTGAGGCTCAGAGGGAGGCTCTAATGTGCAAGGACACCCAGCTGTCGAAAGATCAGCTGTCTTCTCTCACATTCTCCTGCCTCTTGGTCCCTGAGTCCGGTCTTCCAGCCCTGAGGGTAGACCTTGGGGCTGTGCTTTCCACAGTGGTCGGCATACTCTGCAGGGGACCACCTGGGGCCAGCTCCGGTGCCCAGGCCAGGCCCACTGGAGTGGACTCCGCGCCCTCTCAGTGCTCCAGGCCAGATCCCTCCATCCACCAAACCCAATTCTCTGTTTTTGTCTGGTTGTTGTCTTCCACTAAGCTACCATTGTTTGTTTGTTTGTTTTTTAAAGGTTTTTAGAAAGTTTTTAATTTATTTTTTATTTATTTATGAGAGAGAGAGAGAGGAAGAGGAGCAGAGGGAGAGGGACAAGCAGACTCCCCACTGAGCAAGGAGCCAGATGAGGGACTCAATCCCAGGACCCTGTGATCATGACCTGAGCTGAAGGCAGATGCTTAACTAACTGACTGAGCCACCCAGGAGACCCCCTTGTTTGTTTTTGATAACAACTTTATTGAGATATAATTCACATACCATATAATTCACCCATTTGAAGTATACAAGTCAGTGGCTTTTAATATAATCACAGAATTATTCAACCATCACAATTAATTTTAAAACATTCCCCCCCTCCCCCAAGGAGCCCTGCACCCTGTAGCTGTTATCCTCCAACCCTTCCAGCCCTAGGGATTACTATTCTACTTTCTATCTGTACAGATTGACCTATTCTGGACATTTCATATACAGCAGACCCCTTTATCTGTGGTTTCACTTTCCACAGTTTCAGTTGTCCGCGGTCCCAAAGCAGATGACCCTCCTCCTGACGAATCTGCAGAAGGTCAATAGTAGCCTAACGCTACGTCCTGCTGCCTGCGCCGCTCGCCTCACGTCATCTCCTCACATAGGCTTTTTATCGTCCCACATCCTCACGAAGGGTGAGTACGTATAATACGATATTTTGAGAGGCCACATTCATGTTACTTTTATTACAGTATTCTGTCATAGTTGTTATATTTTATTTTTAGTTATTGTTATTAACCCCTTACTGTGCCCAATTTGTAAATTAAACTTTATCCTAGGTATGTATGTATTGGAAAAGACATAGTGTGTACATATGTATGTGTGTGTGTGTGTGTATATATATATACACACACACACACATATATATGTATGGTTTGGGACTATCTGCGGTTTCAGGCATAGGCATTTGCTGGGGATCCTGGAATGTAACCCTTGGGTAATGGGGAGACTACTGAAAATGGAATTGTATGTGGTCTTTTGTGAATGGCTTCTTTTACTTAGCATAATGTTTTCAGTGTTTACCCATTTTGTAGCATCAGTAGTTCATTCCTTTTTATGGCTGAATAATATTCCCTCATTCGGATATATCACAATAATCAGTTAATGGACATCTGGGTTGTTTCGACTTTTTAGCTATTATGAATAATGCTGCTACGAACATTTGCATTCAAGTTTTTGTATGGACATGTCTTCATTCTCTTGGATATGATATCCCTAGAAGTGGAATTTCTGGTCAAATGATAGCTCCATGTTTAACTTTTTGACAAATTGCTGCACTGTTTTCCAAAGTAGCTATACCACTTTATATTCCTGCCAGCACCAAATGAGGGTTCTGATTTCTCCGCATCTTTGCTAACACTTGTGATTATCTGAAGTTTTTATTCTAATGGGTATGAGGTGGGTGTCACCAGTTTTTGAAACATCTCAACTACTGGAGTATAAAGATAACTTTTTCTAATAACTGCCCTCCAGCTGTGCTATGTTGATCTCTCCTTTCTTCCAGTTGGCAATAGCTGTCCCCCATCAACATCTGGACCAGATTATACAAATTTTCAGCTATTTCCAGTTATTAGAAGTGTTTCATTCCAGTATTAAAGACCGAATCCTATTCACTTAAAAGATGCAATCTCATATCTGATTCAAGACTTTCTCGGGCCACTTGGGTGGCTCAGTCGGTTAAGCATCTGCCTTTGACTCAGGTCATGGTCGCAGGGTCCTGGGATGGAGTCCTGCATCAGGCTCCCTGCTCTGTGGGAAGCCGGCTTCTCCCTCTGCCTGCCGCTCCCCCTGCTTGTGTGTTCTCTTGCTCTCTCTCTCTGACAAATAAATAAAATCAAATCTTTAAAAAAAAAAAAAAAGACTTTCTCCCCCAGAACTGTCTAAAAATTTTTTTTTTTTTTTTTTTTTTTAAGATTTACTTATTTATGTATTTGACAGAGAGAGCAAGAGAGCACAAGCAGGGGGAGCAGCAGAGGGAGAGGGAGAAGCAGGCTCCCTGCGGAGCAGAGGAACAAATTTGGGGCTTGATCTCAGGACACTGGGATCATGACCTGAGCTGAAGGCAGATAAGGCAGATGCCCAAAGACTGAACCACCCAGGTGCCTGTCTAAATGTTTTTTTTTTTTTTTTGAGGGGAGATGGGGGAGTGGCTGTGTCATCTGTCACCCTGTCTTCTTTTCTGTCCTAAGTTCTGACTTCTCTGTTGGGGAATGAGAAGGCACCTGTCTCCTTATTTGGTGGGAAGACGCTGTTGGTCAGTGCTGCTTCTCGAGTCAACGCAGCTGGCTGTTAGTGCCCTCTGTGTGGAGAACTCCCAAATGCAGCTTGTCTTTGGGATATTTCACTGAGTTCTTTGGGGGCCCTTTGAGGCTTCCTCACCACACAAATCTCTCTGATGTTGGAGACCTGGTTCCACCTGATGTCTCCTTCCACCAACCCTGAGACCCTGCCTGGGCAGCACCCCTCACAGATCCTTCCAGTAAAGTTCTCCAGCTTGGGATCTCCACTCTTAATGGGGTCTTAGTGGGGGAGAGGGACTCAGGGCTGGGGTGGAAATAGTCTTTCCCTGTGGCTGTGTGCCTCCAAAGGCTGAGGAACCCACACCTCTCATTCATTTCTTTTGTCCCACTGACTGCAGTGGGTGGGAGTAGCAGGGGGAGGTGAGTATTGGGACAGAAACCCCTCAGAAGGCCCTATGAGGAGTGCTGTTCCCAACACTGGGGACTTTCTGAACTATGAATGTAGGGGAGTTTATTGCCTTACCCCCTGGGCTTTGGACCTAAACAGTGATACCAAGAAAAAGAAAGAATCCCACCTTCCCTCATTACTTTCTGTTCTCTGGGGGCAGGGAGGAGCTTCTCTAGTGCACCTGGGTGCGGGGAGGAACAGCCCCTTCTCAGGAAACTCAGGCGAGGCAAATAATCAGTGACTTCCATGGTTGTAAATTCCAATGACATTCAAGTGAAAATTTACAAAAAGCATTTCTGAGGTGGAGGTCAAAACTGCAGAAGCAGATGCAGAGTAGAGGCACAGGCGATTGAGAAAGCCCTCCAGAGCAGCCCAACGTGCTCATCTTACCCCTTCTCAACACTTGCACACCCAGCCTGGTTGGGGTCAGTTTGCATCTGCTGTTTCCTAGGCCATTTCTCAGGGTCCTAGCATGCCAACTAAGAGCCTGCAACTGGATTCACACTGCCTAGCTTCAAATCCCTGGCTGTGAGACCTACAGAGAGTTGTTGAACATTTCTAGGCTTTGGGGTTCTCATCTGTCCAATGGGAATATTAATATTGTCTACCTCACGGGCTTGTGGGGACTGAATGCTTGTGTGTCTTAGTCCGTCAGACTGTTAGAACAAATTACAATAGATTGGGTGGCTTATAAACAACAGAAATATATTTCTCATAGTTCTGGAGACTGGAAGTCCACGATCCAGGTGTCAGTAGATTCATTGTCTAGTGAAGGCTCTCCATCTTGTTCTTGGTGACCATTTCTTGCTGTGTCCTCACATGGTGGAAGACACAAGAGAGATCTCTGAGGTCTCTTTTATAAGGGCACTGCTCCGCCCTCACAACCTAATCACCTCCCAAAGGCCCACCTCCTGATACTGTCACATAGAGGGTTAGGATTTCACATTTGAGTTTTGGGAGGATGCAGACATTCAGCAGCAATGTGCCTTATTTGGAGTCTGTACAAATTAAGCACTCAATTCTTTCTCCCCTGACTCCATCACAATTTGCTCTTAATGAATAATTTAGTATATGAATTTAAATCATTACCTTCACCAATTGGAGAATGAAAAACTATTTCCTGGTATAGAGGAAGCCGGTCGGTAAGGGGGGAGAGAGGCTGTGTGGAGAGGTGTGGCGGCGACCCTCAGAAGCTTCTCGCCCTGGTGAACTGTTTACCTCTCCCACCATCTCACCAAGGCTGCTCTCTATCATGACCTCCACCCGATCACACGGACACAAGACAGAGTAGAGATGCAAGAAGAGGTCTCATGCTTGAAGATGCCTGGTCTAGAGCTGTATTACAGAATTCAAATCCAGCCTGATTCAGGTGCTATACCAGTAACAAGAAGTTAATATTTTAAAAAGCTGTGCATTGTAGTTAGATCTAGAAAATAGTGGAAACACTTTTAATCTTGTTTAAATTTATTATAAACTTCTTCAGGAAAGAAATCAAATTATAATTGCCCATTACAAAAAGAAAGACTTTTTGGGATCGTATGAGGCAGGAAAACAATTTTAAAATGTTCATTTTGAGTTAACATCTCAATTTATGATAAATCATAAATACCATTAATGAACTATGAGTATCACCTACTCTTATCAAGTTTTATGACCTTTTACAATTTTCTTAAACAACTTTCACCCTTAGACATCTATACAAATAATGGGATATTGTTTAGATGAGTAAAAATGAGCTCTGTAACAAGAAAATAACATACAAAAGGGAATCTGACACCTAAATACAGAGCCAAGTATAGTTATGTCTCATCTTCCTTAGGACTTTCACCTCTGTTAATCATCCAGCTAACTAAAACCTCTTTCCTTAGTTCAGAAACTTGAATATTTAGTTTTTTTTTTTATCATTTTACATCTTTATTT
Organism: Neomonachus schauinslandi; assembly: GCF_002201575.2. Classification (NCBI taxonomy): domain Eukaryota; kingdom Metazoa; phylum Chordata; class Mammalia; order Carnivora; family Phocidae; genus Neomonachus; species Neomonachus schauinslandi. Next base: position 118,873,284 of record NC_058403.1, read on the forward strand.
TAAAAGTGCTTCTGGGGGGGCGCCTGGGTGGCTCAGTTGTTAAGCGTCTGCTTTCGGCTCAGGTCATGATCCCGGGGTCGAGTCCCATATCGGGCTCCCTGCTCAGCGGGAAGCCTGCTTCTCCCTCTCCCACTCCCCCTGCTTGTGTCCCCTCTCTTGCTCTCTCTTTGTGTCAAATAAATAAATAAAATATTAAAAAAAAAAGTGCTTCTGGGTCCAAAGAAATGGTTTCCATAGTTTCCTCTTAGTTAGATAGGGATTTTGTATCAGAGGGAGAGATAAGTTCTCATTTATTGGATCTACCTTGTCCTGTTTCATCCCAGCAGGCCATAGCAAGCTCTCAACCACTGGCATGTGGCTTTACTGCCCTAGAATCTGGGAGAGGGCATCAGGTCAGGCTATCAAAAATTCTGGGTGCGGGGCGCCTGGGTGGCTCAGTTGGTTAAGTGACTGCCTTCGGCTCAGGTCGTGATCCTGGAGTCCCGGGATCGAGTCCCGCATCGGGCTCCCTGCTCAGCGGGAGGTCTGCTTCTCCCTCTGACCCTCTTCCCTCTCGTGCTCTCTTCTCTCATTCTCTCTCTCTCAAATAAATAAATAAAATCTTTAAAAAAAAAAATTCTGGGTGCTTTTTATGTAAGGGCTGGAGTCAGTCTCTGATGCCTCAGTGACAGCACGAACAGTGTCTCCTGCATCCACACCCCTTTGTGATATATCCAGATGTCCACCTGCCTATCTTGCTTGGTAGAGCAGGCTTCTTTGTCATCTTTGTTCTACGAGAGCAGAAGGAGTTACGAATTATGCTCTGGTTATTAATTATGTTGCCCAGGGCCTGTCCTTTCCCTGATACTGCATCCTATGAGCTTCTACTTAGGCAATGCCTGGCTCTGTCCTTATGTCGACTTACTTCTGTTTCTTGGCAGTGTAAAATGATTTGACTTTTCCCCACACCCCACACACATATCTGCTTATAGTCTCTGAAGCCATACCACTTTACCATGATATGTTTAATTCCAGTGTCTAGCCTGGAAGGGGACAGGTTCCCCAAATGGATGATATTAATAATCATCATATATTTCTTGCGCTCTCTCTTTCTCTACACATGTACACACGTTCTTAAATATAAAACATAAATGTGTGGGAAAAATGTAATTATTTATTGTATCTTCTTCCTGTGTTTAATTTCCTTCATCTTTAGTAGTTTTGCCCATTTTTTTTTTCCAAGTTGGGTCTGAAGTAGTAAGCTCAGTCCTTATTTGTTTGAAATAATCTCACTGTGAAATACCAGTTTAGCTGAGCACAGTGTTGATACGCATTTTGAAGCTATTTTCCCATAATCTTCTGACCTTTGATGATGGTATTGTTGATGTTGTACCAGCTTAATTATCATTATTTTGTAGGAAATATATTTTTGAGAAGTCTATACCAGTTTAATTGCTATTATTTTGTTGGAAATTTGTTTTCTTAGCTATCATTGCTTTTATAAGATTTTCTCTATGTCTTGGGTATTCTGTAGTTTCACTATGTGCATAGGTTTACATTTGTTTAGATTTTCTTTTCTTCATACTCCCTATGGTTCTTAAATCTGAGAATCCATGTCTTCATCAATTCTGGAAAATTCTCAGCTATTATATCTTATCATTTCTTCAAATATTACCTCCCTCATTCATATCTTTTTCCTTCTAGAAATCCTACTAGATATAGGTGGACAATGTCATTCTATCCTCAGCTCTCTTAAATACTCTTTCTTTCTTTTTCTTTTTTTAAATCTCTCTTTATCTCTTTGTCCTGAGTCTGTGGAATTTCCTCAAGTTCATATTTCAGTTCACTGCTTCTCCATTCAGCTTTGTCTAGTATTATTTTGCTAAACCTGTCTCAAGTTTTTATTTATTTATTTATTTTATTTTTTATTTTTAAAATTTTATTATGTAATGTTAGTCACCATACAATACATCATTGGTTTTTGATGTGGTGATCTATAATCCACTGTTTTTGTATAACACCCAGTGCTCCATGCAGTACGTGCCTTCCTTAATACCCATCACCGGGCTAACCAATCCCCCCTCCCCGCTCCCCTCCCAAAACCCTGTTTGTTTCTCAGAGTCCATAGTCTCTCATGGTTCATCTCTCCCTCCAGTTCCCACCCCCCATTTTTCCCTTCCTTCTCCTAGTGTCCTCCATGCTATTCCTTATGTTCCACAAATAAGTGAAACCATATGGTAATTGACTTTCTCTGCTTGACCTCTTTCACTTAGCATAATCTCCTCCAGTCCCATCCATGTTGATATAAAAGTTGGGTATTCATCCTTTCTGATGGCTGAGTAATATTCCATTGTATATATGGACCACATCTTCTTTATCCATTCATCTGTTGAAGGGCATCTCAGCTCTTTCCACAGTTTGGCTATTGCGGACATTGCTGCTATGAACATTGGGGTACATATGGCCCTTCTTTTCACTACATCTGTGTCTTTGGGGTAAATACCCAGTAGTGCAATTGCTGGGTCATAGGGTAGCTCTATTTTTAACTTTTTGAGGAACCTCCACGCTGTTTTCCAAAGTGGCTGTACCAACTTGCATTTCCACCAACAGTGTAAGAAGGTTCCCCTTTCTCCACAACCTCTCCAACATTTGTTGTTTCTTTCCCTGTCCATTTTTGCCATTCTAACTGGTGTAAGGTGGTATCTCAGTATGGTTTTGATTTGGATTTCCCTGATGGCTAATGATGATGAACATTTTTTCATGTGTCTGTTAGCCATTTGTATGTCTTCTTCAGAGAAGTGTCTTTTCATATCTTCTGCCCACTTTTTGACTTGATTATTTGTTTTTTGGGTGTTGAGTTTGAGAAGTTCTTTATAGATTTTGGATACCAGCCCTTTATCTGTAGTGTCATTTGCAAATATCTTCTCCCATTCTGTGGGTTGCCTCTTTGTTTTGTTGACTGTTTCCTTTGCTATGCAGAAGCTTTTGATCTTGATGAAGTCCCAATAGTTCATTTTTTGCTTTTGTTTCACTAGCTTTTGGAGATGATTCTTGAAAGAAGTTGCTGTGGCCGTTGTCAAAGAGGTTACTGCCTATGTTCTCCTCTAGGATTTTGATGGATTCCTGTCTCACATTGAGGTCTTTCATCCACTTTGAGTTTATCTTTGTCAATGGTGTTAGAGAATGGTCGAGTTTCATTCTTCTGCATGTGGCTGTCCAATTTTCCCAGCACCATTTATTGAAGAGACTGTCTTTTTTCCATTGCATGTTTTTTCCTGCTTTGTCAAAGATTATTTGACCATAGAGTTGAGGGTCCATATCTGAGTTCTCTATTCTGTTCCATTGGTCTGTATGTCTGTTTTTGTGCCAGTACCATGCTGTCTTGGTGATCACTGCTTTGTAATATAGCTTGAAATCGGGCAACATGATGCCCCCAGCTTTGTTTTTCTTTTTCAACATCTCCTTGGTGATTCGGGGTCTTTTCTGATTCCATACAAATTTTAGGATTGTTTGTTCCAGCACTTTGAAAAATATCATTGGAATTTTGATTGGGATGGCATTGAAGGTATAGATTGCTCTGGGTAGCATAGACATTTTAACAATGTTTATTCTTCCGATCCATGAGCATGGAATATTTTTCCATCTTTTTGTGTCTTCTTCAATTTCTTTCATGAGTGTTTTATAGTTCCTAGAGTATAGATCCTTTACCTCTTTGGTTAGGTTTATTCCGAGGTATCTTATGGTTTTTGGTGCTATTGTAAATGGAATCGTTTCTCTAATTTCTCTTTCTACAGTTGCGTTGTTAGTGTATAAGAAAGCAACTGATTTCTGTGCATTGATTTTATATCCTGCCACATTACTGAATTGCTGGATGAGTAATTTGGGGGTGGAGTCTTTTGGGTTTTCCACATAAAGTATCATGTCGTCTGTGAAAAGAGAGAGTTTGACTTCTTTGCCAATTTGAATAACTTTTATTTCTTTTTGTTGTCTGATTGCTGTTGCTAGGACTTCTAGTACTATGTTGAACAATAGTGGTGAGAGGGCATCCTTGACGTGTTCCTGATCTTAAGGGAAAGGCTCTCAGCTTTTCCCCATTGAGGATGATATTCGCTGTGGGTTTTTCATAGATGGATTTTATGAACTTGAGGAATGTTCCCTCTATCCCTATACTCTGGAGAGTTTTAATCAGGAAAGGATGTTGTATTTTGTCAAATGCGTTTTCTGCATCAATTGAGAGGACCATATGGTTCTTCTCCCTCCTCTTATTAATGTGTTCTATCACACTGATTGATTTGCGAATGTTGAACCACCCTTGCATCCCGGGGATAAATCCCACTTGGTCGTGGTGGATGATCCTTTTAATGTATTGTTGGATCCTATTAGCTAGGATTTTGTTGAGGATTTTGGAATCCATATTCATCAGGGATATTGGTCTGAAATTCTCCTTTTTGATGGGGTCTTTGCCTGGTTTGGGGATTAAGGTAATGCTGGCCTCATAGAATGAGTTTGGAAGTTTTCCTTCTGTTTCTATTTTTTGAAACAGCTTCAGTAGAATAGGTATTATTTCTTCTTTGAATGTTTGGTAGAATTCCCCCAGGGAATCCATCAGGCCCTGGACTCTTGTTTTTGGGGAGGTTTTTGATCACTGCTTCAATCTCATTACTGGTTATTGGCCTATTCAGGTTGTCAATTTCTTCCTGTTTCAGTCTTGGCAGCTTATAGATTTCCAGGAAGGCCTCCATTTCATCCAGATTGCTCAGTTTATTGGCATATAGTTGTTGATAATAATTTCTAAGAATTGTTTCTATTTCCTTGGTGTTAGTCGTGATCTCTTCCCTTTCATTCATAATTTTATTAATTTGGGTCCTTTCTCTTTTCTTTTGGATAAGTCTGGCCAGTGGTTTATCGATCTTATTAATTCTTTCAAAGAACCAACGTCTAGTTTCGTTGATCTGATCTACTGTGTTTCTGGTTTCTAATTCATTGATTTCTGCTCTAATTTTAATTATTTCTCTTCTAGTGTGTGGCTTAGGCATCGTTTGTTGTTTTTTCTCTAGTTCTTTAAGGTGTAGAGTTAGTTGGTGAATTCGGGATTTTCTCTATTTTTTTGAGTGAGGCTTGGATGGCTATGTATTTCCCGCTTAGGACCGCCTTTGCAGTATCCCATAGGTTTTGGACCGATGTGTTTTAGTTCTCATTGATTTCCATGAATTGTTTGATTTCTTGGTTGACCCAAACATTCTTGAGCAGAGTGGTCTTTAGCTTCCAAGTGTTTGAATTTCTGCCAAATTTTTTCTTGTGATTGAGTTCCAGTTTTAGAGCATTGTGGTCTGAGAATATGCAGGGAATAATCTCAATCTTCTGGTATCGGTTGAGACCTGATTTGTGACCCAGTATATGGTCTATTCTGGAGAAAGTTTCATTTGCGCTTGAGAAGAATGAGTATTCTGTTGTTTTAGGGTGGAATGTTCTGTAAATATATCTATGAGGTCCATCTGGTCCAATGTAACATTCAAAGCTCTTGTTTCCTTGTTGATTTTCTGCTTAGATGATCTGTCCATTGCTGAGAGTGGAGTATTGAGGTCTCCTACAATTAATGTATTGTTATCAATATGACTCTTTATTTTGGTTAACAGTTGGCTTATGTAGATGGCTGCTCCCATGTTGGGAGCGTAGATATTTACAATTGTTAGATTTTCTTGTTGAATAGACCCTTTAAGAATGATATAGTGTCCTTCTGTGTCTCTTATTACAGACTTTAGTTTAAAATCTAATTTGTCCGATATAAGAATTGCTACCCCGGCTTTCTTTTGAGGTCTGCTGGCATGGAAGATGGATCTCCAACCCTTCACTTTCAGTCTGGATGCATCTTTAGGTTCAAAATGAGTCTCTTGTAGACAGCATATGGATGGGTCCTGTCTTTTCATCCAATCTGCAACCCTGTGCCATTTTATGGGAGCGTTTAGGCCATTCACGTTGAGAGTGATTATTGAAAGATATGAATTAATTGTCATCATGTTGCCTGTGAAGACGTTGTTTTTATAGATTGTCCCTGTAAATTTCTGTTGTATATCACTCTTGGGGTCTTTGTCCTTTTATAGAACCCCCCTTAATATTTCTTGCAGGGCCGGCTTAGTGGTCACATATTCTTTCAGTTTCTGCTGGTCATGGAAGCTCTGCATCTCTCCATCCATTCTAAATGAAAGCCTTGCCGGATAAAGTATTCTTGGCTGCATGTTCTTCTCATTTAGTATCCTGAATATGTCTTGCCAGGCCTTTCTGGCTTGCCAGGTCTCTGTGGATAGGTCTGACGTTATTCTGATGTTCCTGCCTCTGTACGTAAGGAATCTCTTCTCCCTAACTGCCCTTAAGATGGTTCCTTTGTTCTAAGATTTGCAAGTTTTACTATTACATGCCGGGATGTTGGCCTGTTTCCTTGATCTTAGGAGGGGTCCTCTCTGCCTCTAGGACTCGAATGTTTGTTTCATTCCCCAGATTAGGGAAGTTCTCAGCTACGATTTGCTCAAATACATCTTCTAGCCCTCTCTCTCTCTCCACTCCCTCCGGGATTCCAGTTATTCTGACATTGGAACGCTTCATGGTGTCACTTATTTCTCTGATTCTATTTTCATGGATTCTGAGTTGTTTTTCCCTGGCCTCCTCTTTTCCCTTTTTATCTATTATATTGTCTTCCAGGTCGCTTATTCTCTCTTCTGCCTCAGTTACCCTAGCTGTTAGATTATCTAGATTGGATTGGATCTCATTGATAGCATTTTTAAGTTCTGCCAATTCACCTTTTATTTCTGCCCTTAGAGACTCTAAGTTGCCATTAATTGATTTCTCCATTCTAGCCATTGTCTTCACAATTGCTAGGCTAAATTCCATCTCCGACATCTTGGTTATATCTGCATCCATTTGTAAATCTGCAGCATAAATCATTTGCAGAGTCTTTCTGTTTTGGGGGCTCCTCCTCCTAGTCATTCTGTTGATGGGTGTTTGAGGGAATGTATAGAGTCCAAATTATGGACCAGAACCCAAGCAAGATGCACCTGTTTTCTTGGGACCTTAGAGTTGCTGGCCTCTTGTTTTCCTAGCCTGTCTTCTGTGGAAGGGGCCTGCCGCGCTGTTACTCAGGTAACCCTGTTCGGGCGGAGTTGCCCTGCACCCCTGTGGCGGGGGATGGGTTCAGCAGGAATCAGTTTTGGGGGCTTTTGTTCTTTGGCGGCTTTCCGCGTCTCTTCCGCGAGTCAGAGCAGAAGTGACCGTTTCCAACCCTCTGCCTCAGAGCAGAGAGACCTCAGTCTGTTCTTCAGTGAGCTCTCCAGGCCACACTGTCTCAGTTTCTGTCCGTGCTGCTATAAACTGCAGCGTCCTGGGTTGTGCGCCCCTCCGCAGCGCTCCCAGTCCTGCCTCCAGGTTGGGGCATGTCTCTGCCCTTTGTGCTTCTAAAACCACCAGCCACTCCCAGTTCATGCATGCGCAACCCCGCAGCTCTGGTTTCTGCCCCGGGGGCTGCAGTTTGCCCATGCGACCCCGCCGCTCCGGGTTTCCACCCCAGGGGCTGCCCTAAAGTCCTTTCCCTGACGCTACTGGTCTGCGAGTCTGTGCCCCGTCTGCAGCGCAGGAGGCTGTCACTCACCAGCGGTGTAGGATCCCCATGTCCAGGCACCCTCCTGCCCCCGTTTATCCTCTGATATCTGCCCGCAGGATCACGGCTCTCCGCTTCGTACCTCAAAACCAACTGCCTGCGATATTCTGTTTGTAGAGATCCAGATCTTCTTACATCTCAGGCTGGTTTTATGGGTGCTCAGCGTGGTCTGGTGGATATCCAGCTCAATTCTGGGGACCAGCTGAAGTAGGGTCCCCTACTCCTCCGCCATCTTTCCCCCTGTCCTCTCAGAGTTTTTCTTTCAAAAAAATACTCCTGTCTCAAATTTTTAAAACCTTAGTTTGATGGTTGAATTTTTTAAAAAGCTGTATTGAGATGAAGGTCATATACTACACAGTTTACCCATTTAAGTGTACAGTTCAATGGTTTTTAGTATAAATGGCTGAATTTTTAATGTCCAAGAATTCCATTTGTTTATTTAAAAAACTTGCCTGCTTTTTATTTATTTTTTTAAAAAATGCCTTGTTCTTCTCTTATGATCCCAATTTTAAAATTTTGGATGATTATTTTTTTTAACACATTTATAAACTTGGGGTGCCTGGGTGGCTCAGTTGGTTAAGCATCTTCCTTTGGCTCAGGTTGTGATCTTGGGGTCCTGAGATAGAGCCCGACATCGGGCTCCCCGGTCAGCAGGGAGTCAGCTTCTCCCTCTCCCTCTGCCCCACCCTCGCTTGTGCTCTCTCTCTGTCTCTCAAATAAAAAATAAAATCTTAAAAGAAGAAACACAGGGGCGCTTGGGTGGCTCAGTTGGTTAAGCGACTGCCTTCGGCTCAGGTCATGGTCCTGGAGTCCCGGGATCGAGTCCCGCGTCAGGCTCCCTGCTCGGTGGGTAGTCTGCTTCTCCCTCTGACCCTCCCCCCTCTCATGCTCTCTCTCTCTCTATCTCATTCTCTCTCTCAAATAAATAAATAAAAAAAAATTAAAAAAAAAAGAAGAAACACATTTATAATCTTTATTATGTTGCCTTATTATCTGAAGCTCTTGTGAATGTAAGCATTATTTTTTTCCTTTATGTTGTGTTTGTTGGGGCACCTGGGTGGCTCAATCAGTTAAGCGTCTGCTTTCGGCTCAGTTCATGATCCCAGGGTTCTGGGATAGAGCCCCACATCAGGCTCCCTGCTCAGCGGGGCGTCTGCTTCCCCCTTTCCCTCTGCCCCTCCCCCTGCTCATGCTCTCTCTCACTCACTCTCTCTCTCTCCAATAAATAAATAAAATCTTTAAAAAAAATGTGTTTGTTTGCTGAATCTCACTCAAGGTGGGTTGGTTCCTCATTTGACTTGTAATTTTGAGTTTATCTTCAGTGGACATTTATCTATTAGAATCATCCACAGTGTGGGATGAAATTGTGTCCCTCTATAATAGTTTTTCATTCACGTCTATCAGGGGCCCTAGGGGTATTGCCAGCTCATAACAAATTTCCATGCTAATTTATCAGCTTGTATTTTTCTGGACTATACTGATCGTGGAAATTTTAACTCCAAAGCTATGTGAGGTATGGGCCTGTGATTATAAATTCCCAGGGAAGATTTTTTTTCCTACCCAGATCTCAGAGGCAGATAGGTATCCTCTTTTCTCCCTGTACTTAGGGGTAGATTTTTTTTCTAGTCTACACTATCACCAAGAGTATAGTCCTTTGATGGTCCTAGCTTCATGTGGGCTTCTAAGTATCATCTCCTTACTTTCTTATGCTAGGAGTCTCATTCCACAGTGTCCTGAGATGGCACTAAAACTGAAGCCCTACATATGTCCCCCGGAAGACATACACAAGTGTTCATAGCAGCTTTATTCATAATAGTCTTTAAGTGGAAACAACCCAAATGCCTATTAACCATGGAACTGATAAGTAAATAGTGGATTATTTTTACAATGGAATGCTACACAGTAATGAAAACAAACTGCTTGTACATGCAATAACATGGATGGATGTCATAGACATACTATATAATAAAAGAAGCCAGCATGTATGATTCTGTTCCTATAGAATTCTAAAACAGGCAAAACTACTCTTTGGTAATGAGTCAGAATACTGCTTACACTTGAGGGGAGGTATTGACTAAAGGGGGGCTTGAGGAAGACTTCTGTGGATATATTCTTTTTTAAAATTTTAGAGAGAGAGAAAGAGAGCAAGAATCGGGGGAGGGGCAGAAGGAGAGGGACAAGCAGACTCCATGCTGAGTGTAGAGCCTGATGCAGGGCTTGATCCCACGACCCTAAGATCATGACCTGAACTGAAACCAACAGTCAAATGTTTAACTGACTGAGCCACCCAGGTGCCCCTTCTGTGGATATATTCTATATTCTGATCTGGGTGAAGGTTACATGCTTGTACATGTATGTAAAAATTCATTAATCTCTACACTTAAGAATTGCACATTTTACTGTTTGCTAATTATGCCTCAATAAAAAAGTAAACAAAAACTAACACCCCACCCCCCAAGCAGCCATAAGATAGCTAACATGTTTGCCTCTCTGGTTTTACGTTCTTTTGTATTTCTGGGCCTTGGAGACTTCCCTTTCTTTTCTGTGAATTCAGCTGAGAAGGCAAAAGAATATTTGTGATATATTCTCTAGAATGTCTGCTGTTTCTTTGAGGATGGCTCACAAGAGTCCACCATATTGCAGACCTAGAAGTCTTGGGTCTCCTTCTGTCTTTAATCACTTTTGCATGTATGAAGCAGGTGCATCCAACAGAATACAAAGTATTTTTAGCATAGGCATTTCTCTGTCTAGGTGTTTACAACAAATAACTTTGGGACAAAATTGTGTTTAGGAAAAGCCCTGGTGTGGGCTCTTTTGGTTAGATAAGTGTAAATCTCCCGGTGATCTGGTGAAAGAATAGAATAGGGTCTGATGTGGCCTGATGGAGATGAACCCTATCAATGATTCTTGCATTCAAAACTGATTTGGGGAGAAAAGCTTTGCAGATTTGCATAAGGGTCAAGGAGTTTCCTATGGGAGAAGGCATTGAGATTCTGATTCTCTCCACTCAGAGGTTCAGCTGTACTTGACCTTCTCTGAGGGATTGGAATGATCTAGTCTGAGGTCTTCAAGTAAAAAAACAGACATCCTCTGGGGAGTCTGGAGTGGTGACTCAGGCTCAAACTGAGGTCCAAGAGATCATGGAGGGGCCATTTCTGACACAATGTATGGCTGAGGCGGGAAACCCTTTATGACCCAGCCTCCCTTCCGATAGAGTTAAAATTGAGAAATATTGGCTGTGCATGTTGTGTAACCTGCATGACTGCAACAAGGGAACCAGGCATGAGAGCCTGCATGGTCTGTACAGGGAAGTGGAACAATAACAGCATCACCTCTGCTGTGGACAGAGGGTCAACCGATTGTGTTGGATGAGTTGTTTCTAGGAACCCTGCAAGGCAGAAACATACTCAGTGACAGATGAAAACTGGGGCTTCATTGTGGACAGGTGAGACTTTCTAGTTCTCAATCCACCTGATTTTCAGAAGTAGAACTGGACTCATCAGGATGAATATACACCAGCGGTGTGATAGACTCAGGGGCTTGGTTAACCAAAAAAACATTTACAACTTCTTCCTCCCTTGCTTTTCTCTACAAAGAGGGTGATGAACTTACTCAACTTCCCAGCTTCCCTTGCAGCTATGGTTGTATGATCAATCTAGTTCTAGCCAATAGGATGTAGGCAGAGTTCCCATTCCAGGTGAAAAGACAAAATCTCTTTGCCCTTTACTCTTGCCCCTTCTTCCCACCCAGAGGCATAGCAGCCTTCCTGTGACCACAAGAATGAATGACAAACTAAGAATGCTGAGCCAGGAGCCTGGATCCTTGAGGACATCTTCAAGCAGTGGTTCAACCCTGGGCTGCCTAACTCTGGATTTCTTGTAGTGGGAGGGAAATACATCCCTTTTGTGTAAGGCACAAAATTAACTGGGTTTCCTGATGCTTACAGTAGAACCCGTTCTTAAGGCCTAAGAGGGCAGACACTGTATTGCTTCATAACAAGGGCTTGCAACTGCTCAAGTGATTAATTGGAAAAATAAAAGAAACATGCTCATGTTTGTAACCTCAGCTGGTTATGTGGATCATGCAATTTTAGGCATTATCTCATCATTCCAAAAATAGCACTATGACAGAAGCAAGGCAGGCCAGATCCACACTTGATACCCTTGGACACTAAAGCCCAGAGATATTCAGTGAGGAATTTTCTAATTATAAAGTAATACAGGTTCATCGTATACTCAGTGGAAAACATAGAAAAGTATAGGGAGAAATTACTTGAAATCCCTCTCTGCCTCCCACAGAACATTTCCATATATTTTATTCTGGTCTTTGTCTTTTGTGCAAGCACACATCAATACGCACACTTTTGGAATTTTTGTTTTTTTTCTCAAGTGACATTCCAAAGGTCACAAAAATTGCCACTGTGGAAACCAGGATGGAAGCTGGGATTATGGTGTCAGGACTAAGAACAACCATTTGGCTTAAGAGATAGTAGACTGTGGTGTAACTTATTGGTGTTCAGTCTTCAAAGAATGAGAAGAGAGAGGATCCAGAGAAGGCCAGGGAAGGCCATCCAAGGACTGTGGTGAGCAAAGCACTGCCTTGTTTCCAGTCTAGTTTGTTTCTTACTCAGAATTTTCTCTGTGGTGACCTGGCTTTAGTGGAGCACAGTGACCACTGTACAAAAGTTGTCTTGTTCTCCAGGATGAGCCAGTGGTCAAGGTCTCCTGACAGGCCTTGGGGAAATGGTCGGCAGTGGGGACACCTCTGCCCCTTCCTGCCAGTTGGAGTCCTGGAGCCCCAGAAGGCTTACAGGAGAAGGAAGGAGGAGGAGGAAGAAAGGGATGGTCAGAGGAGAGAAAAGGAGGGGGGAGAAGAAGGAATAACAGTGATAGAAAAGGCAGAGCTCTGTAGACCCCTGAGAGATGGGTTTCTTCCATCCCCATACCGCAGTCGTGCTCTCCTGGGCCTGCATTTCTGTCCCAACATGTTACTAGCAGAACACACACAGGCCTGGTTGCAACTTCTGCTTCTGCTTATTACCCGATGTGACTTTGGCAGATTCTCTAAATTCCTTGAGATTCTGTTCCCTTTTGTGTGTCATGGGATGACAGTTGAGGCTACCACAGCAGTTACTGGGGGCGAGGTGGTGGTGGTGAGAACCTGACACTTGCCTCTCCCTGGGTAGGGATGCCTGGTGGGAAGTGTCAGCATGCCCTAGCTTGCCTCAGAAGTGGACAGAGGTGGTCTTTGCTTGCAGAGTTCTTTACTCAGAGTACGTAGATTCTGTCTTCTAAACTGACTGGCACAATTCATATGGGGGAGGGAGATAAGTCTCTCTACTGCTCTCATTTACATATGGTGGAGGCTGGTGGAGGAGAGAAGAAGGCCAGCATTTCAAATCCTCCCACAGATCCTGCTGCTAGAAGTCAAGAGCCAGGGAGATGGACTCGAAGAACAGGAATGTGGCTGGCCTGCAGGAACTCCAAAGCCAGTGTCTCAGACATTTGCCATCACACACACTCTCTCTCTTTCTCTTCATCTCTTCTTATTTCTCCTCTTGGCTCCTTTTTGAAAGTATGATTCCTTTCTTTCTGCAAAGTGTCTTTCTTCACCTGCTAAAACATGGCACCTCCAGAGGGTCACATGTTACAGCCTCAGTGACCAGAGAGGGCCTGACCTGATTTCCTCTCTGGTCCCAATTCTAAAAATTCCAGGAAAAGGTCTCACTGGCTGAACATGGATTGGATGGCCACATTTTGACCAATCACCTAGAGTCATGTAAAAACTCTGTAGTCCCTCAGGATCAAAATGGACGGATAAGGGGGTGGGGATTTAGATTAAGAGGTGCTAGGAGGCAATTCCATAAGTGTTCACTAGGGGAATTCACATGTAAGGAGTGTTTTGGGGGAAAGAGGGAGTCTCCAGAAAAAGCTGGAGAGTGAGAAACCCCCAGAGGCACCCAAACAAGGATATGTTTGGCAGAACAGGGAGGTCTGATAGTCAATCTTAAGCTGTTTTTTTCTTGGGTTGTAAAACTACTCTGTGTCCTCAAACACACTGTAAAACCTGCCCTATGCTTTTTAACGCCCATATGAGTGATTTGGGTGAAATAATTGTCTGCATCTTACACCCTGATTGGTGCCTAGTAGAAGGGAGAGATAAGTTATAGGATGTGGGTATGGTGAGGTGAATGTGCTTGGAACTAGAATTTGTACATTCTAGTTCACAAGAATGTGAACTCCTTTGAAAATAGCAATGGGTTTCCATAGAATGAGGGGAACTGCTTGAGCCAAATTAGGTTAAGTACCAGTGGCCTGGGGACTCAGCTGACATTTGTGTTAGTATGCAAAATGGGGGTAGACTCTATATCACAAATAAGAAATAAGTGATGTAACATATACAGAGTTTAGTGTTTAATAAACACGTAGTAAACAGTAGTTCCTGCCTCTCTCACCCCTCTTACTCCCAATATTCGGGGACATGATTTTATTTTATTTATTTTTTACCTTTTTAAGATTTTATTTATTTATTTGAGAGAGAGAGAGAGAAAGAGAGAGCACGAATCGTGGGCAGAGACAGAGGGTGAGGGAGAAACACACTCCCTGCTGAGCAGGGAGTCCAACGTGGGGCTCGATCCCAGGACCCTGGGATCATGACCTGAGCTGAAGGTAGATGCTTAAATGACTGAGCCACCCAGGCGTCCCTGGGGACATGATTTTAAATGCTTTCTAAGATTTACTTTTGTGTGAAAGAAAATATTTTTGAAAAGGTAAGGGTTTTGGAAGTAGACAGACCTAGATTTTCATCCATTTTTGTCTCTTACTGAGTAGTTTCTGCAATTTACATAACCTCTTAGATCTCTCTCTCCACGTCTACATCATGGGGGCAATGATGCCAACTTCAGGGTATGGGTGTAGCAGTTAGGTGAGAGGAAGCATGCAAAACACTCCAGTGCCTGATGCACACATCGGTGCCCACTAAACAGTGATTCCATCCACTTCCTGTGTTTCTTTCACATTTCCTCAATTTCACTACAAACTCCTTTAGGGCAAAGCCATGTTTAATAATAACATGGAGTTGTTTTGTTTTTAAGCCCGTATTTCTCATATGATTTTTCTAATGGTCTTGTGAAGAAGGCAGAACAGAGTCTTATTCTTCCCACTTTAAGGAGGAGCTGACTGAGGTGTGCTTAGTGTACAGCCTAGCACATGTCAGATACTTAATGTTTGTTGAGTGAATGTTGAATGAATTCTACATGTGTAGGCACTCTGTGACTACTTATTGAATCCATCCACTTCTTTATTCATTCATCAAATATTTATTGAGCACCTGCTATGTGCCTATCTGTGAACAACAGCAAAAACACTTGCCCTTGTGGTGCCCACTTTGTAGAGAAATAAATTAGTAAATTAATAACTAAGTGAATTGAGAAGATAAGGAAGAGTTGTGGCTTGGATTCCAGCTGGTATAGACTGAATATGTGCCCTTCAGAATTTCTATTGAAACCTTTTCCCAATGTGATAGTTTAGGAGGAAGGGACTTTGGGAGGTGACTGGGTCATGAAGGTGGAGCCCTCATGAATGGGATTAGTGCCCTTGTAAAAGAGACCCCAGGGATCTCTCTGACCCCTGCAACCATTTGAGGAACTGTCTATGAACCAGGAAGACAGCCCACACTCAACACTGAATCTGTTGGCACCTTGATCTTGGACTTTCAGCCTCCTCAACTGTGAGAAATGAATGTTTATTGTTTAAGCCACCCAGTGTATGGTAGTTTGTTATAGCAGCCTGAATGGACTAAGACACCAGTCCTGGATATTTTATTTCTGATCTTTGAAAAAGGAACACTTGCAGAATTTTAGAATGACAGATATGGAAGGGACTTTGGGGGAGCATCTAGTCCTGTCAAATATACTTATTAAAGCCTGAGAACACTGTGTTCTAATGAGAACTTACTACAGACAGCCGATTTCTTTCCTTTTTTAAAAAAAGATTTTATTGGGCGCCTGGGTGGCTCAGTCGTTAAGCATCTGCCTTCGGCTCAGGTCATGATCCCAGGGTCCTGGGATCGAGTCCCACATTGGGCTCCCTGCTCGGCAGGAAGCCTGCTTCTCGCTCTCCCACTCCCCCTGCTTGTGTTCCTGCTCTCGCTATCTCTCTCTGTCATATAAATAAATAAAATCTTTAAAAAAAAAGATTTTATTTATTTATTTATTTATTTAATTTATTTATTTATAGCATGAGCAGGGGGAGTGGCAGAGGGAGAGGGAGAGAGAGAATCTCCAGCAGACTGCACACAGAGTCCGTCTCCTGAGATCAGGACCTGAGACGAAACTGAGTTGGACGCTCAACCGATTGAGCCACCCAGGCGCCCCTACAGCCTTTCTAAAGCAGATAAAAGAAGTGCTTCCTTGTATCTAATTCCTTAAAAACATTTGTTGGCTCCCAATCTCTTTCTAGCTACCATTCCACTTCTCTACTTCTAAGACTTGAGAGGGTATATTATATACATACCCTGTCTCCATTCTCTATGCTCCCACTCCCTCTCCAACCCAGCCCTGTCTGGATGACACACCTATCTTCCATCAGACCTGCTCTGGGCACAGTTGTCCAAGACCTTCATCTTTATGGCCCTCTTCTGTTCTCATCGTAATTGACCTCTCAGCAGCTGTGACACAACTACTTCTTCCTAGAAACACACTCCGCTTTGGTGTCTATGGAACCATTCTCTCCTGTATCCTCCCTATTTGTCTGATCTTCTTTCTCCATCTTCTCTGTTGGCTCTCCTCTTCTACGTTTTGAGTTTCCTATGAGTCAGTCTTAGGTCTTCTCATTTACCTCCATAGACACTTCCTAATGATGCCCTCAGTTTTAAATATCATCCATATTTTGAGATCTTCTAAATTTCTATCACCAGTCCAAATTTCTGATGAACCCCAGACTTAAATATCCAAATGCCTGCTTATCACTATGATTTCTCACAGTAACTCAGAATTAGTTACCCAAAGTGAGCTCTCCATCTCTACCATATTCAAATTGTTTAACTCCAATTTGCCCTCTCAGTAAATGAGATACCCTGTCGCAAGCAGCCCCCAGCTTGGTCCCAGGGATGCCCTGTGATTCATCCTTCTCCCCCAAACCAAGCACCCACTCCTATAAGCCCATCTCTTTCCTCCTCCTAAATGTACTTCTCACTTGTCCAGTTTGTCCATTTCCACAGCCACTTCTTGCTTTCAGCCCCATCAACTTTCTAGATCACTGCAATGAGCCCCTTACCCAATTTCTCTGTTTGAACTCTATTAAAAATACAAATGATTTCATAGTATACTGAGGTTTAAAGATCCTTCAGTGCCCTTGCAGGGCCTCATTTTAAAATCTGAACTCCTTACCAGGGTGTGGCAGGCCTTCTCTCTGGGTGAGGATCTCTCACCGTGCCCACTATACCCTAGTCACACCAGCTTCTCTTGGTTTCCCACACAGGACAGAATCTTCTCAGTTTCAGGGCCACTGCATGCACAGCTCCCTCCCCAAGTCTGGGACCATCTCTTCCTTACTCCTCCTGGCTAGGTCCTTTCAGTCTTGGTCATGGCTAAGTGGTTCCTCCTCTGAGAACCTTCTCTAAACCTCCTATCTGAATAGCTGCCTAATTTTCTTTGTTACTTCACCCTGTTGGTTTCCTTCATGGCACTTGTTACAATTTGTAGTTATTTATCTGTTTACCAGTTTATCTTCTGCCTCTCTCGTTAGATTGTGTGCCCACAAGGATAGAGGCCACTTCTGCTTTGGTTATTACAAAGTACCTAATGCAATATATACTTGTTGAATCAATAATAATGGATGACGTCCAAGCCAGAAGGTTGGCCTTCTGGCCTCAGTTTTTGTCACCTTCCTATCAGGGACTGTAGAGGCTACTGTTCTGGTTGCCCAGCACCTGTTCCTCTTATTTAGTCTGGAAACATACCTAGGGGGAGTAGATGAAGCATGTTGACCTGGTTGAGCCAGCAGTAGTTCTCCATGGCCTACGAATGGGCCTGTGACCCAAGTCTGGTCAACCTGAGTTTGCCTCCAAGGTTCGACTAACTGAGGCTGGTAGGAAAAGACTTTCTTGCCTCATTAGTTGTGAGGCTGTAAGGATGTTAGCTTGGAGCTGCTGAGACAGCTGTCCTGAGAGAACAAAGCCAGAGATGCAGAGACAAGAGGCAGGGAGTGAGGGAGTCCTGATGGTGTCCCTGTCGTGGGCAGCTCCCTGAGCATGCTCAAACCCTGGAATGACATGTACCGCTAGCTCATTACCCCTGACATTTCCCGTCCTTGACATACACGCTCATGAAAACAGCGAATAACAAGAAGCAAGTTTCTTCTGGATAAGCATCAAAGCCTTTTATTTTCAATATATTTTTTTTTTCTTTGAGCTGCTGGGAGACTTTCTTCTTCATTACCAGTGTCACACAGAGAGCTTGTATGCCACAGGCTTTGATCTAAAACTGTTGAAAGTGAAAGCAGCTGCTTTTGCTGAGCAGTCTCACCCCAGGTGCTCCCCTTCCCCCAACATCCCTGGATAATGAAATGCAAATGATTTGGCCAGGGCTCTGCTGGTGGAGGATGCCCTGCCCGCCTCAGGAAATACTGGGCTGTCTGTCCAAGCCTGCCTCTCACCACTTCTCCAAATGGTCTTTCCTACCTCCAGCCGCCCCCTCCCTGCCGTTCCAAGCATCTGAGACCTTGAATGTCCACATGAACTTGAATTTTTCCCATTGTTGTTATATGCGTTCAAACCTTCACTATTTCCACTCCCCTCCCAGGGGCTTGGTGCCCGGTGCCTCCCACTCACCTGCTGATTACTGCCTGAGTAACTTACAACTTCCAAGCTCCAGCTCCTCATTCTCCCTATCTAGTCCCTTAGTCTCAGCAGCCTTCTATCACGTTGAAGACTACCAGGTATAAGGTGAGTGTCCTTCTGCCACCTCCCCAGTTCCTTGTCCAGACTCTTTATTTCCTGCAGCACCCCGTCCTTCTGTCTTGATCCCAGGCTGTGACCTTCAGACTCATCTTGACTTTTCTCTTCAACTTGCTCTATAGATCCAGGCAGCAGCCCTGTCCTGGCGATTGTTGATTGATTGTTTCATTCAATCTAATTACCAAGGATTCTCTGTCAGGTCTTGTGTAGGCGCCAGGGAGACAGAAAATAGAGCTGCTGTCTCTCGGTCTATCGCTTGGACCGTTGAGGCAGAACAGCTGTGCCCCTAGCCCAAGGCTATATTAAAGCTCCCTAAACTGCTTTTTTTTTTTTTTGGTGTATTTCGCTTTTCTGGCAAAAATTCATCACAACTCTCTGTTGTCCCTAGAATGAAGTCCAACTTTAGTCTAGGGCTGTGCTGTCCAATATGGTACCCGCTGGCTGCATGTAGCTATTGAGCACCTGAAATGTGTTCACTCTGAATTGAGATGTGTGGTAAGTGTACAATACATACAGAATTTCAAAGACCTAGTACAAAAGGAAAAAAAGAGAATATAAAATGCCTCATTAGGTTTTTAATTAATTACATGTTGAAATAATATTTTGGATACATAGGGTTAAAGCATTATTAAAATTAATAACTTTTACTTAAACATTTTTTTTTAAGATTTTATTTATTTGACAGAGAGAGACACAGTGAGAGAGGGAACACAAGCAGGGGGAGTGGGAGAAGCAGGCTTCCCGCCGAGCAGGGAGCCCGATGCGGGGCTCGATCCCAGGACCCTGGGATCATGACCCGAGCTGAAGGCAGATGCTTAACGACTGAGCCACCCAGGCGCCCCTTACTTAAACATTTTTAATGTGGCTATTACACAATCTAAAATTAACATGTGGCTTGATTTTCATATTTCTGTTGTCAGTACAGGTGCAGAATATGAGACTTCCCATAATCTGACTCCTAGTCGACTTAATATTATCTTATGTTATCCTCACAATAGGCAGATGTGGTTTATATTTTAACATTATTTTACTGGTGAAGAAAGTGAGGTTCAGAGAGGTATGAGTGACTAGATAAATGGATGTGACAGTCAGCACCAGGAACACACGTCTGAAGTCCCACAAGCCTCAGGAGAGTCCTGTGTAGTATCCCATCCATGATGCCTGCATGCTGCTGTCCTGTTGCCTCCCTCCTGCCATTTTCCAGTGGGTAAGATATGGAAAAGAGGCAATAAATTCCTAAAACCCTGACTGGACAGACCTGATGCTGGAGGAGGGCTGACTGCGCATTATATACATAGAATCACATGCTAGGTGAGCTCAAGAAGAATATCTAGTTGGGATCCATCCATTGGGGATACTACTTGCTTAGCCTTCCATCATGAGTGGCCACCATGATGTGATTGGCCACCATGATGAACAGATAAAGTGAACCTTGGTCTCAATCCAAGTTGGAGGTCTCTGGTAGCAGATTTCTGGGGCTTTGGAGGTTGCTCCTTGTTTTATTTGTATGTATGTATATATGTATTTATTTAGTCATTTTCAGTTAGCCAGCATATAGCACATCATTAGTTTTTGATGTAGTGTTCTCCTTGTTTTAGAAGCTGGTGGGTGAGCAACTGAGTTGATCAAGAGTGGCCCCAGGGCCTGCAGGAGTCAACAGGAAGCAGGGCCATGTAGCTTAAGAGGACCTCCTAATAAACAAAAGACTTGGGGAGCCAACCAGCTGTTAGGAGGTGGAGCTGGGTACTCACCAGCATACTGCACTGCCTCCCAGAGAACACTTTTCACTTTCTGTGAACCTCTAGTACTGAGGATACTTCCATGCATATAGTGGGGCTCTGTGTGACACATCAGGGAGTTGCAATTTAACCTCAAGATATGGGGAACCATATCAGAATTCAGAGAATTCTGAGTAGGGGGTCAGCTGGGGAGTTTTAAAGCCAGAATCTAAGTGAGAAATTATGCATGCCTAGAACATGAATTGAACAGGGCTGCCCAAAGCCCATTTGCATGATGCCTTTAGAGATTCTTGAACAAATTTATTTGAGGGGAAAAAGGAGCCAGGCATGATGAGCTGGACTCTTGGTTTCTGGAAGCATGGAGCAATCCCTGTGCATTATGGTCTCTTTCATTCATACCAAAGGATGTGCAATGCCTGGCACTCCTGCTTGTGTTGAATTAGCTGGCAGATGCCCATCGATTATGGCGGGCAGGTAGGTGCCTGGTGGATGTGGGTGGGGCAGGGGTGGTGTGTGCCAGTAGTCAACGGCCTCTGCTGTTGAGGACCACACATGATACAGCCCCTGGAAGAACCAGACCTGGTCAAGGGTAACTTTGCAGGGGGTTGGAGTTCCTTCATGAGAAGGCTGGGCGTGGCAGGAGCCAGTGAAGTTTGAGGCATTATTATTCATGTGGCTCCATCTGCCCCCATAAGCTCAGGAAATTTGGAGATTCTGAGTTTCCAGTGCTTGGAGCACCCTTAATTGTATTTTGATATCCAAGGTGGGGGTGGGGGCAAGAAGGGAGCTGTGACATGGCTCAGTATTGGTGGCTAATTTCCTCGGGAACCCATGGAGGAATTCCTGATTCTGAGAGTCTTTCAAGGCCTTTTCCTCTTTCTCTGATCACAAGACAGCTTCTCAGTTTTGACAGATATGTGTATTCAAAGAACCACCTATTCAGAATTAATCAGTTGGCCTGACCCTGCTCCGATTGATGGCATAAGCTCTTCTGTGGCATGCCACCCAGGAATGGATAAATGGACAGTCAGGGGCCAATAGCTTCATAGTTAACTGACTGTAACTTTAAATTTTTTTTTATCTTTTTGCATTTGAAACAAAAATGGAATTGCACTGGCCAGTGCTAACTCAGTGACATTTACTTTTTTTATTTTTATTTTTTGCTTTCGAGACAAAAATGGAGTGGCACTGGGCGGTGATAACTCAGCGTCATTTCTCTGTTCTCTTTGTTTAGGAGGCTCTCTTTCAATTTCTCACCCAGGCAACCACTCAGTCCAAACACTTGGGCTTATCTATAAGGGTCAGTAAAAAGGCAATAATGTTGATTACTCTTCTGTAGTCAGTCTTTAAATTGGGAAAATTTAGAGCAGACAGAGATCTCGGAGATTCCCTGATCTTATACCCAGATGGGGAAACTGAGGCTCAGGGAAGGATGTGATTTATATAATGGAGAGTTCCTAGCAAAGGGTGATCATTGGCTCTCTACATAGGCATTTGGCTCATGAAGGGATACCTTGGCTATTTTGGGTATCATGGAGGGATATCCTGTAACCTGCTGTAGTGAGTCCTGTTCCTATATTTCATTTGACACTTGTCATCCAGATGAGCAGGATAGTGGCATGGGAAAAGGCTCTTCGAGGCACATCAGGAGCACTGAGTTCCACACCTCTCTCCATCTTATCAGGATGAGTGGCCTGGGGCACACTTTCTGAATACAAGCTCTGTACTTTTCTTTTTTTTTTTTTTAAAGATTTTATTTATTTATTTGACAGAGAGAGAGACAGCGGGAGAGGGAACACAAGCAGGGGGAGTGGGAGAGGGAGAAGCAGGCTTCCCGCGGAGCAGGGAGCCCAATGCGGGGCTCGATCCCAGGACCCTGGGATCATGACCTGAGCCGAAGGCAGGCACTTAATGACTGAGCCACCCAGGCGCCCCATCTCTGTACTTTTCTTACCACTTCACTGGGTTCAGGTAAGATGTCTCTTGAGTGTGAAACACAAAAATTCCCAAATGATCCAAAGCTTGCATGAATTAACTAATACAGACTGTCAGTTTGGGCTGCTATAACAAAGTACCATTGATTGGGTGGCTTAAACAACACTTATTTCTCAGGAGTCTGGTAAATCCAAGATCAAGGTGCCAATAGATTTTGTTCCTGGTGAAAGCCCTATTTCTGACTTGCTGAGTCCCTGCATGGTGGAGAGAGCAAGTTCAAGTCTCTCTTCTCCTTTTAATTAATTAATTAATTAGTTAATTAATTAATTTTAAGTAGGCTCCACAGCCAGAGTGGAGCCCAACACGGGGCTTGAACTCATGACCCTGAGATCAAGACCTGAGCTGAGATCAAGTGTTGGACGCCTAACTGACAGAGCCACCCAGGTCACCCTCTTCTCCTTCTTATGAAGATATTAATCCCATTGTGGGTACTACACCTTCATGACCTCATTTAAACCTAATTACCTTCCTGAGCTTAGCCAGGGGACAAGGAAGGAGGCAGGTGCCTCTGAGTGAGATCTGAGGGGCAAGAGACATAGGCTCAGAAATCCTCTCCTGCCTGCTGGCCAAGAGGTGTGAAACACAGGCTGGGAATTCATTTCTCTGGCTCTCAAAGACACCTGGGAAAATACAAATGTTGTAGGGAGGAGGCATTTTAGTTTTTTCTAGGCATCGATATTCTGGCCAGTAGATGAATATCCAGAAGTAGCAGGTAGAAGGGAGTATTGAAGAGGGGTTGGGGTTGGGTGGGCCGCAGAGAGGAGGTCAGAGACAGGAAAGTCACCATTATGCTGCTGCCTTGCGGGGAGAGGTAATGAATCTTCACCCACTTCTTTGGCCAGATGGTTTTCTCCACACTTGTCCTCTCTTTCCTCTTTCTCATTTACAAAACTTTTCCATGGAAGGAGGTCATTTGTTGAAAAGAATCTATGGTGTGGGCTCACCCAGTCCTCCTGAGTGGTCAATAAACACCGCCATTTTTATCCTCATAGGATTTTAACTTTGCTGTTCAGTGAAAATTATAGTTCCTCTCCCCTTTGAGGATTATCTCTAGCCCATGTTAAATCTAAGCTCATGTGATGGGCCACCTGCTGTGACAAGGTACCAAAATTATTTTAGTATTAGTTTGAGTCATGTAATTGAGAATGTAAGATTTAAAAAAAAAAAATCACATATTCAGCATCAGGCTAAAAGTAGGTTTTTCCCTCCCCCCAGCAACCCCACTTACCATACTCCTTTGCTAAACCTCTGTCTTGCTTATCTGCAAGCTAATGTTAGCAATTCCACTATTTTCAGAACATTTTGATGACTTGAAACAATTCACAAAACATCTGGAGTGGTCCCATTTAGTTGAATAATACTTCTACCATATCCCCACTTTCAAGCTTCATATTATTGTTATTTTTAGTAATAGCTTTTTTGAGATATAATTCACATCCCCTATAATTCACTCAAAGTGTACAATTCAATGGTTTTTAGATATTCACAGATTTGTACAACCATTACCACACTCGATTTTAGAACATCTTCCTCAAAAAGAAACCCCATACCCATTAGCTGTAACTTCCCATTTCCCCCCAACCTCCTCATCCCCCAGCAACCACTAATCTACTTTCTGTCTCTATGGATTTACCTATTCGGACATTTCATATAAATGGAGCCATACAATAAGTGGTCTTTTGTAACTGGCTTTTTTCACTTAACATAATGTTGTCAAGGTTCATCCATGTATCGGTATATATCAGTATTTGGTATATAAGTTCTTTGAATTGCCCAATACGATTTCAGTGCATGGATACACCACATTTTATTTATCCATTCATCACTTGATGGACATTTGTTGTTTCCACTTTTTGACTATTACATCTAAAGCTGTTACAAACATTTTTGTATGAACATATGTCTTAACATGTGTTTACCTAGGAGTAGAGTTGCTGGGTCATATGGTAACTCTATGTTTAACCTTTTGGGGAATAGCCAGACTGTTTTCCAAAGCAATTGAACCATTTTACCGTCTCTCAGTGTGAGGGTTCTGTTTTCTCCACATCCTAATCAACATTTATTATTTATCTTTTTGATTTTAGCTATCTTAGGGGGTATCAAGTAGTATCTTGTGGTTTAGATTTGAATTTCCCTCATGGCTAATGATGTTGAGCATATTTGCTTGTGTTTGTTGGCTGCTAGTATATCTCATTTCGGGAAATATCTTTTGATATTCTTTGCTTATTTAAAAATTTTTTTGGTCTTTTTGTTGTTGAATTTTATGGTATATATGCACATATGTGTGTATAGATATGAGTCCCTTATCAGATATATGGTTTGCAAACTTTTCCTCCCCCTCTGTGGGTTATCTTTTCACTTTATTGGTAGCATTCTTTGAAGCACAAAGGTTTTAAATTTTGATGATGTCCAACTTAAGCTATCTTTTCTTTGTTGCCTTGCTTTTATTCTTCTCTAAGAAACCTCTGTTCAATCCAGGTCACAAAGATGTATGCCTTTGTTTTCTTCTAAGACTATAATAGTCTTAGTTCTTACATTTAGGTCTTTGATATATTTCACATTAGTTTTTGTATGTGATGTGAAGTGGGGTCACAGGAACTGACTTTCGAATTCATCTTTTGGTCTGTTTTCTTCTTTTCAAAGTCAATTTCAGCTTTTTATCTTTAATCACCTCATTTTTTTGCTTTCTTTACATTTATTTTTTTTTTTTTTTTTTAAGATTTTATTTACTTATTTGAGAGAGAGAGTGAGAGCTAGCACAAGTGAGGAGGAGAAGGAGAAGCAGGGTCCCCGAGAGCAGGGAGCCTGACTGGGGCTCCATCCCAGGACCCTGGGATCATGACTTGAGCCGAAGGCAGATGCTTAACTGACTGAGCCACCAGCGCATCCTTATTTTGTTTTTCTTATTTTAAAATTATTTAAGTGAGATGCTTAATTCATTTATTTTGATTTTTATATTCTATTTGTAGAATAATTTAAATATTTGAATTGCTCCAAATTAATTGATTAAATTAATTTTATCCCATGGGTCCCGATGTGTAAAGATTTTACATATTTTGTTTTCTAGAAATTCTGAAAATTGTTTCATCCCTTCTTTGAACTAGCAATTAAGAATTAAAAAATTTTTTTTTAAATTTATTGTTTTCTAATATTCTTGCTTTATAGTTGTATCATACTGTGATTAGGGAGTATTGTCTGTTCATTTCTTTTCTTTTTTTTTTTTTTAAGATTTTATTTATTTATTTGAGAGAGAGAGTGAGAGAGAGAGAGAGAGAGCACAAGAGGGGGGAACGGGAGAGGGAGAAGCAGGCTCCCCGCCGAGCAGGGAGCCCGATGCGGGACTCGATCCAGGGACTCCAGGACCATGACCTGAGCCGAAGGCAGTCGCTTAACCAACTGAGCCACCCAGGCGCCCTGTCTGTTCATTTCTATGTGTTTGAATCTAGCTCAGTTTTTTTGTGGCTTAAATTATGACTGGTTTTCATGTGTATTCGAAGAGCATTTCAGGGTATAGTGCCCAATATATATTATTCAGGTCTGCTGCATATTTATATTGTTTAGGTCATCTACCTACTGATTTAATATTCTTATTTACTGGACCTGTTATAGATTGAGAGGAATTAGAATCTTCCTACCACCAATCTGTTTTTTTAAAGCTATTTCTCCTTGTAAGTGCTATAATTACTATTTTTTGTTGCTTCTATGTTCCTTGTTGCACAAGTATTCATAAGTGTTAATACATTCATTGCAAGTTGTACCTATTAGCCTTGTAAACAGTGTCTTTCTTTGTATTGTTTAATGCCTTATCCTCTGAACTTAATCTTGTGTGATATTTAGGTTATGTCCTCTGCTTATTTGTTGTTTGCATTTTCCTGTTATACCTTTGCCCATCCTTTTCTTTAAAAATTTTCTGAACCACTTTGTTTATTGTTTTATATAACTCAGGGTTTAGCTTTGCTTTGTGATCATATCC
Organism: Neomonachus schauinslandi; assembly: GCF_002201575.2. Taxonomy (NCBI): domain Eukaryota; kingdom Metazoa; phylum Chordata; class Mammalia; order Carnivora; family Phocidae; genus Neomonachus; species Neomonachus schauinslandi. The sequence goes on from NC_058403.1 coordinate 118,899,574, forward strand.
GAAATATATTTTAAATAAATAAGTTAATCCCATTTTTTACATGTTTAAGTTTTCAATTAGCAATAATTGCGCCTCGGATAAACCTCATTGGCTACGATACTGCCACTGCGCAAAGCTCCATTTTTTACATGTTTAATATGACAGTGATTTGATCTTAGTGTGGTATATGATTTTATGTTATGTTTTTATTTAACTGTTTATTAGCAAGTTTTTACATAATGAGTTCTCTTTGCCTCTTAAAATAATTGCAGTTTTAGGAGGATTTGTATTTTTGTTCTCACAGCTCCCTTTATAACGATATTTGTTAGTGCTTTATTTCTCGAGACAGTACTGATTGGTTCCTTTGTATCAATAATGACAAAATTAATATGCTTAATTTTCCTGCCTTTTCTGTTCTGTTACATCACTCAATTTTCATGATCTTAGTGTTTACCATCGTCCTGTTAAAAATGTTTACAGGTACTCCTTGCTTCGTGTGTCAGCTTTTTTTTTTTTTTTTTTTTAAGGATTTTTTTTTTTCTTTATTTATTTGACAGAGAGAGACATAGCGAGAGCAGGAACACAAGCAGGGGGAGTGGGAGAGGGAGAAGCAGGCTTCCCGCGGAGCAGGGAGCCCGATGTGGGACTCGATCCCAGGACCCTGGGATCATGACCTGAGCCGAAGGCAGACGCTTAACGACTGAGCCACCCAGGCGCCCCGTGTTTCAGCTTTGAATCATATTTTTTTTGGCTTCCACTCTTACAAATGCAATGATCTGCAAAACTACTCTACTTTTCATCTTTTCTACCCCTCCCCTTTTCCATTTTTTTTATTAGTTGTATCATTATGTATTTAGGACATACAACATTTGCATTCTGTCACCTTAATCCCCAGATTTCTTTGATCTTGATTTTGTGGTTGTGGTATATAATGCACATCACCTGTCTTTTTGCTATAGTTTGTCTCCTCTGTTATCTCTTGGTTGGGTGATATTTGATCTCTTGAAGATTCCTCAAGAAGAGTTCATGGGACAATATTATGTAAGTTTAAAACTTCAAAATTGTTAGTAGCTTTGTTTGCTTTTGCAAGGACATTCATTGCTGGATATAGAATCCTCGGTTCACAAGTCTTTCTTTGGCTGTCTTGTAGATGTTAACTATATCATCTTTTGAACGTTGCTTTGGAGAAATCTGAGGCATTTCTGAATTTCCTCCTATTTAATGTCTTATCTCTTTGCCTGGATGCCCAAAAGATTCTTTCCCTTCCTTAATCCTCCCTTCCCAACTTATTCCCTGTGTTCTTTCGGCCTTCCTCTCCCCTCTTTCTCTTTCTATTTCATTCTCTCCAACCTTACAGGATATGTCTCATAGTTTTGTTTTTTTTTTTAAAAGATTTTATTTATTTTTTGACAGAGAGAGACAGCAAGAGAGGGAACACAAGCAGGGGGGAGCGGGAGAGGGAGAAGCAGGCTTCCTGCCAAGCAGGGAGCCCGATGCGGGGCTCGATCCCAGGACCCTGGGATCATGACCTGAGCTGAAGGCACACACTTAACTGACTGAGCCACCCAGGCATCCCAAATTTTGTTTAATATATTCAGTTTCACAGTTTCTATTTTCTTCCTTATGGACTCTAAATAATTATGTGTATGTTGGATTGCTTTTGCCTGTTGTGGCTGTATCTCTAATTTTCTCTCTAATCCCCTTTAATTCTATCTGTGTTTCATTTAACCCTGCTTGCTTTTTTGCATCTGTCCTTTATATCCTTCAACATCTTTTCTACAGTGTATAGTCTGTTTTATATACATTCCAATTTTATCTTCATTTCTCCAGTGGCTTTTTTTTTTTTTTACTTTTTGTCGGTTACTTTCTAGGATTCTGCAAGCTCACAGTTCCTTTCCTCTTATTTTCTTGTTACAAGTTCCCTGAATGCTGGCATTTCTATTTTGTGGTATTCTTTTAGAGGGATGGTTGGTTTATTGATTTTTTAAAAATCACGGTGAAATATTTATGTACTTTTTCTTTTGTTTCATGGCAATTTTTTTTTTTTGATGAATGTAGTTAATCTTTTGGCACATTTTGCTACTCTTTTTAAATTTTTACCTTACAGTAACTTGGTATAGATGCTATGCCAATTTATTTTTAAAAAATCACTTATCATTAAATGTGTTGAGTTTTTCAGTCCGGTTATTACACAAGGTTTCTGATGCAATGCATTACAACTCAAAACATTCTCTTTCTTTGCTATTCTCAAAGAAAGACTGATTTCTGGAAATACGATTTGACTGTTATTCTTTGTGTGGAGGTACATCCACAAGATTCTAAGATTCTAAATTCCAAGGGGACTCTGTCTGTGGTTTCTGCTTTCCTCGGTTCCTGCACTTTGCTGCAAATAGGGTTCTGTAGCTTATACAGTTTATGGTGAGTTCTTGCCTTCAGGAGTTTTATCTCTCTGCTGGCATTTTTGAGATTTGCCATCATTAAGTTTTCTCACAACTCAGTTTTTTTCTTTTCTCTTTCTTCCCATGTGGTTTCTGTCTGATTTCGGTTACTTTTGTCAACCCTTAAAGCGTATTTTGGAGTCTGCAGATTATATTTGCCTTCTAGTTTCACTGAAAATGGAGTTTGTGGATATTTTTTTCCATTCTCTTTGCTCCTTTCACATGATTTTATGGAGAGGATGGACAAATAAGCTGATACATGCAGCCATGTTACCACAGAAGTCCCTACAATAATCTATCATCATGGACTCTTCTTGTCATGAAATGCTGAAGAACTGATATTCGAAAGTCTTTGGAAGACCTTTGCTTCAACTCCCCCAACTTAGTAATATATGAAATTATAGATTTGAACAACCTGCATAACCTTTGCTATCCAGAATGTTAAGGAATACATCCTTTGCTAAATCTGAGTTAAAACTTCAGACACTAAACTTTTCCATTTGAACCATTTTGGAAGGAAGTCTTTCTAAGCACTAACATATTTTTTGCTTTCTTGGAGCTTACAAGAACTACTCTGCGTGGATAATTGGATACTAAGGGTAATTATGACTATATTGTACTAAAACATGGCTATTTCACTGAAGGAGGTGTTCATTTCCATAAAAAGAGGCTCCAAAATGTATGTTTGGGTTTTTTGTTTTTTGTTTTTTTTGGTCATGTATAGTTTTTTTCCCCCTTTTTTTTGGTGAGTAGATTTCTTTAGGTGCCTTTTCTTATAGCTGTTACTGTGTCTGCCTACCATACCCTTCTTTGAATTTGATGAAGGCTCAGAATTCAGACAACAAAAGTGGCTGTAATTATAGAAAGTATATATATTTATATAAACATAATATATAAATATTATAAATATAAATAAGTATATATTATAACATATATATTATACATATATATGTTGCTAGAACTATACAAGGTATATAAAATAAAGGTAAATATACTTTGGGTATGACACGAGGGACTCTCCCATGAGTAAAGTGATACTCAGTGCACAGACCTTTGTAATACCTGCTTTAGTTGCTTGGGAATCCCTTGTTTCTTGGATCTTAGCAGCCCCACTCCTAGAAGAAGAGAATTCTTGTGGGAAAAGCTCATCAAAATGGCAGATGGAAAAGTGAATAATACAATACAGCTGGATAGGCAGGTGCTATAGGCTACACAGAGAAGATCAGTTGACAAGATTTTGCCAGCTAGGTTGTGTGTGTGGATACTGGTAGGACCAAAGTCAGTTTACTGACATTTGGAAGGGACATAAAACAAAAGGAAAAGGAAGTTGAATAGTTACATTGCTGACACATCAGGTGTTTTTGTAGTTTTGATTTTATATATGCTTAATGATATTATTATAGTTGAACATTGTAACTCTAATTTAAAAGGCCACCATCATACAAACTCTTTTGTTTGGAAAAATCATGAGAAGTGTAAGGAAAACATTTGCCATAGCATTCCATTGCCTTACAGAGAAGGGTGTTTTTGTGTTCTCAATGCCCAATTGTCCTAGCATGTGGGGGAGGCGCAGACGTTTGCTATGCAGTCCAAGTACACAGGAAAGGTTCTAAAGTTGTTAAGTGCAAGCTGCAAGATTCTAAGATTAATTGTGCTTCACTCTCCAGTGAGATTAGTGTATTATAAATCATAGAGGCATATCCCATCAATCTGGTGCCTGGATGCAGGGAACATGATAACCCTTAACTCAGCAGAAACGTACCTTCCATCCATTATGGCTTCTCTCCTGGAATAAACCATGCACTCCTCAGATAGGGCCAGGGCAACAGACAGCATCTTAAAGACATCTTTGAGATAGCATCCTTTTACTTACAACAGGGAAACCATTGATGTGACTCCTTGGTTTTATTTTACAATAACTTTAAACAAGACAGGCTTAAAGAAGTATTTTCTGGGTACTTAGTTTTGTTCAGCCCTGGAGTAAGTTCTCTGAGGGTTCAAAAGAAGGAAAATATATGATACGACCATTGATGAGCCTACTGTTTAGTTGGGGAGAAAAGCCATATTAATTTTAATTATGTGATGTTGATACTAATTGCTGTTGTTTATCTAACACTAACTATATTCATACCAATAGGATGTACTAAGAAATTATTCATAGAACATATTTCAAAATAAATGCTGACAAGGTCAGAGAAAGGAGAGGTGTGTATGGCTGGATTAGTCTGGAAGGTCTCCATAGAGGGTAGGCCTATGCCAGATCTTGTTGGTGGGAAGGCTTTAGTGAGATGAGACAGGCTGCATTTTCCCCAGTTTGGGGGTATTGATCACAGGAGAGAAATGAGGTTAGATTGGCAGTGAATGAGTATAAGAGGAGACTTGCAGGTGGCCTGCAGAACTACAGCATGTGCAAGAGTCTTTCTATGCACCTCCACACCCTTCCACATTTCCTCTGTCATCAGTCAATCCCATTCCTTTTTGGGGTACCCTGCTGAGAGAAAGTGAATTCTCATAGGAACATCTCATCAGAATGGCACGTGGAAAGGTGAATTTGATAAGTTAGATATATAGATGCTGTAGGCTACTTGGAGAAGGTCATTTGACCTGATGATGCCAGCTAGTTTGTATGTGCAGACACTGCTAGGCCAAAGTTAGTTTGCTGACTCTTGGCAGGGACACTAAACAGATTTCTTTCCTCCCTCCCTCTTTCCTGTCTCTTTCCCTCCCTCTTTCCCTCCTCTCTCCCTCCTTCCCTTTCTCATTTACTTATTATGAAAGACTTCAAGCTTATCAATCCATACCTGCTCCTTTCAATTCTGCTTCCTTGATTCTAAGCTCAGTTCTCTTAGCTACAACTTTGTGGTCATACACTATTCACTCAACTTCATTCATCTATTCATTCAACAGGTTTTTATTGGAGAATTCCATGTGCATCTTCAGAAAATATGATCTTATAAGGAAGACAAAAGTACAATATGATGTGACAAGTATCTTGAAATGAGAAATATAGGATGCTATGGGAGCAGATAGCCCAGGTACTTCATCTTACTGAGAGGAGAAATGAAAAGAAATGTCAGAAAAGAAGTGACATATAAGCTGAAACCTGAAAGTAAGAGTGGAGATGTTCTAAACCCTCTCTAAGGCTGTTGAGGGCTATCCCATCTGATCTGGGGAGCTGTCAGGCACGTAAGGTTTTAGGTTGTTGTTGGCTGCCACTACCATCACACACAGGATATCAGTTTATTTATTCAATCAATAAATATTTCTTGAGTAGTTCTATGGTTTAAACAGTGTTCCAGGCTCTGTAAATCAAACAACTGTAAACCAAATGGGCAAAGGACCTGATCTCATAGAGCTTACATTCTAGTCAGAATGAGCAGATGATGAATAAATAAATAAAAATATATAATATATTGGGTATTATGGAAAAAAGAGAAGAGTAAGACGATAGAATGTATGTTTTTGTATGTGTGTGAATGTGGACTATTTTATTTATTTATTTATTTATATTTTTTATTTTAAAAGATTTTGTTTATTTATTTGAGAGAGTGCGAGCAAGAGAGCGAGAGAGAGTGAGCAAGGTGAGGAGCAGAGGGAGAAGGAGACTCCCCACTGAGCAGGGAGCCAGACGTGGGGCTCGATCCTGGGACTCCGGGATCACGACCTGAGCCGAAGGCAGCCACCCAACTGGCTGAGCCACCCAGGTGCCCCTGAATGTGGACTATTTTAAATAGGGTAGTTTGGGCTTCTCTGTTAAGGTGACATTTGAACAAAAACTGATGAATTGAAGGAGTGCGTCCTGTGGCTATCTGGGTGGCTGAGAGTGGGGGCAGCATTCTAGGCAGAGGGAGCAACTAGAGCAATGGCTTCCATGGAAGATGTGTGTGAGGGCTGTTTGCGGGGACTGTAGAAAGGCCAGGTGGCTGGAGCTCTGGAAAGAGAGCAGTGATGGGTGAGGTTGTGAGGGTACTTGTGGGCTGCATGAAGTAGAGTCTTGTCCCATGCAAGATTTACATTTAAGCAGATCCATCTGGCTGCAATGTGGAGATCTGATAGTAGAGGGGCAAGAGCAGAAGGGAGATCAATTAGGAGACTATTGCAATTGTCCAGGCGGGAGATGATGGTAACTTGCTGGGTGGAAGAGGGAGATGTGGTTGGGGCAGGGAGGGGCGGTGCACATGGCAGAGAAATGAGGCTACAGCTGGTGGGGGAAGTAGGGTCAAGGAAGGATATTTCCAAGTGGAAGAAAAGCAGCATGTGTGTACGCTTATGGGAATGATCCAGTAGAGAGGGAAAACGATGACGATAGCACAGGAGAGTGACAGCTGCCAGAGCCATGCTAAGCAGGGGAGAGGACATGGGATCCTGTGAGCAAGTGGCCAGGAGCGGGGGCAGCTCACTTCTGCAACAGCAGGGCAGGTGGCAGGGGCTGCAGGAGGTTACTCAGGAAGTCTCTTCTGACAGCTTTCATTCTCTCAGTGCAGCGAGAAGCTAGGTTCTCACATACAATTGAGGATGGGGAGATGCCAGTGTGGGGAGAGAAGAGAGGAGAGGTAGCTGTCTAGGAGAGTGGGAGAGCATGGACCAGGTTGTGAGACATGATTGTCAGGCAGCACTAAAGGCTTTGGTGGAGTGGTCATGAATTTAAAAATGGCCCAGTCAGAATGGTTCTGGACAGTGTTTAACTGAGTAAATTAGATCTCGGGCTTATTAAACCCTTGCATGGCACATTTTTGAAGGAGTTTCAAGATGGTATTGAAGCCCATTGCTGTCAGCTTCATGTCTGGAGAGCAGGGTTATATCAGGCTCAGGGGACTTCACATGGGCAGGCTGGACCCAAATGATGGCCACATATAGTCATCACATAATTCTCCCTCTATTTCCTTTAACTATTGGTGGAGGCATGCTGGAAGATTACATGCAAGCATTGAGTGGTTTGTTAAAAGGGACACAAGGATTTGGGGCAGAGATGAGTCAGCTGACACAACAGAATTTTTAGTGCACAAGGAGGTGGCCAGGCAGAGAGAAGGGGACGGAATTCCAGGCAGAGTGACTGCACAGTCAAAGGCTTGATGGTGGGGGGAGCATGGAGGAATATGGGCAATGGAGGAATGGAAGTTGCTTGGAAATGTTGGAGTGTATGTGTTCCGAGCAGCTGTTCTCCTCACTGTCCACCATCCTGCCATGCTCATTTCAGTCTCTCAGCCTTTAACCAGAAATGCCTTCCATCTCTCAGGGTCACTGGGTTGCACAACTCCAGGGGTTACCATTAACAGTGTACTTTATGCTTCCTTCCAGCAACAGCTCAACTTCTGTCTCTTCCATGACAGCCGCTTCCTCGGCTCCAAGCCATGCTCACTCTCCCTTGCCTGAATTCCTCTTATATCTAGAGAGTAGAGTTACAGATTGAGCTAACAAAAATACAGCATGTCAGTTAAATATTATATGGGACATACTTACATTAAACAATGATTAGTTGTTTATCTGAAATTCAAGTTTAACGAGGCACCCTGCATTTTACCTAGCAACCCAGTTAGAGCCTGAAACATAGTTAAACATTCATTCAGTCAACTCTTCTAGAGAAGGAACATGCGAGGCCCTCAACTGGGCACTGGGGAAATAGCAGTGATGGGCCTGGACCCTACCGTCAGAGCTGGGAAGAACCAAAACAGACAAGCAGTGTGGTAGAAAAACGTTGCAAAAGGTTCAGCTAGAATGAACTCCTCCAGAATTTTGCAATTATCATTTTTAGAGAAAAGCTATTTTAATTTTCAGCATACATGAACATTTTATGATTTTCACTGAGTACCATAATTTTAATTTTAATGATGTATAGGATGGAGGCATAGTTATCATTTCATGCTGAAGATATCTAAAATTCATCCATAAGACTTGTCTGCCTATGAAGAATTTGTCATCTGTCATTTTCATCTTCATCATCACCACTATTAGTGTTGATCAGAAGTGGTAGCTGCTAGGTGGAGGCAGGATGACCCAGGGCTGAGAGCATGTATCCCGGCTGTGCCATTTATTAGCTGAGATCTTGGGAAGTGACTTGATCTCTCTGTCCCACTGTTTTTCTACCTATAAAATGAAATATAATAATAATACCTACCTCTGAGGGTTGATGAGAAGGTTAAAGAGTTAAAAGAATTGCTCAGAACAGTGCTTGGTATATGCTAAGTGCTAGATAAATGTTGGTTAATATGATTTAAAAATTATTTTTAAACATGCACTATAATTGACGTATGTACTCTTGCTATAGGAACCTAGAGGAGGCGGTGGCTGTGTGTTCTTGAAATGTGAATTGACTCTATTGGCACTGATTTTATATTCCCAGCCACCTTGAAGTTGAACATCACACTGCCTGCCTCTTTGTATACATCGTTCACCTCCTCTCAGCTCCCCCTAAATGGTGTGATAGAGGCTTTGAAAATGTTTGTTGGTGGGTATATTAATGCTATTGCCAGCCTAAAGAAATGTTTTTTTTTTTTTTTAAGATTTTATTTATTTTTTGCCAGAGAGAGAGAGAGGGAGAGTACAAGCAGGGGGAGCGGCAGGCAGAGGGAGAAGCAGGGACTCGATCCGAGGACCCTGAGGTCATGACCTGAGCCGAAGGTGGACGCTTAACCATCTGAGCCACCCAGGTGCCCCCCAGCCTAAAGAAATGTTAATGACATTCATGGATCATGTTTCCCCAAGGTTTCTGAGTTCCAAAATAATCTAACTACCTATATTTTCACTATTCCTGATTTATTTGTAAAGATTGGGCAAATATATTTAATTTAGGATACTTGAGGTGAACTTTATAAATGCTCTAGGGATGAAAGCAAATTGAGAATTCATTTACCATTCACATCTAAATGCACATTAGTACACCAGGTATGAATAATAGTTTCAATTGATGGAGCATTTAATAAATGATCAACACTGTTTTAACCACTTAACATATACAATATAACCGAATGCCCAGAACCTTTTTGAGAGTTGGGTGTTATTAACCCTAACATTACAAATGAAGAAGTGGAGGTATGGAGCAGTTAAGAAATTTGCCCAACTTGGGTTCAAGTTCAGGATTGTCAGATTTCAGAGCACACGTTCAAAATGAATATGTATGTTTTTCAACATAAAAAGCTAGTGGAGAGCAGAGAAGAGAACTGAGACCATTTGTTTATTCATTCATTTATTCAACCATTCATTCAAGTGTGGCACCTGCAAAGGTGCGAAGGACAAGGCTCTGCCCTCAGAAGGTCATGATCATAAAGGACTGGGTATAGAGAATGGGGTTAAGTGCTTTAGTAGAGGTCCTCATAAAGTGCCAAGGTAACACAGAGAAGGCAGGGCCAATGGTATCAAAGAAAGGTGCTGTGGCTGGAGAAGGCATCAGAGAGGAAGTGACATTCTGTTGCATCAAGCAGACCAAGAAGAGAAAAGTGCTTATCAGACAAAGTAAGAGAAAAGTGCTTCTTTAGGTCTTACTTGGCATTTAATGAACACTACGTAAGATTTGCAACTGATACCACTTCACCAACATTAACATAAGTAATAAGGAAACAAATATTTTTGAAAGTCTACTTGGTTCAAAGTCCTGTGCTAGGCATTTTTATAGACAGGGGTTAGCTTCCTGACAACTGTCTCGGTTAGATACTCTAATCTCCATTATACAGATATAGAAACCAAGGCTAAGAGTGGTTGAGATTTGCTGAAAGTGGGAAGTTATTTATTTAACAAATTCAGTTTTCTATTTATTCATTCAATAAGCATTGGTTGAGCATCTATCCTGTGTCAGGCAATGTGGTTGGTTGCTGAATAACAATGGTGAACCTGCCCCCAAATATATATTTTAAGAAAACAATGCATCCTTTGAAATGAATGGGAGTGATTGGGGAACACCCTGGGATCTACAATTAGGATTGTCCTCTGGCCTCTCCCCTGCAGGCCTGTGCCCAGGTTACAGGGAGAGGTACCTTCAGTCAAAACTAACATAACATTGCATATTAATTATGCATCAATTAAAAAACATTAAAGCCCTCCGGTGCAGCTCCACTGAGCACACTGCTGTGCTCTGTGTCTACAGGGAGCACCGCATGGAACCAGAGTAGAGAAAAGCAACATGGTGGACTCCAAAGGGTGACTGAGGAGACTTCATGCACAGGCGTGAGATACCCTGGGGGGATGCTGCAAAGGGAGTTTGGGGTGTTGGCAGCTCCGTATGGGAGAGAAATCTGAGCTGAGAAATGCAATTTTGTGGTCTAATTCTGATATAGATTTTACTCTTTGGTTTTTACAAAGGTCAGTGTTAGGGAGATCAGGCTTCCAGGAGGGTGAAGAGGGCTGCCATGTTGATTCAGACCATGGCACTCCAGAGTTGTGCAATTACATCCTTGTGGCCCTGTGGTGACCCTGGGTGGGTGGGGTCTGGAATGTGCTCTGACCTGGGGAGCCATAGGATGAAAGCACTGGGCATTAGAAAGGCTCAGATATAGTGAAAAGAAGGGCCATATGAACCCCAATGTTCATAGCAGCAATGTCCGCAATAACCGAACTGTGGAAAGAGCCGAGATGCCCTTCAACAGATGAATGGATAAAGAAGATGTGGTCCATATATACAATGGAATATTACTCAGCCATCAGAAAGGATGAATACCCAACTTTTACATCAACAGGGATGGGACTGGAGGAGATTATGCTAAGTGAAATAAGTCAGGCAGAGAAAGTCAATTATCATATGGTTTCACTTATTTGTGGAACATAAGGAATAGCATGGAGGACATTAGAAGGAAGGGAAAAATGAAAGGGGAGAAATCGGAGGGAGAGATGAACCATGAGACACTATGGACTCTGAGAAACAAACTGAGGGTTTTAGAGGGGAGGGGGTGGGGGGATGGCTTAGCCCGGTGATGGGTATTAAGGAGGGCATGTACTGCATGGAGCACTGGGTGTTATACGAAAACAATGAATCATGGAACACTACATCAAAAACTAATGATGTATTGTATGGTGACTAACATAATATAATAAAATTAAATTAAAAAAAAAAAAGAAAGGCTCAAAGACAGCTTCAATATTCTCTAAGACCAACTTCTTCCCCTTATTACCTTGAGAAGGCCTGATCCTGGGAGGCACATTATTCATAGTAACAAGTGACGATTTCTTTTTCAGCTTAAGGTTTTTGATCCCAAGCAACAGAAACAGATCTTGTCTAATGTAATCAATTCATTGAGGAATCTCAATTTACTGAGATACAGACATCCATTGTTTTATTTCATCCAACTGTACCTGTGATTCTCCAACTTTCCTGTGTTTATGAATCACCATGTTAAAATGCAGATTCTGGTTCAGCTGGTTTGGGCCAGGGGCAGGAATTCTGCCTTTCTAACAAGCCAGGGTTGCTGGTCTGTGGACCACACTTGGCGTATCAAGGAAATCTACTTCTTGGAGTGCCCCTTGTCCCTTTTTGAATCTGTAAACATGGTCTTTGTCCTATTCTAACACTTGCAGGTTCTATTCATTCTAGAAGTCAAAGCTTATTCCCATTTATTATTTTAAAAACTTTGATCTCAATCTTTTTGGACAGATTCTTCTCTTTCTCTGGTGCAGGTTAGAGCTATGGCCCTGCCTTTTTAGATTGAGGAGGGGGTATGTGATTTGGTCCTACGCTGACCCCCCATCCCCCAAGTGCATTTCATCGGGGGTTTGGGGACGGGGAGAGATTTGGAGAGCTGAAGTCTCCCTCCTTAGCTTCCTCCATGTCTGCCATGGTTAGTGTCACTCACAGACACTACTCTGCTTCAAGCTGGCTTTAGCCATTGCTAAGGCCTTCACTAGTTGTCTTGGTGACAGTGCTGAGTGCACTTTAGGGCCCCTCCATCTCTTGGGAGCCTGTCAGAGAGGTAGGCTTCCTCCCCTTGGCTCCTGAAGGTATATCCCAGGGATCCTTTTGCCAAGCTGGGCATCCTCTCACATGGCCCTGGAACCGTCTGTCCTATTTCTGTGGAACTAGCCTCTGTGTCTGGGGCTTGGTCTTGGCTTCAGGGATAGTTTAGGAGAGTGGCCATTCCTACTTCTTCCACTCATGCAGAAACCCCTTTGGGGAGATACATGCTTGGGTCCTGGCCCAGGCCAGCAAGTATCCCTCTGCAGCCTTCCAGGAATAGGTGGGAAGTGGGCTGAAGCTCCTCATAAAGCTGCTTGCAGCTGTCCCAGTCCCTCCCTGGAATCTAGTCTCTTTTGTCCTGCTTCTGGGAACCACCACCCTCAGAATTCACACATCTGGCTTAACGTTCATGTTTCTCTTTGATGCTTTCCCTCCCAGGTTGAACAAATCTCAGTGAGAAGAGAGGAAGGAAGAGCTAAGTGTCACAACATAATCTTTACTATGCTGGTGCTCATAGCTTCCTCTTGCAGGTGTCCTACTTCTTTTTGGCCCACGGTGGGCTGGGTATTTGGACATTCATTGCAGGGCACCAAGTATTTTTCATGAACCATGGACAGAGGCCTGGCTGCTGGGCAGAGCAGCTCACGGAGGGAAGTGTTTTTGACATCCTGTTTTGGGCTGTCAGCTGTGATCCTTTTACACGATCTGGCGTCATGCTTGTCACCATCGTTCCCCAAGAGGAAACTCTCAGATAGTCATCTGGAGAGACTGCAAACCCGAGCCATTAAAAAGCAGACAGATCTTTGTATTTGTGAAAGCTCACAATTAATATTTCATGGAGAAAGGATTAATAAAACATCATGCAATTAGCTGCTTCCCTTCAGCAATCACATCTCATTAAGGGTGGTAGGAGGCAACCGACAGGACTCCAGAGCAAGCAGCTGGCCTGAGCCCTGACTTGCAGAACAGGCCTGCTGCTTTAGGGGAGTGACAACCCCAGTTCCGTCTTGTCTGGAGAAGAATCTTCTCTGGTAAGTGCTGTGATAAATGGGGTTGGCTCTCAGCAGGATATCTTCCAGCAACTACATCTTTATCTGTATCCCCAGAATTCTCCCTTCATTTACTCATTTATTCTCTTGTATATGCCAGGTGCTGTGCTTGGTGATGGGAAAGCAACAGTGGGCAGCATCTCCCCTTCTGGAAGTCCTGCCAGCCCCCATCAAAGACTTGTGCTTTTCCCTCCATGCTCCTTCCTGTCTGGCACTGCTTCAAATGCCTTCTGCTACCCTGTTTGCCTGTTGTGCTCTCCTCCAGCTTCGGCCCCGTGAAAACACCGAGGCACATCCCACACTTTGTGCTTTTTTCCCCCTCCTGTGGCAGGCATCCCCCAGCCTTCCTTCCCTGGACCCCAAAGTTGTACAAAGACACCCTCTCTCATCCCCACTTCATGAAGAACAATGTGGAAAGGCAGAGATGGGGCATTAAAACCCCATTACATTGCCTCCTTCTTGCCTGGGCTAAGAAGAATCACATGGACCTAGTTCTTCTCGTCTGAGCCTTTCCGTTTCCTCTTCCATTGTGTTTTCTTTTCTCAGGCATAGAATGGTGAGAAGAAAAAAATAGGATTGAATGTGAATCTCCATTCCTAGGGGAGCTAGCAGGTGGCTTCATCTCCCCAAGTCTCAGGTTTCCACCCTGTGAAAAGGGAACAGCACCCACTGCATGATATGGCACAAGGATTCAGGAAATACACTTTATAAAAGGGAAGCTGTGATTGTTAAAATTTGGGCAGTGCTATGTAGGCATTTGATGCCAGAGATACTGGGCTGAATGGGCAGCCCAGCAGACAGGTGTGTCCCTCCTGATCCAGGGTACCTGCACTTTTCTGCATGGCATGCTGACATGTCTAAATGATGGCTCTGCATGGCCAAAACTGTCTGCTTTCAGCACGATGCCCCTGTGCAAGGCTGTGGCCTTGGTCTAGGATCGGCATGTTGACATGGTCCTGAGGCCCCAGAGATGGAAGCTGACAGTACCTTCTGATTTCCATCAGACTGCATTAGCTCCCATCCTCCTGAGAAGGCTGTGATCATGATGAAGCCCAATTAGACATGTGGGATAAAAGAATATCGGGCTGGGATGTCACGCCTGGCAGCCTGATGGGTCCATTCATGTGTCAGGCCACTTTCTCCAAGTCCATCAGGCTAGAAGCAAGAAAACAGGGCCTCGGTGACAGCATCTTCAGAGTCAAAGTGGCAGAGGAGGGGATGCTCTCATCAGCTTTGTTTGATCAACCCCACCCAAGGTGGTTTGGATCACTCTAAAATGAATGGCTTAGGAAATGGAATTATCTGGATGACTGCTTCCACTCACTAGCCTACTTTACCTCTGTCAGTGAGAGATACACAGAGAGAGGAGACAGAGACAGAGATATTAGGAGGTTGATCTGATTTGGCTGAGACCATGGTGGTCTTACATGAAGATGGAGAGTTAGGGCCATATGTCCTCATCCCAGCCCAGTGCAGTTGGCGTCATCTGACAGTTTTAATCAAAGACATGATGAAGTCAAGTAGGGTTGTTGGGAGGGTCATTGTAGTGGATGCCGTTGGTGCCCTGCACAAATCTCTTTTTCATGTTGGTGCCCTTGAACTTAGGGATCAGGATCAAGCTTAGACCATATCCTAGCTTAGTTCCTTCCTTTGCGTCATCCTGCATTCCTCATCTCCCTTCTTTGAGAGTATGCTTCCAATAAACCACTTGAACAAGAATCCCTGTATTAGGCTCTAGGAAACCTAACTCAAGACAGTCATTGTGCACAGAAGTGTGAGGACCTAGTGCTGGGGACATGGCATAGCAGGTTCTACAGTGGTTCAGGCATAAGTTGATACGGTCTTGACCAGGAGAAGTGGTAATGAAAAAGCAAGGAAGACAGAGGTGCCAGAGATATCAGGATGGAAGATGCACCAGGATCCCATATCTGCCTGGGTAAGGGGGTGAAGAAGGAAGTATTTTAAGTTGAGGTGAGTGAGGGCACATGTGGTGATGCCACTGGTTAATGGGGGGGGAAGAATTTTCACTCTGTCCTTTTCTATCTCGGGCTCACTTCTCCTGTTCTCCCTAGGCCTGCCTCTGCAGCTACTGTGGATATGCACTGATACATCCTTATCACCCAAAATCTATATTTTACATTGGGGTTCATTCTCAGTTGTATTGTATATTCTCTGAATTTGGACGAATATGTAAAGACATGTATCTGCCATGACACAGTATCATACAGAGTAGTTTTGCTACCCTAAAAATCCTATGCCCTCCTCCTATTCATCTTTTCCTCCCTCCGAACTCTTGGCAACCACTAATCTTTTTATCATCTCCACAGATTTTCCTTTTCCAGAATGTCATAGAGTTATAACCATATAGTATATGGTCTTTTAAGATAGGCCTTTTCTACTTAGTAAGATGTATTTATGCTTCCTCCATGTCTTTTCATGGCTTGATAGCTCATTTCTTGTAGCACCAAATAATATTCCATTGTCTGGATGTACCAGTTTATTTATCCCTTCATCTGCTAAGGACATCTTGGTTGCTTTCAAGTTTTGGCAAATATGAATATAGCTGCTATAAACATCTATGTGCAGGTTTTGTGTGGACATGTTTTCAGTTCCTCTGGGTAAATACCAAGGAGTGCAATTGCTGAATCATATGGTAAAAGTATATTTCCTTTTTTAAGAAACTGCCAAATTGGCAGAAGTATCACAGTTAGAGAAGACTAATTCATATCCAAATATATACCTAGTCTAGTGAGGACATACTGCTCCCACTCAATGATGAAATGGGTGCAATGTAATCAACTTGCCACCGGGTGGCTGGCTAGTCCCCTTAGGGAACTGTGCCATACCAGGGCCTCAGGGTTGGGCTGAGTTAGACCTTTGATAATAGCAGTAACTAAGTCAGCCTTGGTGAGGGGGAGTCTATGTTGTTGAGCCTATTTAGAGCGCCATCTCTGCCAACATGCCCAGTTTGTACGTCTATTGAGCTAACATTGGGGTGATTCATATCCACAGAACATTTAATCTTGTCTATGTGATGAAGAGTTTCCTCTGTAATGGATGTTCTTTGGTGAGCATTCACATGGGCCATAAATATCTTTCCATCCTGTGCCCATTCATAGGGAGAGATTTGTTTCCATATATTTCACAAAATTTAGTAAGTTTTTGGTCATTAATTCTTCAAATTTTTTTTTCTGCACTAATCTCTTTCTCTTCTAATTCTGGCACTCTGATGTTATAAATGTTAGACCTTCTGCTACTGTCTCATAGGTTCCTGAGACCATATTCATTTTTTAAGGTATTTTATTTTTTGGTTGTTTGGATCAGGTAATCTCAATTGATCTATTTTTATGTTTGTTGACTCCTTTTTCTGTCATCTTCACTCTGCTTCTGTGCTCATTCAGGGACTTTTAAATTTCACATATTCATATTATCTTTTTTAGTTCTAAAATTTCCATTTTTTCATGCTTTAACCATTTTATTGCAGTATAATGCACAGGCAAAAATACATTAAAATGTGTAAATATATATTTTTTTCTTATTAGTATTTTTTTTATGTTCAGTTAGCCACTGTATAGTACATAATTAGTTTTTGTTGTAGTGTTCAATGATTCATTAGTTAAGTATAACACCATTTTAAAAATAGTTTTTATTTTTCTGCTAAGAATGTCTACCTTTCCATTTCATTTCAAGAGTGTTTACCTTTATGTCATGGAGCATGTTTATAATGGTTCTTTTAAAGTATTTTTCTGATGATTCCAACATCTGGATCATCTCAGACCTGGCATCTGTTGATTGGATTTTTCTCTTAAAAAGTGGTCACATTGTCCCAATTCTTAGAATGTTGAATACTTTTTAATTGTATTTTGGACATTTGAAACACTACATTGTGAATCTTTGAGTCCTTTTAAATTCTCTGGAGAATATTGATTTCATTGTTTTAGCAGGCAATCAGTCTGACTGGGTGCAAACGGCAAGTTCTCTCTTGTCATCTGCGGGCAGTGGTTCCAATGTTAATCTGGTTTTCAAAGCTCTTGTTAAGCTGCTTTGGATCTATTCCAGGCATGTGCCTCTCTGGAACATGGGCAGTGGGTGATACTGAAGTTTAGATTTCAGTCTTTGCTATATGCTTTGGTTTGATCTTTGTGCATGTATAGCTTAGAGGTGACCCTGGGACTTGCAACAGAATAAAGCAATCCTATTCTCCAACACTCTCTTCTCTTAAGATTTTCTCCATACTATTTTACACTTGATCTTAGCCAAAAGGCCGAGAAGCGATCTCCATACTATTTTAGCTCCCAGGGACCCTTTTCCGGGTCCTCTGCTCTGGTTTTCTCTTTCTGTTTTAGGATCCCTGTCTGCTGCACAGTTCTGCTCTGGGACCACCCCTTGGTCAAAGTCAGAAGAAAAGTTAGGGAACTCATCCCCTGATGTGGATCACTCTTTAAATGTTGGCTCCCTTCCCTAATCTACTTAGTTTTGTCAACTTTTCAGAGTCTGCAAGTGGTTGCTTTTTGTATTTTGTCTGAATTTTTAGCTGTAACCAGTGGGAGAGAGTGTTGAGGTAGACCTAATTCATTTTGGTTGGCACTGGAATTTTCGGACAACTGTGATTTTAGAGACGTTGCTAGGGCCTGAGAGTTGAGTGCCTTGATTTGTGTTTCTGCTGGTGAACAGAACATACCCATGAGTGGGACCCTGAGTAGAGTGTGCCACACAGAAATAGGGGGGCCTGATTTCCACAAAAAGGACTAGATTGATTTCCTTGATCATTTATAAGCAAATTTATATTTGTTTTTGGAACATACCATGTATGTCATTTGCTACCAAATGCTTTAGAAAGATGAGATTTTTCATGACAGCTCCTGAGGTGTAAATGGCGGTTTGTGCTAGTAGTAGCCAAAGGCTATTGCTAGTATTCTGTGAGCTCTTTAGTTGACCCCCAGATGGTACCTAAAACTCCTGGTATGGCTATCTATGATTTTTCCTTATAAGAACATATGATATTCATAATTTTATTTTATTTTAAAAATTTATTTATTTTAGAGAGAGAGTGTGGGGGCAGAGGGAGAGAGAGAGAGAATCTCAAGCTGACTCCTTCCCCTGAGTGTGGAGACCTATGCAGGGCTCGATCCCACGACCCTGAGATCATGGCCTGAGCTGAAATCAACAGTTGGATGCTCAACCGACTGAGCCACTCAGGTGCTCCTAGTATTAATAATTTTAAACTCTTGTCCTTAGATACGGTAGACCAAAGCTGTTGTACCCTAGCTCGGAAAGTTTGCTGCATGTCCACACTGGGGGAAGAAGACGTCATTCTCGTTCTCTTGTCTAAAGCTCTTTTGTTAGAAATCCTACCTATTTAACCATTTGATATAAATGTTTATAGCAAAGTTTATATCAAAAGGAATTTGTATTTGGCTTTTATTGCTCTACAGAAAGTAATAAATAAATTAAAGAGAAACGTGTTCCTTTGACTCCCAAGTAAAGCAAAAGAAAGTTGCAACTGGAGTTTGTCTTGAACCCACAATTTTTGCCCAGAAAAAGTAATACAAAAGGTCATGTCATTCAAGTCCACCTTTTCCTGGAACAATTTGCTTGGGCTTATGGGGCTTCAACTGTAGATTGTAGGTAACCCCTTTGTTACTGGCTTCTGTCACTAAGAGAGAAACGTCAGATCTGGGGTCAAGAACTTTTAGATCAGGGAATATTCTGCTATTTAAGGAAATGGTTGGGCAGGATGCAGGTTATAGCAAGATATTGTTTGGATTTTGCATTTGACAGAATTGAAAGGCATGTGATACCCTTTGGCCAGTCTCTGTTGCCTAGAGTTTTGAAAACTTTAATATTATCCGAATTAAAAATAATTGAAGTATCATTTAGCCCAGGGAGAGGGGTAGCCCCAGGGTTGGTGGACCCTAAAGCAATAGACATGTCTAACCCTCACAAACTTTTCAGTCTCTCCCTGGAATTTCTCCTGAGGCAACACTTTCTTGTGGTAATCCTTCTCACTGAGGCCTCAAGTTTAAAGAAGAGTCATAATGAGTGTTTGGAGGAAGAAGTTAAGAAAAGCTGCATTTATGCCTTTTTTTCTGACTAAGCAGTTTACTAATTATGGTCCCCAGACAGCATGACTCAAGCCATTTGGCAAAATCTCACCTATAAAAGGCAGAGTGTCAACCATGGGGGCAGTACTAGGAGGGGCTTCTTGCAGTGGTCTCAGGTAGAAAGAACCAGAGACCAGTGTCTGAGTCAAAGCCAAAATCAACACCAAGACTATGGTATAGGGGAAGGAATGTAAAAGGGGGTGTGAACTGACAATCAAGAGTCAGGCTGGATGTGAAAGAAACAGAAGTGGTTCTGGAACAGTGAAATGGTCATGGGTGGTTGTTGATCAGCATTGGTGCACGTGAAGTTTATATTTGTTGGATGGGGTGGAGGGGAGGAGTGATGAAGATAGGCTTGTTAGGTGGCCCTAAAGGTACAAGATCAAATCAGACACTCTTCAAGGTATCTCTTGGTGTTTATTTCCCTTTCCCTTTGTCATGGTTATGGCTGTACAGTCAGTTGTAAATAAACAACATTTTTAATTTGTTCATTTCTCCCTTTTATAGTGATAAATATTATTTAAAATATTTTATTATAAAGATAAAATGTGCTGAATGGTCAAAAAAAAAAAAAAAACCCAACAATTTGGGAAGCACAAAAAAGAATTAAGAGGAAAATAACAATGCACCAGTAATTAGACCACCCAGAGATAACTAATTACTAAATTTTGGTGAATTTTGATCCTGGCATTTTTGTTGTAGATAAACAGTTGATTTTGTATTTTCAACCAGGTGAGCCGGCCAGGTAAGCCATGCCAGATAGGTGAATTACATCAGCCAGGTGAACCACCATTCAAAGCAGGGACCTCCAGTTAGTGTGTTAATTGGAGAAAACTTCAGACACATTTGCCTTCTGTAGGTGTATCCTGTTAGCAATCCGGCATTGTTTCGTCAATATCTTTGGCGTGTTTCCTCATGTGTAGCGTCTGATACCACTCAGCTACAAGACCTGGCAAAGTAAAGCTCAGAACGATCCAGTTAAGGTAGTTCTGCTTCTTGTGCAGTTTTAAGGAGGCCCATTTTCAAGTCAATGTCATTACAGTCACTCAGTGGGGGAGCATAATATTCTGAGCATCTTCTGCACTAAGACCTTATTATGGTGATGGGTGTGAAGAAATATCCATGAGACGTGCACATCAGAGGATAACGAGAACCCCAAACCATGACATGTCCAATGAACTGTTTAATTGGAAAGGATTTTATCGGAGATGGCAGCTGCCCTCCTGACTCTCCAACTATGATAGGAAGTTATGGAGTGTTGATCATCATCAACGCTGCCCACAAAATGGCAGAATGAAATCATATAAATGCAAATTATGCTGTAATTAAAGAGGAAAGAGGCAAGAAGCAAAAGTATTTAGCTGAGCATGGCCTTCAGCGTCCTCTTTTGCCTTTGAGAGTCCAGCAGGCTCTGAGGGTTTGCCTTGAAATCATCCTCTTACGCTGCTGACAGGGCCAGGAGGTTAATGAGGAAGGAGCTGCGGGGATGGTTTTGAGGGAGCCGGCACACCACTATTTCAGACTGACCGTTGCTCCAGGGTGTCAGAGTGATGGGAATCCAACCTCTCATACAGGGAGAAGGGCAAGCTCCTGTTTACTGTTTCTCCTCACTGCTGTTTATGATCATCTTTCAGGGACCCAGCACTGGGGGGTGATGGAAAAGGAAGAAAGAACAGGGGCAGTCTTCATGTGGGGAGGCAGTGCTAAGACTTGGCTGTAATGACACCTATTTTTTAATTCAGTTTTTTGAATAGTTCTAAAATTCAGTTATAAAATAAAAATTAACAAGTGAAACTCTCCTTTCTGCCATGAGCCCTGCCCAGTTGCCCCATGTTCCAACTTCAACCCTAGGAACAACCACTATTATTAGATTTCTGGGTGTCCTTCCGGAGGGTCTTTGGGCTTAGATAAGCAAACATTAACATACACTCTCATTTCTTTCCATTTTTATGTGAAAGGTAACATATTGTCTTCTGTACCTTGCTTTTTCATTTAATAGATCATGGATCCCTTCCCATACCACGACATCGAAAGCATCTTTATCCTTTTCTGCAGCAGCTAGGACTCCATGGAGGCACCGTATTTTATTGATCCCCTATTCATGGACATTTATTTCATTTCCAATATTTTGTTACTATAAACAAGTGCCATTGATTGCTATGTCTGTTTTCTCCCACTGGGTCCTGAGCTTTAGGAGTACTATGTCCCAGGCCTTATTCATACAACATAATAAAGTCTCTAATACATAGTGGGTGCACAGTAAACTTGAATGGAATTCAGTTAAATTGAGCACCACAGAATCCCATATAGGCAGCTGGGGTGAATGCAGCCATGGTGGGCGCAGATGCCAGCCTACCCATGTGGGGGTGACTTCAGTAGGCCTGTTCAGACCTTCATTCCCTCCCACACTCAACTCCAAATCTTTTCAGACTCTCTGGATCATACTGCAAACCCCTTTATTCCTTTCATCCCTTTAGCCTCCTGCTTTCCCTTGTTAAAGAACAAAAGCTCTGCTCTGGTGTGTGCCAGTCACTCACCTTTCAGTAGGGGCTTCAGACCTCCCTTCTCTCAGCCACATCACATATTCTGACCATTTAGAAAGTTAACGGACCTCTAGCCAAGTCAAGTCATAACTGGCTGTCATTCAGACTGCCAGGTGATCACTTACCTAATTGGTTCAGGGCCTCAGAGTAGAGACTCTGGGCTCAAATCCCAGCTCTGCCACTTGCTAGTGTGTGGCATTGAGCAAGTCACTTAATCTCTGTGTGTCCATTTCTTTACCTGTAAAATAGAAGTACTTACACGTACACCTACCTCATAGGATTGTTGAAGGGATGAGTGAGCTAAGATGTGGAGTACTTAGAACAGTGCCTGTTATGGAGTAAGTGCTGTGTAAAGGTTTGCTGGTACTGCTGTTGGTCTGCAGGTGGGCAGCACAGTGGGTATCTGCTCTCTGCTGTGAGTCTCTGCCAGCACTCCTGGACAATCATCTTAAAGCTGGGAGGGGCTGGCACTCTCCTTATTGCTTTTTTGGGGCAGAAATTTTGTGCAACTATTGATATTCAATTGACAAAAACTCCCACTTCCTTTAACACTAGACAAAGGGGGATGTTGACACTAGACTGTGTCAACATTACATGCTCCTTTTCTGTGTTGCATTTGCCTTATCTCCCGGGAATGAGTACACAGATCTTAGATGAGTTTTGCTTAAGAGTAGTAAAAAGCAGCCACAGCCTGTTAATCCCATCGATTTCGAGTTAGAAGGAAACACCACGGCATTGGTGATAGCATAGGGTCCTATAGTGAGATTTGATTGAGAGTTTCCTGTAATTGTGGTTTTCTTAGACAAGAAAGGGGGTGAAAGAAGGGCCTGACTTGGGATGGGGAGGCGGGGTACTGAAGCATCGTCCACCAACTTCCCATGAAGCCGACTGTGAGAGAGGAAAAAAAGATGTAAAAATGTAGGCCTTCTTTCCATGAGAGTTCTGGTATTTGCAGTGTGTGAAACAGCAAGAGATAGGCGTGGGCCATGTGAAACCAAGGTCAGTGGCCCTGCAGGCCTGGGCCTCATCTATGTCTCTGCCAGATTTCTGGCTACCTAACTACATATGTTCCCTGAACATAGGGTCCCCTGAGCACAAAGGCATATTGCTATGGCTCTGTACCTTTGCCTATGCTGTGAGTTTGACCTGGAATGCCTTTACTGCCTTTACAGAATAACTTCTGTATTTCTTTTGAGATTCAGCTCAAGCACTGATTCTCTTGAGAATTCCTCCCCGTGAGCTGACTGTTCCCTCCTCTGTGCTCCCAGAATGCCCACGCTTATCTCTATAAATGGAATGAAAACATTTTGCAGAATTAATTATACATGTGCCCGTCTGGTTTTCCACGAACTGTCATGCGGCACCCATTATTTAAACAGAGGAGAGGGCTGTCCTTAGTGGGAGTTGTATAGATACATATGGGTAGAGCTTATGCTGTGCTTTCCAGACTTTCTAATAAGAGTCATCTGGGGTCCTTGCAAAAATACAGATTCCTAGGTCCCACCAGAGAGAGGATTCACTGGGTCTGGGGTGAGGTATGGAGATCTATATTTTTACTTTGGGCCTCAGGGGATTCTTACACTCTGGCAATCTAGGGAACTTTGCAGAGTAGTTAAGAGCTTAGGCTCTGGTCAGACTTGGGTTTGAATCTAGACTCTTACTTATTTGCTCTGGGACACTGGGCAAGTTACTTTGTCTATCTAAATTGCATTCTTCTCGACAGCTAAACAAGGATTATAATAGCACATACCTCAAAGAATTGTTGTAAGTTTAAATGAGAAAAAGGGTGAGGAATAATAAGCACAGCCCCTAACACATAACATATTCTACAAATAGCAACCTGTTTAATCCTCAGAATGATGCTAAGGTGTAGGCATAATTTTGTTTATCCTCATTTTGCAGATGAGAAAACTGATACACAGACAGGCTAAGAAGCTAGCCAAGATCACACGACCAGTAGGTGGAAGAGCTAGGCTTAATACCCAAGCAGTTTCTGCTGCAGTGGCCCAAGGCAGGCTTGGGACCACACCATTGCAAGAGAATGGAGTGAGGTTGGGATACATGCATTGCACGTGAATGTAATGAGTTTCCTATAATGAATTAGGAGTCTGAAACTGAATCCTAATAGATTAGAGGGTTTTCCTCAAAGACTGAAAGCGATAAACTTAGAATGGGGAGAAGTCTTCATAGAATGAAAGAAATTCAAGGAGCCTATTATTTTAAGCCAGTAATAGAAATGATCTTTTTTTCCCCTTCCAAACTATTATTTTAATTCTAACGAATTAACATATAGTGTAATACTGGTTTCAGGAGTAGAATTTAGTGATTCATCACTTACATATTACACCCAGGGCTCATCATAACAAGTGCCCTCCTTAATACCCATCACCCATTAAGCCCTCCCATTCCCCCATCAACCCTCAGTTTGTTCTCTGTCTTTAAGAGTCTCTTATGGTTTGCTTCCCTCTCTCTTTATTTCCCCCTTCTCATATGTTCATCTGTTTTGTTTCCTAAATTCCATATATGAGTGAAATCATATGGTATTTGTCTTTCTCTGTCTGACTTACTTCACTTAGCATAATACACCCTAGCTCCATTCATGTTGCTGCAAATGGCAAGATTTTATTCTTTTTGATGGCTGAGTAATATTCATATATATATGAATACATACATATATGTGTGTGTATATACATATATATATATATATATACACACACACACGCACATACACACACACCACATCTTCTTTATCTATTCATCAGTTGATGGACACTTAGGCTCTTTCTATAGTTTGGCTATTGTTGATAATGCTGCTATGAATATTGGGGTGCATGTACCCCTTTGAATCTGTATTTTTGTATCGTTTGGGTAAATACCTAGTAGTGCAATTGTTGGATTGTGGCGTATTTCTATTTTTAACTTTTTGAGGAAACTCCATACTGTTTTCCAGAGTGGCTGCAGCAGTTTGTATTCCCACCAACAGTGCAAGAGGGTTCCCCTTTCTCCACATCCTCACCAACACCTGTTGTTTCCTGTGTTGTTAATTTTAGCCATTCTGATAGGTGTGAGGTGGTATCTTATCATGGTTTTGATTTGTATTTCCCTGATGATGAGTGATGTTGAGTATATTTTCATGTGTCTGTTAGTCATCTCAATGTCTTTTTTGGAAAAATGTCTATTCATGTTTCTGCGCATTTCTTAACTGGATTATTTGGTTTTTGGGTGCTAAGTTTGATAAGTTCTTTATAGGTTTTGAATACTAAGCTTTTTTTTTTTTTTTAAAGATTTTATTCATTTATTTGACAGAGAGATAGAGAGCACAAATAGGCAGAGCGGCAGGCAGAGGGAGAGGGAGAAGCAGGCTCTCTGCCGAGCAGGGAGCCCGACACAGTGCTCGATCCCAGGACCCTGGGATCATGACCTGAGCTGAAGGCAGACGCCTAACTGACTGAGCCACCCAGGCGCCCCATATACTAACCTTTTGTCAGATATGTCATTTGCAAATATCTTCTCCCATTCTGTGGGCTGCCTTTTAGTTTTGTTGTTTCCCTCACTGTGCAGAAGCTTTTTATCTTGATGAAGTCCCAGTAGTTCATTTTTGCTTTTGTTTCCCTTGCCTCTGGTATCGTGTCTAGTAAGAAGTTGCTATGGCCGAGGTCAAAGAGGTTGCTGCCTGTGTTCTTCTCTAGGATTTTGATGATTTCCTGTCTCACATTTAGGTGTTTCATCCATTTTGAACTTGTGTATCATGTAAGAAAGTAGTCCAGTTTCTCTCTTTTGCATGTTGCTATCCAGTTTTCCCAACACCATTTGTTGATGAGACTGTCTTGTTTCCATTGGATATTCTTTCCTGCTATGTTGAAGAGTAGTTGACCATATAGTGGTGGGTCCATTTCTGGGTTTTCTATTCTGTTCCATTGATCTGTGTGTCTGTTTTTGTGCCAGCACCATACTGTCTTGATGATTACAGCTTTGTAATTTAGCTTGAAGTCTGGAATTGTGATGCCTCCAGCTTTGTTTTTTCTTTTTCAGGATTGCTTTGGCAATTAGGGATCTTTTGTGGTTCCATATAAATTTTAGGATTGTTTGTTCTAGCTCTGTGAAAAATGCTGGTGGTATTTTGATAGGGGTTGCATTAAGTGTGTAGATTGCTTTGGGTAGTATAGACATTTTAACGATATTTGCTCTTCCAATCCATGAGCATGGATTCCCCCCCATTTCTTTGTGTCCTCTTCAATTTCTTTCATAAGTGTTCTATAGTTTTCAGAGTACAGATCTTTTACCTCTTTGGTTAGGTTTATTCCTAGATATCTATTGTATTTGGTGCAAATAGGATCAATTCCTTGATTTCTTTTTTACTACTTCATTATTGGTGTATAGAAAATGCAACAGATTTCTGTACATTGATTTTATATCTTGCAACTTTGCTGAATACATGTATTAGTTCTAGCAATTTTTTGGTGGAGCCCTTCAGTTTTTCTACATAGAGTGTCCTGTTGTCTGCAGATAGTGAAAGTTTGATTTCTTCCTTGCCAACCTGGATGACTTTTATTTCTTTTTGTTGTCTGATTGCTGAAGCTAAGACTTCTACTATCTTAAATAGTAATGGTGAGAGTAGACATCCCTGTCTTGTTCCTGACAGAAAAGGAAAACCTTTCAGTTTTTCCCCCATTGAGGATGATATTAACTGTGGGTCTTTTGTATATGGCTTTTTAATGTTGAAGTATATTCTACCTATCCCTACTTTGTTGAGGGTTTTTTTTTTTTTTTTATCAAGAATGGATGCTGTATTTTATCAAATGCTTTTTCTGCATCTATTGAGAGGATCATATGGTTCTTATCCTTTTATTTATTTATTTTACTTTTTAAAAAAGATTTTATTTATTTATTTGACAGAGAGAGTGAGAGAGCACAAGGGGGAGCAGGAGAAGGAGAGAGAGAAGCAGGGAGCCCGATGTGGGACTCAAATCCCAGGACCCTGGGATCATGACCTGAGCTGAAGGCAGATGCTTAACCTTCTGAGCCACCCAGGCACCCCTTATCCTTTCTTTTATTAATGTGGTGTATCATACTGATTGATTTGCATATATCGAATCACCCCTGCAGCCCAGGAATAAATCCCACTTAACTGTGGTGAATTACTCTTTTAATATACTGTTGGATTTGATTTGTTAGTATCTTGTTGAGAATTTTTGCATCCATGTTCATCAGGGATATTGGCCTATAATTCTCCTATGAGTGGGGTCTTTGTCTGATTTTGGAATCAATGTAATGCTAGCCTCCTAGAATGAGTTTGGAAGTTTTCCTTCCATTTCTATTTTTGGAACAGTTTGAGAAGAATAGGTATTAACTCTTCTTTAAATGTCTGATAGAATTCCCCTGGGAAGCCATCTGGCCCAGGACTCTTGTTTGTTGGGAGATTTTTGATTACTGATTTATTTTCTTTGCTGGTTATGGGTCTGTTCAAGTTTTCTATTTCTTCCTGTTTCAGTTTTGGTAGTTTGTATGTTTCTAGGAATTTGTCTGTTTCTTCCAGATTGCCCAGGTTGTTGGCATGTAATGTTTCATAATATTCTCTTATAATTGTTTATATTTCTGTGGTGTTGGTTGTGATCTCCCCTTTTTCATTCATGATTTTATTTGGGTCCTTTATCTTTTCTTTTTGATAAGTCTGGCTAGGGGTTTATCAATTCTATTAATTATTTCAAAGAACCAGCTCTTAGTTTTAATGATCAGTTCTACTGTTTTTGGTTTTGTTTGGTTTGCTTCTAATCTTATTATTACCTTCTTCTGCTGGCTTTAGGCTTTATTCACTGTTCCTTTTCTAGTTCCCTTAGGTGTAAGGTTAGGTTGTATATTTGAGACTTTTCTTGCTTCTTGAGGTAGGCCTGTATTACAGTATACTTCTCTCTTAGAACTGCCTTTGCTGCATCCCAAAGGTTTTGGACTGTTGTGTTTACATTTTCATTTGCTTCCATGTATTTTTAAAAAATTTCTTCTTTAATTTCCTGGTTAACCCATTCATTATTTAGTAGGATGTTCTTTATTCTCCATGTATTTGTGGTCTTTCCAAATTTTTTCTTGTGGTTGACTTCAAGTTTCATAGTGTTGTGGTCTGAAAATTGCATGGTATTATCTCAATCTTTTTGTACTTGTTAAGGGCTGATTTGTGACCCGGTATGTGATCTATTCTGGAGAATGTTCCATATGCACTTGAAAATAATGTGTATTCTGCTGCTTTAGGATGGAATGTTCTGAATATGTCTGTTAAGTCATTCTGGTCCACTGTGTCATTCAAAGCCGTTGTTTCCTTGTTGATTTTAGGCTTAGATGATCTTTCTATTGCTGTAATGGGGTGTTAAAGTCCCCTACTATTATTGTATTATTATCAATGAGTTTCCTTATATTTGTTATTAATTGATACATATCAATATTTCAATTAATATATCAATTATCAATCAATATCAACAATATACCAATTAATTGATGTATATATTTGGGTGGTCCCAAGTTGGGGGCATAAATATTTACAGTTATTAGATCTTCTTTTTTTTAAATTTTATTTTATTATGTTATGTTAATCACCATACATTACAACATTAGTTTTTGATGTAGTGTTCCATGATTCATTGTTTGTGTATAACATCCAGTGCTCCATTCAATACGTGCCCTCTTTAATACCCATCACCAGGCTAATCCATCCCCCCACCCCTTCCCCTCTAGAACCCTCAGTTTGTTTCTCAGAGTCCATAGTCTGTCATGGTTCGTCTCCCCCTCCGATTCCCCTCCTTCATTTTTCCCTTCCTACTATCTTCTTTTTTTTAACATACAATGTATTATTTGTTTCAGAGGTACAGATCTGTGATTCAACAGTCCTACAAAATTCACAGTGCTCACCATAGCACATACCCTCCCCAATGTCTATCACCCAGCCACCCCATCCCTCCCACCCCTCACCACTCCAGCAACACTCAGTTTGTTTCCTGAGATTAAGAATTGCTCGTATCAGTGAGATCATATGATACATGTCTTTCTCTGATTGACCTATTTCGCTCAGCATAATACCCTCCAGTTCCATCCATGTCGTTGCAAATGGCAAGATTTCTTTCCTTTTGATGGCTGCATAATATTCCATTGTATATATATACCACATCTTCTTTATCCATTCATCTGTCGATGGACATCTTGGCTCTTTCCATAGTTTGGCTATTGTGGACATTGCTGCTATAAACATTGGGGTGCACATACCCCTTCGGATCCCTACATTTGTATCTTTGGGGTAAATACCCAGTAGAGCAATTGCTGGGTCATATGGTAGCTCTATTTTCAACTTTTTGAGGAATCTCCATACTGTTTTCCAGAGTGGCTGCCCCAGCTTGCATTCCCACCAACAGTGTAGGAGGGTCTTGATGGATAAACCCCTTCATTATGATATAATGCCCTTCTTCATCTCTTGTTACAGTCTTTGGTTTAAAATCTCATTTATCTGATATAAGTATGGCTACTCTGGCTTTATTTTGGCAACCATTAGCATGATAGATGGTTCTTCATCCCCTCACTTTCTTTCTTTTTTTTTTTTTTAAAGATTTTATTTATTTATTTGAGAGAGAGAGAATGAGACAGAGAGAGCACATGAGAGGGGGGAGGGTCAGAGGGAGAAGCAGACTCCCTGCAGAGCAGGGAGCCCGATGCGGGACTCGATCCCGGGACTCCAGGATCATGACCTGAGCCGAAGGCAGTCGCTCAACCAACTGAGCCACCCAGGCGCCCCATCCCCTCACTTTCAATCTGCAGATGTCTTTAGGTCCAAAATGGGTCTCTTGTAGGCAGCATACAGATGGGTCTTGTTTTTTTAAATCCATTCTGATACCCTATGTCTTTTGATTGGAGCATTTAGTCCATTTACATTCAGAGTGATTATTGATAGATATGAATTTAGTGCCATTGCGTTACCTATAAAGTTGGTGTTTCTGGTGATGTTCTCTGTTCCTTTCTAGTCTTTGTTGCTTTTGGTCTTTCCCCTCCACTCAAATGGTCCCCTTTAATATTTCTTGCAGGGCTGGTTTAGTGGTCACAAATTCCTTTAGTTTTTGTTTGTCTGGGAAACTCTTTATCTCTCCTTTTATTCTGAATGACAGCCTTGCTGGATAAAGTATTTTTGGCTGCATATTTTTCTCACTCAGCATGTTGAATATATCATGCTACTGTCTTCTGGCCTACTAAGTTTCTGTGGACAGATCTGCTGTGAACCTGATCTGTCTTCCTTTGTAGGTTAAGGACTCCCTCCCCCCCACCCCCGCCCCTTGCTGCTTTCAGGATTCTTTCCTTGTCTGTGTATTTTGTGAATTTGACTACTATATGTCTTGGTGATGGCTGGTTTTTATTGAATTTGATGGGAGTTCTCTGTGCTTCTTGGATTTCAATGTCCGTTTCCTTCCAGATTACAGAAGTTTTCAGCTGTAATTTGCTCAAATAAATCTTCTGCTCCTCTTTCTTTCTCTTTTTCTTCTGGGACTCCTATGATATGAAGGTTAATACACTTTAAGGAGTCCCTGAGGTCCCTAAATCTACATTCGTGATCTAATACCTTTCTTTCCCTCTTTTTCTTCATCTTGATTATTTTCCATAATTTTATCTTATATATCACTGATTCATACCTCTGCTTTGTCCATCCTCATTGTCATTGCATCCATTCAGTTTTGCATCTCAGTTACAGCATTTTTTATTTTGGCCTGATTAGTTTTTAGTTTTTTTAATCTCTGTAGTAAGGAATTTTCATGTCTTCCATGCGTTTCTCAAACCCAACTAGTATCCTTATGATTATTGTATTAAATTCTGTTTCAGACATCTTACTTGTATCTGTATTGATTAATCCCTGGCCATGATTTCTTCCTGTTCTTTCTTTTGTGGTGAATTCCTCTGTCTTGTCCTTTTGTCTGGGTCACTGGTTTTTTTGTTTGTTTGTTTTTGGTATAATTATTAAGAAAGCCTGTTGTATTCCTGGTCCTGAGAGTAATGACTATGTTAAGGTCAGAGAGAGAAAAAAAAGGAAGCTAGATCCTAGATGTGTTTTGGTCCACTTGTTAAAAGAAGCTAGATCCAAAAAGAAGAAAAAAAAAGAAAAGAAAGCTAGATCCTATTTCTCTTAGAGCTGAAGCTTTGCATTGCTCTATGATCAGTAGACTTGGTGCAGGCAAGGGGTTTGTGCTGGTCTTCTGGGGGTGGGGCCTGTTGAGCTGATTATCAGGCCGAATTGCCCTAGTGGAGATGCACCTGCAGGGGACAGGGGTGTGGGGCTTGATATAAGTGGCTCCAGCCTCCACTGGGTGGTGGTGTTTTACTCATTGAGGTCGAGTCAGTGCTGATGCGTGAGGAATGGCATAGCCCAGCTCTCTCATCCTTGGAGCAGGAAGTTTGTGCCCGTCACTCTTTAGGAAGCCCTCACAGAAGAGCATACGATCACCTGTCTTGTATCCCCAGCTTCTGCCAGATCCCTGCCTTCATCCTGTCTGGTCCAAGCTGTCCACCTGCCGGGTGGCACAATACTCCTGTGTTTTATCTCAGGTGTGTGGCTGGGTTTCAAAACTCCAAATTTTAGAGATCTGCATGGCCAGGACCTGCACTGATCCTCTGGGGCAGGGTCTTGCTGTGTTGTGGCTGGTGCCAGTTTGTTCTGGAAATTGGTCTCAAAACACAGCCATGCAGTGTTTTGGTTTTTATTGTAAAGTGCAGCCAAAACCCGGCACCAAGGTTTGTTGCCCTCAGCTGGTGTCTTTGTTCCTATGCTTGGGAACAGGGCATCATATTGGTGCCACCAGTTCTTTTGTCCCTGGAGAGGCGGTGTTGTCATTCCCAAATACACTCTAAGTAGGGGAACTGTTTCACCCTGTGCAACCCAGTGGATCCTCAGACCACACTGTCTGCTCTTAGGTCTCTGCCCTCTTTCACCACAGAAGCCAGGCACGACCTTGGTGATGGCATGGACCTCCAAAGCTTCAGACTCTATATTCTGCCACTCATAAAAACTTGTGGTGGTCAGCTCCTCTTCTTCTCCCAGTCAATGGTTTTGGGGAAGAGTTCTTCCTGTGCAATCCTCTGTGTGCTCTTTCACTCTTTCTTTCTCTCTCTTTCTCTTTCACTTGTATCTCTGCGATCAAGTCTCCCTCCCCTTCACAGCCCCCGCAGTTCTTTTCTCTTCCAAGTCAACTCTCCGTAGCTCCTACCTCCCATGATGTGGCTGCTTTTCTAACTCCTGTTGTGCAGTTTTGTTCTCTCAGTCCTCAGACTGATTTCATGTTTGTTCAAAATGATTAGATATTTATTCAGCTGTGTCTAAGGGACGAGGCAAGCTCAGGGTCCCCCTACTCCTTCACCATCCTAACTTCTCCTCAGAATAATCTTAAGAGAAGTAAAATTCCAGTATAACAGACACCTGAGAGGTCATTGCTGGGCTGAGGTATTGGCATCACTGGAGATGACTAAACTTCTTGGGGCACGAACTTCCCCATCATGACTCCAGCCTTGTTGTTCCAGGGGTTATACCCTCTCTACCTAAACATGAATGATGATATCTCAGGACACTCCCCTAAGACAAATTTCCATGGAAATGGCAGTGGGAAAAAAAGATAAGGAAGGATGTACATAACATTTTACAGCAAAAATGAACAGGATAGAGATTTTTCTTTCTGATTGGAGTGATGAAGGTGAAAAAGACCTTCACTATCACTATTAAAGAAATCACTGGATAAACCAAAGAATGATTCATATCTTTAAAGCCATCAAAGATCTGTGCTTGCAAAGAAATTTAAAAGAACAAAGGCCCAGAGACATCAGTCCTTTTAGGTGAGCAAAGGACAGAGGAAACTTTCACACCTGGGGTCAGTTGCTGAAGTTAGGGGAGTTGTGGGCAAAGGAGCAAGACTGCTAGATAAATAGAGTCTTTGCTAGGATGAGGACAAACAGCCAAAATTTTGACAAATCTATGGTTGACATTTGGATTTGAATCTGGAAAGTCTTAAATGTGAAGACAATTTGCCTAGTAATTCTTTCACATAGAAATTCTGTGGAGTAAACAGAGGCTGGGGACAGGGCTGGAAAGCAGAGAGGTCTTGGGTGATTTTGCAGTCTTGCAATTTCAAATCTTGTCATCTTGAGGTCATGTCCTCTCAGTCTTGTGGTCTTGAGGTTTCCTGGCCCTGAGATGCTAAGGTCCCATAGTATCATGCTGTGCTCTCTCACAGTCTTGTGATTTCACAGCCCTGAGTCTAGTAGCCTTGTGGTGCTTTAGGGAGAGACCTGAAGTTATCTTCAAAGTATTTGAAGACAGATGTGAACTAAGCCTGATTAAAGCTGTAATCAAATATTCACCCTGAACAAATAGCACACTTTCTGATGAGATAAATGGACCTTAGCTGTTCTAGAAGATAGAGGCTGGGATCAAAAGCAGAGAGTTATTTTCATAGACTGCTAATGTTTCAGTTCCAAAGCCCTGTTAGAGGGAGTAAACCTGCAATGTCACCTTAAACTAGCTCAACTACTAATGAGCTCAAACTGATCAGACCTTTACATCGGACCTCCTAGCTGCCTAACAAAAGCACATATTTATTTATTTATTTGTTTATTTATTTATTATTATTTTAATGGTTTTTTAATGGTTTTTTATTATGTTATGTTAATCACCATACATTACATCATTAGTTTTTGATGTAGTGTTCCATGATTCATTGTTTGCGTATAACACCCAGCCCTCCATGCAGTGCATGCCCTCTTTAATACCCATCACCAGGCTAACCCATCCCCATACCCCCCTCCCCTCTAGAACCCTCAGTTTGTTTCTCAGAGTCCATAGTCTTTCATGGCTCATCTCCCCCTCCAATTTTCCCCCCTTCATTCTTCCCTTCCTGCTATCTTCTTCTTCTTCTTTTTTTTTTTTTTTAACATATAATGTATTATTTGTTTCAGAGGTACGGGTCTGTGATTCAACAGTCTTACACAATTCACAGCGCAAAAGCACATATTTAATATACTTTGGCTCCTATTGTTATTTTAGAAACAATATCTGGTATATAATAAAAAATTATAGAACATATGAAGAAGCAGGAGAATGGGAACCATAGACAATAGAAAAGTCAATCAATAGAAACAGATCAACAAATGACTCAGATGTCAGAATTAGCAGACGGAAACTTCAAAATAACTATAATGAATATGTTAAAGAAGTTACAGGAAAAGATAGATATGGTGAGTAAAGAGATGGGAGGATTTCAGAGAAGATGTAAAAACTGTAAAAAAGAACCAAGTGAAAATGATAAAATAAAGAACATATACCTGAAAAACACTTAACTAGATGGAACAGTTGATTAGCACATAACTGAAGAAAGGACCAATGAATGTAAAGACATATTAATAAAAATCATCTTAAGAGAAGCAGAGAATAAAGGTGGAAAAATTTTAAACAGAAACACAGTGACCTGTGGGGTAGCAGCAAATGGTCTAAAATATACCTAACTGTAGTTCCAGAAAGAAAGGAGACAGAATGGGGCAGGAAGTTAGAATGGTGACTGAAAATTTGTTAAAGTTGATAAAAAGAAGAAGTTGTAAATCCAGGAAGCTCAGCAAACTCTAGGCAAGATAAATACAAGGAAAATCATGCCCAGACACATCATTGTCAAACTGCTAAAAACCAAAAATAAAAAACCTTGAAAGTGTCTAGAGAAAGAAGATTCAGTATATATGGGGTAACAATGATCCACTGACTTACACTCAGAAAACAATGGAGGCCAGAAGATAGTAGAACAAATATTTAAAGAAAAAAAAATCTGTCAACATAGAATTCTAAGTCCATCAAAAAATATCCTTCAAGAATGAAGGCTATGGTGAGTGCTGTGAATTGTGTAAGACTGTTGAATCACAGATCCGTACCTCTGAAACAAATAATACATATATGTTAAAAAAAAGAAGAAGAAGAAGAAGAAGATAGCAGGAAGGGAAGAATGAAGGAGGGGAAATCGGAGGGGGAGACGAGCCATGAGAGACTATGGACTCTGAGAAACAAACTGAGGGTTCTAGAGGGGAGGGGGGTATGGGGATGGGTTAGCCTGGTGATGGGTATTAAGGAGGGCACGTACTACATGGAGCACTGGGTGTTATATGCAAACAATGAATCATGGAACACTACATCAAAAACTAATGATGTAATGTATGGTGATTAACATAACATAATAAAAAAAAAGAATGAAGGCAAAATATAGGCACTTTCAGATTATAAACACACACACACACACACACACCCTTAAGAGGATTAGTTGATAGCAGGCCTGAACTACACAAAATACTAAAGGAGGTTCTTTAGACTGCAGGGAAAGGATACTAAATGGAAACTCAGATATTTAGAAAGGAATGAAGAGTATCAGAATGGTAAATAAAAGATACTATTTTTCTCTCAATTAAAAAATAGTTATCACAGTTTATTTTTTAATTTTTTAAATTTTTTAAAAAAGACTTTATTTGACAGAGAGAGAGAGATAGGCAGAGGGAGAGGGAGAAGCAGACTCCCTGCTGAGCAGGGAACCTGATGCGGGACTCGATCCCAGGACCCTGGGAACATGACCTTAGTCAAAGGCAGACACTTAACTGACTGAGCCACATCGGCACCCAGTTATCACAGTTTAAAGTAAAAATTATAACATTGTCTTGTGGGGTTTATAATATATGTCAATGTAATATGTATGAAAACTATCAGATAAATGATGGAGAATGGGTGTATTAGTTTTCCAGTGTAACAAATTACTACAAATGCAGTGACTTAAAGCAACTAAAGTTTTTTTTTTTTTTTAAAGATTTTATTTATTTGACAGAGAGAGACACAGCGAAAGAGGGAACACAAGCAGGGGGAGTGGGAGAGGGAGAAGCAGGCTTTCCGCGGAGCAGGGAGCCCGATGCGGGGCTCGATCCCAGGACCCTGGGATCATGACCTGAGCCGAAGGCAGACGCGTAACGACTGAGCCACCCAGGCGCCCCAAGCAACTAAAGTTTTTAGCTCACATATTTGTAGGTCAGAAATCCAGCATAGCTCAGCTGGATTCTCTGTTTGGGGTCTTACAAGGCTATAATCCAGGTGTTGTTTCGGCTGGGCTTATATTTGGGGGCTCTAGAGAAGAATCCACTTCCAAGCTCATTCAGTTTGTTGGTGAAATTCAGTTTCTTGCAGTTGTAGGCTGAGGTTCCAGTTTCTTTGCTGGCTGTCAGTTTTCTTTTCTTTTCTTTTCTTTTTTAAGTTTTATTTACTTATTTGGGAGAGGAGAGAGAGAGAGGCACAGAGGGAGAGTGGGAGGGAGACGCAGATTCCCCGGTGAGCAGAGAGCCCAATGTGGGGCTTGATCCCAGGACCCTGAGAATATGACTGGAGCTGAAGGCAGATGCTTAACTCGCTGAGCCACCCAGGTTCCCCTGTTGGCTCAGTTCCTTAAGGCTGTCCACATTCCTTGGTACATGGCCCTCTACATATTAAAACTAGCAATGGCAAGTCCCCTCTTACTTCATATTTATTTCTTTCTCTTCTGCTCCCAGAGAACACACTCTGCTTTTAAGTCTCACCTGAGTGGGTCAAGCCCACATGGCTAATCTCTATATCTTAAAGTGAACTGACTTGGGACTTCAGTGACATCTGCAAAATCTCACGGCAGTACCTGTATTAGTTTTTGATTCAACAACTGAGGGATGGGAATCTTGGGGGGGGCATCTTTAAAATCTTCCTACTACAGGGCGCCTGGGTGTCTCAGTCGTTAAACGTCTGCCTTCGGCTCAGGTCATGATCCTGGGGTCCCGGGATCGAGTCCCACATCGGGCTCCCTGCTCGGCGGGAGGCCTGCTTCTCCCTCTCCCACTCCCCCTGCTTGTGTTCCTGCTCTCGCTGTCTCTCTCTGTCAAATAAATAAAATCTTAAAAAAAAAAAAATCTTCCTACTACAGTAAATAAAGGGACATGTATTGTTATGAAGTTTGTACATTTAAAAAAAAGATTTATTTATTTATTTGAGAGAGAGATCGAGGGGAGGGACAGAGGGAGAGGGAGAGAGAGAATCTTCAAGCAGACTCCCTGCTGAGCACGGAGCCTGACGTGGGGCTTTATCCTAGAACCCTGAGATCATGACCTGAGCCAAAATCCAGAGTTGGCTGCTTAACTGACTGAACCACTCAAGTGCCCCTAAAGTTTGTACATTTTACATGAAATGGCACAATGTTAACTCTAAGTGGAATGTAAAAAATTAAGGATATATATTGTAATCCCTACAGCAACCACTAAAAAATATAATGCAAAGAGACATAGGTAAAAGAATTCTAGAAGTTATTCAATTAATCTCAAAACAGGAAAGGAGGAATAGAGGAACAATAAACAGGGTATACAAACAAAAATCATATAAAAATGGTCAATCACTATTTGAAAGTAAAGCGAATGAACCATTGACAAATGCAACAATATAGATGAATACTTAAATTCACCAGAATAATCTTCAAAAATGAGTGCATATTGTATAATTCCATCTATGTGGAGTAGTAAGTATTAAACTGAATGTACGGTGTAAAAAAATCAACAGTGTTGCTTTGGTGGAAGGGGGAGCAAGAATTTACCCCTGCCCTGGCAGGGAAGGGGCATAAAGGACTTTTCCTGGGTGATAGTAATGTTCTGTATCTTGAAAGAGGCTTGGGTTGAATGTGTGTATGCATATGTCAGATATCATCAAGTGGCGCACCTCAGATTTCTGTGTTTCATTTTATGTAAATTTTACCTCAAAAGAAAAAATGTAAATTAATATTAATTGTAGTTATGAAACACATGTTAAAGTATTTAGCGTGAAGTGTACTGATTTCTGCAACTTACTTGCGTAAAAAATAAGGTAAATGATGGATAGAGAGATGATAGATATGTAATAAAACAATTATAATTGAATGTCAGCTGTAGAATCTAGGTAGTGAATATATGGCACAAAATTTTTTCAACTTTCCTGTATGTTTGAAAGTTTTTATAATGAAAAGTTGGTAAAAAAATGAAGGTAAAATAAAATATTTTCAAATAAAAGCTCAGAGAATTTGTTGCCAGCAGACGTACACTCTAAGAAATACCAAGGAAGTTTTTTAGGTAGACGAGAAATTACATCAGATGGAAATTTGTAAGAAGGAAAGAAGACCACTGGCAATGGTAAATAGCAAATACTGTTTTTCTTTATTTTCTATATTCTTTAAAGTAAATTAACTGTTTAAAGCAAAAATGGTAACACTGTACTATGGCATTTAAAATATATGTAGATGTGAAATGTACAATGATAGTATAAGGGTAGAGGGGAGTATAAAGAGAATTACACTTTGCAAATTTTTCCTTATAAAGGAAGTGTATAATATTAATTACAGGCAGACTATGATAAAGATGCATATTTTAATTATGAGAGAAACCACAAAACATAAACAAAATGAGTTATAGCTAGATAGTCCATGAAAGACACAGAATGTAGAACTAAAAAATGCTTGATGGGTATTAAGGAGGGCACATATTGCAATGAGCGCTGGGTATTATACGCAAATAATGAATCATGGAACGCTACATCAAAAACTAATGATGTGATGTATGGTGATTAATATAACATAATAATAATCAAAAACTAATGAAGTACTGTATGGTGACTAACATAACATAATAAAAAAATGCTTGATAACTCAAATGAAAGGAAGAACAAAGGAAGAGAGAACACAGTCGATAAGCAGAAAATAAGAATCACATTAGATGCAAATGGATTAAACATTCTGTTCAAAAGACAGAGATTCTCAGACTGCAAAGGAAAGCAAGACCAAAGCTTAAGCTGTTTAAAAGATACACCCTTGAAATACAAAGACACAAGCAGGTGGAAGTAGAAGGAAGAAAAATATATGCCCTGCAAACACTAAGCATAAGAAAACTGATGTGGCTCTATTAATATCACATAAGGAGCATTACCACAGATTAAAAGGGTCATTTCATAGTGAGGGGCTGCATTTTGGTTCAGACATCTCTACAAAGGACTCTGAATTTAGTCAGGCTGGTAAACTATTTGCCTAAATCAGCTGTTTTGTGTTTGGGTTCTGTATTTTTTATCTCTCTTCCTTTCAGCTCTCATCTATCTCCTTCCTCTCGAATATCATTCATTTGCCATAAAGTACTTTTTCCATTTTTAATTCTTAAAAAATTGATTTGCAAAAATAAAGTAAGTTTTGAGGAATCGCCCACAGTTTCACCATCCTAACGATACATCTGCTTTCTCTTTATCTTGTCCTTCTGTGGTCCTGGTGCATCTGCATATATAATTTTTATAGCTGAATTTATAGCATGGATATAATTTTGTGTTCTGATTGTCCTCTCATATCAGTAGAACACCTTGTTTATGTCGCATGTAATTAAGGCAAGGTTTCTCAACCTTGGCATTATTGACATTTTGCACCGGATTATTATTTGTTGTGGGGAGCTGTCCTTCACACTGTAGGATACTTAGCAACACTCCTGATCTCTACTAACTGGATTCCAGCAGGCCTCAAACCCGCAGTTGTGACAATCAAAACTGACTCCAGACATTGCCAAATATTCTCTGGAAGGCAAAATTAACCCTGGTTGAGAACCACTGAGTTCTGGAAGGCATTTTTTAAAAAGACTTTTATTTATTTGAGAGAGAGTGAGAGAGCACACATACATGAGAGGGCGGGAAGGGCAGAGGAAGAGGGAGAGGGAGAAGCAGACGCCCTGCTGAGCAGGGACCCTGAGATCATGACCTGAGCCGAAAGACCTGAGCTTAACTGACTAAGCCACCCCAGGCACCCTTGGAAAACATTTTTATTTGTTGCCTAACATTATATACATTTAGTTGAAGACTCATACTTTGCCAAATTATTTTTTATTACAGGACGTCTCTATTATTTCCAACATTTTGCCATTCTGAATTGCACTACAAGAGGCGTGTTCATAGCCATTTCTTTCTTCTAGACTATTTCCTTTGGGGTAAATTCCGGGGCGTGTGTGGGTTTGAGGGCATTTGACCACCCTCCTCTTAGGGCCTGTGAGGAGAAGAGGGATCCTCAGAGTGATCAAAAGCTGGGGTTTTCCATACTTTCATGTCCTGGATTAGTCCCCTGCCAATATAAATCACCCAGATCATTTAGGACCCATCTATATCACTGAGAAAAGTGGTAGGTGACTTACACATTTTGGTGCTGGGTTGACGAATCAGTCTTCTGAGCTATAAATTACTGCAATGATCCATAAATCAGATCTGTATTATATAAATCAAAAGACACAGACGTACAATGGGAATTTAAGAATACTAATTTATAAAACACATGATGATAGATTGGGACATGCAATAAAGGAAAACTGTGGCACATCCATCAATGCCTCCTCACCTGAGGAGATATTAGGCGCCCCAACTGGCAGGGAGGGTGCCGGGAAGTCATTTGAAATTGACAGACTTTGCATGGAAGAGGAATGTGGAAAAATGTTAGTAGTTCCTGCAAAACAAAGAGATTGTTGACGTAGATTTCAACTTTCAAGAAACTTCTAGGGGCGCCTGGGTGGCTCAGTTGGTTAAGCGACTGCGTTCGGCTCAGGTCATGATCCTGGAGTCACTGGATCGAGTCCCGCATCGGGCTCCCTGCTCGGCGGGGAGTCTGCTTCTCCCTCTGACCCTCCCCCGTCTCATGTGCTCTCTCTCTCAAATAAATAAATAAAATCTTTAAAAAAAAAAAAAAGAAACTTCTAGAGTGCAGTTTTCCTTTTGTGCATTTTTTTTTTTTCTTCTGGAGTGTCTGGTGCCACTGGGTTTGGGCATTGAAACATGGGTTTGGAATGTAGCCAAGCTTTTTCCTGCCTCTTGTGCGTGCTGCTTTTTCAAGCTGGAATTCCCTCTGGTTCTCTCTCTTCTCCACTACTTTATATTCTTTCTCCAGTTCTCCGTTTGAATGTCCCTTCCTCAGGGACACCTTCTCTGACACCCCCGATAGGCTCAAGCCATCCTGTTATGGGTTCCATGGCACCCAGCTGTCCTCAATGCTTAAGTCTTCATTGTTCCTGGGCACCATCGTTCTCTTTCACTAAGGGCATATGCTCCAGAAGGAAAGCAGCAGTGTCTGTCTTGTCCTCTGCTGTATCTCCAGCCCCAGCACATTGCTGCAGAGTATACACGCTAGTGTTTCTGCAATAAATGAATGAACAGGAGAAGGAGGGTCCCACAGCTAGGGACCAGGAAATGCTGTCTCTGGCTGATGCTGGGTCAGTGATGCTTAGGGCAGTATTTTCTAAACTTCCTCAGCTGTTTTCTGAGAACTTATTAAAGATTTTAACAAAAGGAATGTTTGAGGGGTAGGTAAGTTTGAAAAAATCACGTATTTCATTCTGCTCCAGGAGAGTTGAGATGCACAGCCCCAGGGTAAAGGCTCTGCAGGGTCTTCTAATTAAAAACGTTACCTATTGGGGCGCCCGGGTGGCTCAGTCATTAAGCGTCTGCCTTCGGCTCGGGTCATGGTCCCAGGGTTCTGGGATCAAGCCCCGCATCGGGCTCCCTGCTCCGCGGGAAGCCTGCTTCTCCCTCTCCCACTCCCCCCTGCTTGTGTTCCCTCTCTGGCTGTCTCTCTGTCAAATAAATGAATGAAATCTTAAAAAAAAAAAAGTTACCTATTGTTCACCTGAGGTCAAGGTATCCAAATTGGGGCTGGAGGAGGCTTTCTGGGTTGTGAGTTCTCCTGGATCCTATCGCCACCCCCTGATCAACACAGATTTCTTAGGCATTTCATGGGCTCCACATGCTGGACAAGGTGATGCCAGAGACTAGGCTACATAATCCTCTTCCACCAAGACAAAATATCTTGTTGGGGATATTCATCTTAACTGGAGTGTCAGTCTGAACTCTCTGGGACACAAAACAAAAATTTATTTTTTTCCAACCACAGCCTTCAAACATGCTCTGTTGTATTTCCCTTTCCCACCTCTTGACGATAGCTCTGCAGAGTCCATAATTCTGTGTTTCCTTTAACTATAGGAAGTGTCATTTTGACAATCAAGACTCACATTCAGGTGGATGCAAGTTCCTCTCAGCCTCTCTCCCATCCAAAATTTCTCCCACCCCCAGCTCAGCTGTGGCCTATGACTCATGCCTCAGCTTTTCTTGAGTGGGCAGGAAGAAGGAGAATTAAAGAAAAGGGCCAAAGCTTACTTGCTTAATGGACTCTGCTTTGTTCCCTTTTGGCTATAGACAGACAGGGATGTGCTAGCTCTCTTGCAGGTAAATGTATGGGCTTTTCAGAAGGGGTTCTTCACTGCCCAGGTCCCTGACCTCTTGTGATATTCCTGCCCCTCACACAGTCTCTTCCTGCTGAGGCCCCTTGCCCTGGCTGTTCACCCCCCTACCCCAGGCAGTACCAGCTCATTTCCTTCCATGGCAGTGGCTGGGCCCCTGGGAGCTCTAATCTCGGTGGCTCTCTCATTTCGTGGGGCTGCCATGGGCTGTTCTGGTTAGTCTTCCTTTGGTAGAGTTCTCTAGGTGACACCCAGGAGAAGGTTGCCCCTCTTTCCCAAGTTTCAGGCAACTCATAGCCAGGCTTCCCAAGAATGTTCTCCGCATATTCTGAGCCAAGCAGCCTTGTGGCAGGTATCTGGCTCCCTTTTGGCAGTATCCCTTCCTTTCTGAGTGGTGCCCCACAAGCCCTTTTCACCTGGCCTGTATTGGACTGGAATGCCTCCTCCCTCTTCACAGCCATCTCCCCCAGTAACTCCCTCCTTGATGAAGTGGTGGGGTCTGGGTTATGGGGCCACTAGGTTGTTTCTTAACAAACACCTTGGTGCTTTTTTCATAATTAAAGGCACTTAACACCAAAGACCTTCAGCTATAGGGCTGTGATTCTTAGCTAAGCAGGAAAATCTCATTCACCCTTCTCTTCAGGTGCAGATGAATAAGCAGCATCAAAGCACACATGGTAATGGACTTGGTGTTCAGTGATGGGACAGGACAACAGATCTGGCAGTCCAAAGAGGTTTCCTGCAGGAGTTGGGGCCTGACTTAAGCTTTGAGGGATTTTTTTTTAACTTAAAAATTGCATTATAAAAGTTACATACGCTTCTTATAAAAAACAACAAAATAAAATAAAACTCCCTTCCTTCCAGTCTCACTTCCCTAGGATAACCTCTAATAACAGCTCAGTATCCTTCTTGACTAAATGTACATATAAACACACACATCCAAACCACTAACAAAGCAGAAGATTTTTTTTTTTTCCAAGATCATCCCATGTATATTGGCTTGAAGGATTTTTTTTTTTTTTTTTTTTTTTTAAAGATTTTATTTATTTATTTGAGACAGAGAGAATGAGAGACAGAGAGCATGAGAGGGAGGAGGGTCAGAGGGAGAAGCAGACTCCCTGCCGAGCAGGGAGCCCGATGCGGGACTCGATCCCGGGACTCCAGGATCATGACCTGAGCCGAAGGCAGTAGCTTAACCAACTGAGCCACCCAGGCGCCCGGCTTGAAGGATTTTGAATCAAGTATTTGTGTGTGTCTGTGGCTTGGTGTGACGCTGTACAAGTCATTGAGGGCAGGAAACTAAGGCACGCTGGACTGGCCTAGAGAAACAGGCTGCCGGGTATGGTCATGAAATCTGTGTTGCTCCAAGAGCACCTGCCCGGGTGTCATGTTACCCAAGTGCATGTCCGGGCTGCATGCATCCAAGGAAGGAGCCCTGGAGGGAGGGATGCCTTTTCCTAATTACAACAATGGCATTTGCTTCCTGAGAAAGTTGCAGCTTACTAGTGGAGCTAGAGAAGGGAATAGACCACCCTAATCCTGGAGTGAGGCTGGAGGGTAATCCAAGGCTATGGGTGCAAG
The DNA here is from genome assembly GCF_002201575.2 of Neomonachus schauinslandi. NCBI lineage: Eukaryota > Metazoa > Chordata > Mammalia > Carnivora > Phocidae > Neomonachus > Neomonachus schauinslandi. The sequence goes on from NC_058403.1 coordinate 118,943,452, forward strand.
AAGAGAGATTCAACAGCAAAGGAGTGTGAGTTGTGGGGCCAGGACCTCTGGGAATGCAGATAAACACCTGGACCCTGCTTCTGGGAGCTGACACTCCCCTGGGGAGAAATTACACACCTGAGATAAATGTAAACAAGTGACCAAGTGGACAAGGATGACGTGCTGGAGTGTGGGACACAGCTGGTATTTTAGATGTTGGGCTCTGTCTGGGGACATGCTTGGTTAGGCTTTCTGACAGTGTCACTCCTCTGCTCAAAACCCTTCCCTGGGTCTGTCTCTGGTCACCTTCAGGAGAAAGAAAACCTTACTGTTTTGCAGGGCACAAAAAGAGAGCCCTTTGAGATCTGACCACTGCCCATCCCTGCAGCCCCATTTCCTGGCCCTGGGGTGCTCCAGGCCCCTCCACCCCCATGGAGCCTCTCGGAGTCCTAGAATCCTTGTGCCCTCAGGGCCCTGTCATCTCTCAGCCTGGATGCTCTCATGTGCCCTCCTGCTGACTTGTACCCCGCTGCCCCCTCTCTGTCTGGCTGACTCTCATATGGTTCCTGACTGCAGCAATGCCCATGGGTTGGGAGATTTCCTCCCAAAGACCACCTTTCACCTTTCCTTTAGTTGAAGTGAACTGGGAGCAGCCCGCCCGGTGACATACTTTCTCCTACCCTGTCATTCATTCCTAAAACTTCATAGGCAGACAGAGAGGAGAGGGGAGGTCCATATTACCCAGCGTGGGGCTCAGAGATGGAAGACATATTGAGCTTTTGTACAAATTAAACTTTACGTGCAGCAACAAACCATTACATGCTCTGCTGAGGTAGAAAATGGCATTTTTCTTTAAGCTCCATTATGTTTGAAAGTTATTTGAATAATAGTATACTTCTACATCCAAATCAATTCCTTGTTAGAATTACTCTATACTTTCGAAACATAGTCTTTCAGACCACACATATTTAATCTTGGTGGGATATGATTCCATTTGCTGACACCATTCAGCTTCAGTGTTCGGTTGTAGCCAGAATTAACATGAGTGAGCTCCTAATTGTGTTTTGTGAATCAAAAACTAGAAAAAAAACTAAAAATTTGCCTCAAAAAGAAAATAGACTTCTTATATACAGTGCCTTCTGGGTACTCTCGAAAGCCTAAGATTTTGCTTCAATTGGCTGAACGGGTTACAGTGTTCACTATAAGTGATGGATGCATTTTCCTTCCTGGGCATGAGGGAAGGTGGAGGATGAAAAATGGTGACCCCGCTGCTTGCATGGGACCCTTTCATCTGTTCCTTTTGTTCCCCTCTCCCGCCATGAAATTCATCAGGAGTACACTGTTCTAATGGCTGCTACAACCCAAACAGTAAAAACCTAGTGAGTCAGATCATGGGGAGCTACCTACTTGCATCCAATTGTGCTAACTTCCTACTAACATGCTTTTTCTGCCTTGCTCTTGGCTTCCTTTGATGGATGATGTAAGAAACGGATGGGTGAAATCCTCCAGGGTATTTATTGTAGCTTGTTGGTGAGGATATTGTCTACTAAATCAGTGGACCTTGTTTGAAGAGCTACATGAAAAATTGAAGACTTGAGTATAAGAAAGGCATTGTTTCATCTGGAAAGCTACTATGCTTTATTTTTTGTGGACAGATTCAATTTTATAATTGATTGTCTTGCTTTGGCTGCCCCGAAACTCAGAGACATATTTGCAGTCCAATTTTTTTTACCAGTGTTTGACCCTGTGAACCCCATATTTATGTATGCTCTCTCTGATTCATCTTTCTGTTGTATTTACACTTCTTTTTTTTCTGGTTTTATCTGATGTATGCATATATTCATATCCCTAGCTCTAGCTCCTTCTATCAAGCACACAGAATGGGTGGAACCCAATAGGGTCCTGGCAGGAGACAAGTATTTACATGTACTTAATCTTTTCTGCCACTCTCCCATCAGACCTGCTCTGTGAACCATAGTTCCCTGTGCCTTTGATGAAATTGCTATGAAGTTTCATAGCTTTTCTTGTCACTCTTAGGGACAAACAGCCTTTGCTGACATTTAATCACAAGAACCATCTCATCTTTTTTTTTTTTTAATTTTTTTATTCTTATGTTAATCCCCATACATCATTAGTTTTAGATGTAGTGTTCCATGATTCATTGTTTGTGCATAACACCCAGTGCTCCATACAGAATGTGCCCTCCTCAATACCCATCACCAGGCTAACCCATCCTCCCACCCCCCTCCCCTCTAGAACCCTCAGTTTGTTTTTCAGAGTCCATCGTCTCTCATGAGAACCATCTCATCTTAATAATTACAGTGTTCGTTCCAGAGCAGTAACCAAAATTCAGAACTTTCTTCCAGGTTAGACTTCTTCAGCTTTGAGCCTGCTTGTTGAGCCAACAAGGATGGGAACCTTGTTGGGGGGTGTGGAGTAGGGGTACAGCCAACCTCTATAGTCAGCCTCTCTTTTTCCCTGAATTACTCTTCTAGCCACCCTCACCCGCCTCCCCAGACTGCCTCTTGCCCTTCCTGAGTTGGATGGAAGATAAGGGATAGGAAAACTTACCTGAAAGTTTTTGCCTACGGAGGTTGCCTTGTCCTGAGATAGAAAGCAGTTTTGGTCTTTTCAAAATGACCCATTCAGCTTCCATAATGAAGCCCAGCAGGTAAAATACAACACACATTTCTGCTCCCCTGTTGGTGGAGGGCAATCTGCCTCCTGGCTGCTTCAAGCCAAGTCTCTCATACACTTCTTTATTTTATTTTATTTTTTTTAACATTTATTATTATTTTTATTATTATGTTATGTTAATCACCATACATTACATCATTAGTTTTTGATGTGGTGTTCCATGATTCATTGTTTGGGTATAACACCCAGTGCTCCATGCAGTACATGCCCTCTTTAATACCCATCACCAGGCTAACCCATCCCCCCACCCCTCTCCCCTCTAGAACCCTCAGTTTGTTTCTCAGAGTCCATCGTCTCTCATGGTTTGTCTCCCCCTCCGATTCCCCCCCTTCATTCTTCCCTTCCTACTATCTTCTTCTTTTTTTTTTTTTTTTAACATAATGTATTCTTTGTTTCAGAGGTACAGGTCTGTGATTCAACAGTCTTACACAATTCACAGCGCTCACCATAGCACATACCCTCCCCATTGTCTATCACCCAGCCTCTCCATCCCTCCTACCCCCCACCACTCCAGCAACCCTCAGTTTATTTCCTGAGATTAAGAATTCCTCATATCAGTGAGGTCATATGATACATGTCTTTCTCTTATTGACCTATTTCGCTCAGCATAATACCCTCCAGTTCCATACATGTTATTGCAAATGGCAAGATTTCATTCCTTTTGATGTCTGCATAATATTCCATTGTATATATATATATATATATATATATATATATATATATATATATACACCACGTCTTTATCCATTCATCTGTTGATGGACATCTTGGCTCTTTCCAGAGTTTGGCTATTGTGGACATTGCTGCTATAAACATCAGAGTGCATGTATCCCTTTGGATCCCTACATTTGTATCTTTGGGGTAAATACCCAGTAGTGCAATTGCTGGATCATATGGTAGCTCTATTTTCAGCTTTTTGAGGAACCTCCATACTGTTTTCCAGAGTGGCTGCACCAGCTTGCATTCCCACCAACAGTGTAGGAGAGTTCCCCTTTCTCCGCATCCCCGCCAACATCTGTCATTTCCTGACTTGTTAATTTTAGCCATTCTGACTGGTGTGAGGTGGTATCTCATTGAGGTTTTGATTTGGATTTCCCTGATGCCGAGAGATGTTGAGCACTTTTTCATGTGTCTGTTGGCTATTTGGATGTCTTCTTTGGAAAAATGTCTGTTCATGTCTTCTGCCCATTTCTTGATTGGATTATCTTGTTCTTTGGGTGTTGAGTTTGATAAGTTCTTTATAGATTTTGGATACTAGCCCCTTATCTGATATGTCATTTGCAAATATCTTCTCTCATTCTGTCGGGTGTCTGTTGGTTTTGTTGATTGTTTCTTCTGCTGTGCAAAAGCTTTTTATCTTGATGAAGTCCCAATAGTTCATTTTTGCCCTTGCTTCCCTTGCCTTTGGCGATGTTTCTAGGAAGAAGTTGCTGTGGCTGAGGTCGAAGAGGTTGCTGCCTGTGTTCTCCTTTAGGATTTTGATGGACTCCTGTCTCACATTGAGGTCTTTCAACCATTTGGAGTCTATTTTTGTGTGTGGTGTAAGGAAATGGTCCAGTTTCATTCTTCTGCATGTGGCTGTCCAATTTTCCCAACACCATTTGTTGAAGAGACTATCTTTTTTCCATTGGACATTCTTTCCTGCTTTGTCGAAGATTAGTTGGCTATAGAGTTGAGGGTCCATTTCTGGGCTCTCTATTCTGTTCCATTGATCTATGTGTCTGTTTTTGTGCCAGTACCATGCTGTCTTGATGATGACAGCTTTGTAATAGAGCTTGAAGTCTGGAATTGTGATGCCACCAGCTTTGCTTTTCTTTTTCAACATTCCTCTGGCTATTCGGGGTCTTTTCTTGTTCCATACAAATTTTAGGATTATTTGTTCCATTTCTTTGAAAAAAGTTGATGGTATTTTGATAAGGATTGCATTAAATGTGTAGATTGCTCTAGGTAGCATTGACATCTTCATAATATTTGTTCTTCCAATCCATGATCATCGCATACACTTCTTTAGACCTAGATGTCACACTTGTTTCGGTTCCTGTCACACACCAGTGGCACAGGTCACCCTCCCCAGATGGTTCCTGTGATACCCTCTTTGGATATTTTCAACTTCACAATTTGGCTGTGTGCCCTTAGAGCACAGCTCTAAGGTTTAGTGAAGGGCCTATGGACAGAGGTGTGGCAGGGTGAGGACAAAAGACAACAAGGCTCCTGGATAACAGCACTGTGCCCTGAAGGGGTAGGGGAGGGAATAGTATACTTGTGCTGGACAGATGTGGTGGCTAAGAGGAACCAGCCAGAGCCAGAACAGTGGCCAGGTGGGGGTATGTTATGGGTTGAATTGTGCCCCCCACAAAAGATATGTTGAAGTCCTAACCCCAAGCACCTGTAAATGTGACCTTATTTGGAAATAGGGCCTCTAAAGATGTAATCAAGTTAAGATGAGACCATTAGGGTAAGCCCTAACCCAGTATGACTAGTGTCCATATAAGAGACACAGGGGTACCTGGGTGGCTCAGTCACTTAAGCCTCTGCCTTCAGCTCAGGTCATGATCTCAGGATCCTGGAATTGTACCCCGCATCGGGTTCCCTGCTCAGTGGGGAGTCTGCTTCTCCCTCTCCCTCTGCCACTCCCCCTGCTTGTGCTCTCTCTCTCAAATAAATAAAATATTTTTAAAAAAGGAGGAAACACAGACTCAGACCCAGAGAGGATATTGCCACATGAAGATGGAGACAGATTGGATGTGTCTACAAGCCAAGGGACACCAAGGATGACAGGGACTGCCAGCAGTAGGAGAGAAGCATGGAACAGGTTCTCCTGCAGGGCCTCCAGTGGGAACCAACCCACTGACACCTTGATTTGGGATTCCATCCTCCAGAACTGTGACAGGATACATTTTTGTGGATTTAAGCCATTCCAATCTGTGGTAGTTTGTTATGGCAGCCCTAAGAAACCAATCTAGGGTGGGATGGAAAAATTCCTTCAGCTCTGTCCTCCTGCCTTCTCTCTCATGACGGTGCTTTTCACTGGCCAGACCCACCTGGAAGCCGGAGAGTGAAGGAACAGCTGTGTGGTCCCTTAGGCCAGCCTCTGGGCAGAGGGCAGGGCAGAGAGTTCAGGGAGGGTGGTTGTAAGTGGGGAATAATCAGCACAGCCAGCTCAACCTTTGGCTTCAGTCTTCTTCAAGTTCAGAGCTGGGGGTTGCAGGGGATCAATCCCCGAGGCACTGCAGAAACTGCTGTCTTGACCTCTTTTTCTGCCCTTTGAATTTGATTCTTTTGTGAGCACAAGCAGGCTTGGAACACAGCTGGCTTCTCAAAATGGCATCTTGGCTCAGAAGTTGGCTTTCCCAGGAGAACAATGTTAAAAACAGGTGAGGAGTGGTATATGCATGCTGAGGAAGGCAATGATGTACAGGCTAAAAGGCTGGGGAACAATAAACACGAAACGCTGTTCAACCTCATTTGTAAGCAGAAAAACTCAAGTCAAAACAGCACCAAGATGAATCCGTTTTCACCCTTCACTTTGGCTGGCTCCAGGGCTGGCAAGGGTGAGGGAAATGCTATCCCTTCACTGCTGCTTGTTAGGCTGGCTGCAGATTCAGTGTGGTATGGAGACCCAGCTCAGTGCTGGCATGTAGTAGGTGCTCAGCAAGTGTGACTCCCTTTCTCTTACTGCTGGGCACTGTTCTCTGACCCCCCACCCCCAGTGGCCCTGTGAAGAATATGACATTGAACACTCAAGGCGCAGCATCAGTGCATCCGTGCTAAGGACTTCTTTGCACACATGTTCACCTTTACTGATGGAAACCCCTAGAGCTTTCACACCGAGTATTCTCAGCACTACAGACAGCTGGGGCAGGGTGAGCACTGTGTGGGAAAACTGACTGAATTCAATCACACGGGTCTCAAGGGAGGTAGAAGGGCAGGGTGGAAGCTGGTAGTTAAGAACAACATTTGCACCTTATGACAGGTGCACCAGAATTATGATCCCGCTGAGGAAGCCCATTTGAGTTTGACAGGTGTTGCTGCACTTTCCACTTGCGCTTTCCCTGGAATCCCCTTGTTCCTGTGCATAGCTGGCTGGAAGTGCCTATGAATTAACTTCCTCCTAGGGTCAGCCCTTAACCACTGGCTGGTGGATGTTCAGGCAAGAGTCTTCCAGTCCCCTGGAGCCTTGGCCAGATAATCTGGAGCCATATTTTTGTGTTATTTTTCAGTTTCCCCATGGGGTTAAGCGTTAACCCTTCATTGTGGTAGTTGGCTTAATAATGTGCCTTTACCTGTTGCCCTTGTTTCTCATACTACTTGCCCTCTCTCCTACCCCTATTCCATCCACCTCCCTATAGACAATTTATCCTCCAATTCTTGCTTTAGATGTCCTTCTGGGACAACCCAAACTAAGACAGATAGCAAACTTAGCCTCCTGAACCGAGTTCTCCAGATAGTGTCCCTTCTGGGAGTTAGGGATTGGGCTAACTTTGGCCACTTGCTCCTTGCCTTTTTGTGTTGATTCACCAACATTTGCATAGCTCACTCATAGCCTCAACATGATGGAAACATATATCTAGCACTTATTATATACCAGGCACGATTCTGAGCATTTTATGTGAACTTGTTTATAAATCCTCATAGAAGTTGTAGAAAGTAAGTATTCTCACTGTCCTATCACAGGTGAGACAATGGGACCCAACAAAAGACTTACCCAAAGACACAGAGCAAACTACTGGCTGAGCTGGGCTCCAACCCAGTCTTGTAGCTTTAGCTCGTGCTCTTCCCACTGTACATTTACACTCCATGAGATGCACTTTTTGTTTCTGTGTATTATTGCTAGGTTTCACGAGAATTCAGGGATTAGTAATTGAGTTCTTTTGTGGAGGTTATTAGCCCCCCATGGAGGAGTCAGGGAGAAAAGGAAGATAAGGGAAGGTATTGTGGACTGAATGTTTGTGTTCCCCCCAAACTCATATGTTGAAGCTTTAACCTCATTGTGATGATATTTGCAGATGGCTTTGGGAAATAACTGGGTTTAGATGAGGGCATGAGGGTAAGGCCCTCATGATGGGATTAGTGTCCTTCAAAGAAGAGGAAGAGAGACAGAGCTCTTGCTGTCTCCACCATGTGCAGAGCCAGCAAGCATGTGGCCATCTGCAAGCCAGGAAGAAGGCTCTCACCAGGGGCCCAATCTGCCAGCATCTCCGTCTCAGACTTACCAGTCTTCAGAACTGTGTGAAAGAAAAGGTCCGTTGTTAAAGGCACCCAGTCTATGACATTTTGTTATAGAAGCCTAAGCTAAGACAGAAAGGAATAGCCAGCCATGAAATTACAGGAAAGATAAAGGATGCTGAGAGGAGAGTAAATCCCTGCCATTGAACAACAGTGGATCTGTTAGCTGCTAGGATGGGTCAGGGGTAAGGTGATCAAGGTTTGACAACTCTGGGCTTTGGGGGAGAGGGTCAAAGAAAAACCTCTCCAAAGGATCAGGTAAAGGTTTCTCCAAGGCTTCCTCCATCTTTTGCTTTCATGGTGGTTCTGGGTTTCTGGGGCCTCTGAAGAGTCCAGAAGTATAGGGTTAACTCCCTGAACTACCACTAGGTGCTAGAGGAGGACTGCCAGACCAGGTCCCTCATGGCGTGCACATTCCATTCTGCAGAGCTAGCAGAGCTGCCAATATCTTTTTGACACTGCTGGGAAGGGAGGCCGGGGAATGTTCTAGCAAGAGTTGATAGGTGTAAGTTATTAACCATTATTAAGTGCTATTATTATTTTCATTTAACTATCATGGAAAATGGGAACTAAAAGATTAGGTAATTTAGGAGGATCACACAGTAAGTGAAGGAGCCAGACCTCAAATGCAGTGCCTATATCCCAAACCCCTGAAATACTACCCATACTGCGCCCTTCATAGGACAGCACCTCCTCTACTATTTTGTGTCAAGTGTTATAACCATTCTTCTTATGTGGTCTTTTGTTTCATGCAAGTGAACATAAAAATAAGCATAAAGGCTCACGGGGATGTGGATGGCCAAGTGAAGGGCAGGCTAACTGGGCGGAGGTCTCTGAAGTTCCCATACCTTGTCAACCAAGAAATTTCACATTCTTATGCATTTATGTGAGTTCTCCATAAGATACCAGCAGGGCTGGGGTGGGGGCTGGTATTTGGGAACCACCAATGTAGTAGGAGATGACTAGACCTGCATTTTTTAAACTGATTTTTGGCATGCTTACCCTGTTTCATTGGCATGTAGAATGCACCAGACGTGCATTTTAAGACTGAGTGCACTGAAGTGCAGAGAAGGCTTTTTTTGGGTGGGGGTGGTGGAGTAGGAGGGTCAGTGAGAGGCCACTGGAAGAGCTGGAGGTGGTGGTAGCTTGGACCAGGGACCAGAGGATGTGCAGACTGAGAGAAGCTGGGAGGCTTAAGACATATTTGGGAGGTAACATTTCAAACACACCACTTCTTTTTAAATTTGAGTTTCCTACCTTGTTATCTAACTGTGTGCTCCTGCTTTTAGTTTAAGGCTTATAGACTTCAGGTAATTTATGATATAGTTTGTTGATCAAAGGGAGAAAGTTTTGTTACAAAAATGTTTGTTTTGATTGGGGGTGGGAAGAGAGTGGGTCTCTGCCCCTCAAAGTGGATTGGATTATCCCAAGATCCTACCAGTGCACCAGGCAGAGTTTTCTCCCTTTGCCATCCTGCTGTCATTCTTAGGTTCTTCAGTCTGCTCATGGGTAGTCTATTCCTTGCTCTGCCTCCTCAGAGTCTTGGTCTCCATAATTCAAGAAGGCTTCCTCTCCTTTCTATTTTGGCTGTCTGTTCTCATGCCCATGCCCATGTTTTCCTTTGGATTTCCTCCAATCTGATGTCCTGAAATGTGGTTACTCTCAGATCATCCCTTCTCTCTCTCTCTCTCTCTCCCTCCCTCCCTGGGTGCCTCCCATGGCATCTGCTTTCCATTCCTGCTTAGATTTCTACCTACTTGAAACTAAGTTCTTTCTATTTTCACCCTTCATTTAGTCACCTCCATTCCAATCTACGCCGACAATCGCTTCAATGTCTCTCTTGCCAGCATCTTCCCTCCCTTTACTTAACTTGCCCTTTAGTGTCACCCACGCAACAAGCATCCTCCACACTGGGTCAGTCTGGCTCTCTACCTTCTGTACACCATTGCTAGGCTGCCAAGCGCTGTCAATACAGTTACATAGTTTTGCTGATTGGGCCACCAGAAACTTCTGGTCCACTACCTGAGTTAGGTGCTCAAATCCGAATGGGAAGATCATGTTTCCCTGGCAGCACTCTCCTCTCTTCCTCTCAGAGGCTCATTCATACTTTCTCCTCTGTCTTCAAACCTCTATGTCAATACCTCTCCCTTCACCATTGGGGATTGACTTGGCCTCCCACTGAGCTGAGGAAGTAGATGCTCAGAAAGGGGTTCTTGCTCCACCTTCCGAAATTGCCTGCACCCCCACCAGATTTTTCTCTTTCCTTCTGGTCTCACGGGGGATGGGGGAAAGTGGTGTAGGGCCATTTGTTCCAGCTGGGTCTCAATTTCCTCTCCTGGCATTTGCATATTTTTCCCTCTACCTGATCAACACCATTCATTCTTTTCCACCCCTTGGAAGGATCCTTTGATCACCATCAGCCCCTCATTTCCTCATTAGCTGGCTCCTTCTCAGTTTCCCCATCTCTAAGGTCCCCAACCCCTATCTTATATATGATTTCAGAACTCAAGGCATGAGGCCAGTGGGGGCCAGGGCTGGGGTGTGCTGAGTCTTCCCAGCAATCCATTTCAGTCTCACACCAGGTTGGTCCTGCACCAAATTTCTACCAGGTGTGCCTTAGAAACTTGGCACCTGAGGAGAAATTGAATTCCTGAATTGTTATCAACACTGACCTTAAAAAAAAATGTCCAGTAAGAAGCAAAGAGGATTTATCTCTCAATTTCAACTTGGTGAACTTCAGATCGAGAATTGCGTTTTGGGAGCTTGTTCTTTGTAAGCTTATTACAAAAATAATACAGCTACATAATTGCAGGAGGAAAATGAAATTTTATTCTCTTTCTGTGATAACCTTGAGGGAAAAATAGTAGCACACAGAAAATTCTCTACTTAGGAAAAATAACCAGAACCTCCCCAAAATGCTATGTAAGTTATTTGTGAGGTGCTTTGGGGGAAAAAAAAGTCTATTTATCTTAAGCCCCTAAAGAAATACCTTCATGGAGAGATTATCCCATTGAAATTTATTTTAAGGAATTATTTAAAGAACATTGGTCTTCACCACCCATTAATCAGATTTCATTTGATCTTACTTTGGTTTCTCTTTAGTTATGGGTAATTATTTTAAGACTGCTGATTGCCTGCTATAAAGGATTGGATTTTTATGTTATAAAAACATTTCAAATGATCTATTGGACTGAACACTGTCAAGGAGGACTGGGAGAATTCTGGGAGGCAAATCACTTTAAAGTCAATTGGGTTTGGTCTGGGTTGTGACAGAGAAGAATGAAAATGGTGTTGCTCTGGAGGTTTGCTTCAGAGGCAGACTATTCCTCCAGTGTGGCAGAGGTCTGAAAGGCAGCAGTGGATTGGAATGAATCTCCAAGCCCACTTTTGGGAAGGCCTAAAGCCATAGCTGGCTAGAGAGAACACTGGGCTTTCTGCACCATCAGCTTCTCAAGGCCTTTCTACAGTGTCCTTCCCAGGGCCCTAGAAGGAACCCTGTTGGACAAATCCTTACATGCCCCAGTGTTTTCCTCTGGTGGGAATCATGCCTCTGATTTCCCTAAAGTCAAACATCAACGCTATCTTGAAATGCAAGCAGACAGGAGGGTGGTGACCCATGTGGTGTAGACAGTCATAAGCCTATAGTGACTATGATCTAACACAGTGGTGGGGCCTCTAACAAGTTGCTCAAATGTTCCAGGACTTTATGTTTTCTCACCTGTACCATGGGAGAAGTAAGAACACTTGAACATCATAAAGTTGTCACAAAGAATCGATGAGATGAGGCACATAAAGCATTCAACCCAGTGTATGGTCCGTAATAGGTACTCAATGCACATCATTATTCTTAGTATCTGTTAACCAGGCTAATAATTATCATCTTGGAGGTTGTTGAGACAACTAAATGACATACTTAGGTGAAGGACTTACAGTGTTGGCCACACAGCAAGCACTCAATATAGAATAGTCATTAATGTAAGTAATGTAATCGTGTTCAACCTGTCCCCCCTGTCATCTCCGACCCTCTCATTTTCACTTGTGGTACCCAGGCCACACTGGCCTCCATCTGTTTCCCCAAGTGTCCCAGTCCATTCCCTCCTCTCCTGTACCTTGCATCTGCACTTGGTGGCTCCTCTTCATCACTCAGATCCCAAGTCTAAAGTCATCTCTGCAGAGAGACCATCCAGGTTCAAGAGCCTCCCTAGCCCCCACCATGACCATTGTCTATCCCATATGATGCAGCACATGCCAACATTTATTTATTCATTATCTATCTCCTCTAGCTGGACTGCAAGTTCCATGAGAATTGGGATCTCTCTTATCTACTGCAGTTCCTAGGGCGCAGGACAATGTCTGACACAGATTAGGGGCTCAAAAAAATACCTTCCTCAGCTTCAGCCCATCAAGTGCCCACTGGGAGCCCCTTGAGGGAATTCATTTTGGAGCCTTGAAAATGCTGTGTTCTCAGGAATAGGCTACATAAGAAACTTCACAGAACTAGGCACTAAGAATGTTCAGGGAAAAAAATCTCTCTAGTGAAAAAAAACAAGCTGAGTCTGTAAGTAGGGTTTGGGTAGACTGGGCTGAGTAGAAAAGAAAAACCTATCTTCCAGGAGGGAGGTAGTGGCAGCAAGATCCTCCTGGGCTACCCTGCTGCCCACGGAGATGGGAGAGGAAGACTCACTGACTTCCGGGGAGTGAGTGTTGTGGAAAGAGGGTCTGGCTCACAGGACTTGGCTCCCTTGGCAGAGTAGGAGACGGAAAAGAGGGGTAGAGGTCCAGGCCACATTCTTTGGAAGGGCAGTGCATGGGCCCCAGCAGTGGTTTAGTCTAAAAGATGTGAATGGACTCAGGGATAACCCAGAGGGTGTGGGAGAGGCAGGAGAGAAGTGCACAGAAATGGTCAAAACAGAAGGAGCTGGAGAGAGGATGCTGAATCTCTGTGTCTAACAGGTTTAGGAAATTCATCTATCCATCCATCCATCCATCCATCCATCCATCCATCCATCCATCCATCCATCCAAATAGTTATTTCTTCCTCCTCCCTCTTCTTTTTTCCTCTGTCCCTGCCTACTTTCTTCCCTCTTTCTATCTTTCCTTTCTGCCCTTCCTCTGTCCATAAACCAGTCCAAGAGCCAGTCACCTGCTGGTGGCTGGGGGCACTAAGTAGTACCTAATCCAAACTCAGTGAACTCATAGTCAACTTAGGGAGAGGGGAGACAAGCAGGGTCACTGCTACAGCATAAGGTACCTTTCTGAAGAATTTAAAAAGCCTCTTCTTCTTTATGAAGGGAAAGGTGCTTTTTTTTCTTAAGTAAAAAAATAAAATTAATAAGTTTATACACTGTTCCACCTGAACGTCCGTGTCTGGCAACTGTGTCTCTACCTGGGGGAGCTTTCTGGCACCTGGGGCTGCAGGCTCACACACACCCACCTACCACCCAAATGTCAAGATCCCTGCCTGTCCCCTACCCCTCAGTAGGCGATTGAGTCAGGATCAGTGTCTGAAATAGGGGTGCTGGGAGTAGAACTGCATCTCCCAGAGCAATGGATAGGCAAGAGAAGTGATGTAAAGAGAGGCCTGAAGTGCTATCAGGAATAGGGCACAGCTGCACAAATGTGGGTGAGCCAGGGGAGTGTGTATAAAGCTGGCTGTGCCCATGGTGGGTTTAAGTGGGAGGAGACTCATGGCTACTGTCCCAGCACACATATGGGTAGGAAGTCTGTAGTCTACACACTCACTGTATGTCTAGATTTCAATGGCAATCCTTAGACTGCTGCCCTTGTACAGTGCACAGTCTGAACATCATAAATAGCAGTCCTGCAGACAGGTAAATACATAATAATATAAACAGCAGGATGCACTGAGACAGAGGAAAGCACAGCCATGAGAGACAGAGCCCCAGCCCAGGGCTTTCAGATTCTGAAAGATGGTCAGGGATGAACAGCTTCTCTGTCTTCCATCCATAGGCACTGTCTCGGCCCCATCTGCCTTTGTGTCTTGGTCCTGTGCCTTGCCTGGCTTGTTGGGGTGAGGTCCTGGCTTTGGCCTAGCAGTCCTTTGGCAGCCTCTCAGCTCCTTGCACCACATGCATGGACAGGGACAAGAAGTGCTAAACACCCACTCCTGCTCAGGCCCCAGCACCCCAATCCCACTTGTCAGGGCAGGGAGGGATGATAGCCCCTCAGCCCTTGGCCCAGGAACACAACAAGGAAGGGTGGCAAGCCATCTCAGCTCTCCTCCCCGAGTGTGCTGCCCTGGGAGGCAGTCACGGCATCTAGGAGAGGCTGATGGTCTTAGGGCTGGAGGTGGGAGAAGCTGGAACTGATGGGGCGAGGAAAACACTGTGATTTAACAACCCCACACAGTGGATTGTGCCAGTATTTGCATCAGCCAACATATCATAGAACAAACTCTTGAGGGATTCTGAGTCCTCTGTGTTTGATTTATAAAAGTTTACTACAAAAAATTGATTGGGGCTGGTAGTGGATTGCTGCCGCTGGATTATCTTAATGTCTTCCTGGAGAAACTCTGCAGGTTATTCTTCTTGCTAATAAGAATCACATATCTATTTATCTATCTGCCTGGGAACAAAAATTCAACACTGCCAAGGAACATCGTCCTTGCTGGAGGAAATCCTATCTTTTCTGAGATGTAGGGATGTGCTCTCCAGGTGACTTATCATGGATCTTCCTGGGCCCTGACGCTCTGTCTGGGTGAGAGCTTAAATTGGGCAGCCCCTGGTGTTATCCAGGACTGTCTGCAGGGACTTAGCTGCCTCCACAGCTGAGGGAGATGCAGTTGTGTGGATCCTCTCTCCACCTGCAGGTCACGGCTTGCTCTCAATTTCCAAATGCTTTCAAACTAAGTATTTCTACCAACATCTGGACATATATTAGAAGGTGGAGGGGACTAGTGGGGAAAACAAAATAAAAGGGGAAACATGCATTCTGAGACCAAGACTTGGGTTTGAATCCCAGAAATATTTGTCCCAGTAGTAGTGTAATTTGACCTTTGTGGTAGACAGAATAATGGCCCTTGAAGAATGCATACCCTAATTCTAGGAACCTTTGAATATGTTATCTCACATAGCAGCAGGGACTTAGCTGATGTGATTATGTGAAGAACTGCGAGATGGGGAGAGGATCTTGGATTATCCAGGTGGGTGCAATGTAATCACAAGGGTCCTTATAAGGAGAGAAGAGAAGGAGATGGGATGATGGAAGCAGAGGTGAGGCAAGGAGAGAGAGAGAGAGAGAATGAGAATATTGGAAAATGTTATACTGCTGGCTTTGAAGATGGACAAAGAATTTGTGAGCCAAGGTGTGCAAGAAGCCTGTAGTTGCTGGAAAGGGTAAGGAAATGGATTTCCCTCCTAGAACCTTTGAGGGTGTGTGGCCCTGCTGACATCTTGACTTTAGCCCAGTGAAACCCATTTAGACTCTCTGACTCCCAGAACCACAGGATAATACATTTGTATAGTTTTAAGCCACTGAGTTTGTGGTACTTTGTTACAGCAGCAATGGGAACCTCATACCAGCACATTGCTTCCTCTCTCTTAGCTTCAGTTAGCTCATTTCCAATAAGAGAAGGGAAGGCAAGCTACGACTTGCTTCCCCTGTAAGGTTGTTGTGTGGGTGAAATGAAGTAGTGACACTTGCAGTGGTCGGGTAGGTGGAAAAGAGGGAGGAGGGTTGCAGAGGATGGCCTTCAGCAGCAGGCACTCTGGAAAGTGTTTCTCAAACTGTCTGTGGTGAAGGTCCCCTCCCCCCCTTTTAGTAAATTTCAATCCTTTGTAGATCAATACTTTTATAAAATACAATAAAAATGAATCATTAGAAAAAAAGAAAGAAAAGACACACAAAATCCAAGCCCTATTTTTTTTTTATTATTAGATTTAACAGCCATAAAATTGTTCTGTGATTGCTCTGAAAGTTTCTAAATGCTTACTCTCACTTTCTGTTTATGGATAACAAACAGCTGGGGACCGTCCTTGGTTGAGGCCTATACTCTGAATAGGTTGTTATCTGGAGGTGAGTATAAGTTTTTCTCGAGGCCTGGGGAAGTCAGATAGCTTTATAGATGAGGCAATAGCCAGACTGAATTTTGAAGGGTGAAAGGGGTCTTATGAGGTAGAAAAGAGCAAAATACAAAGCAGGGGGAACAACATGTTGAAAGCGTGGAGGTGTGCAGTGCATCGTACCTCAAATATGAATTTACCTGACAGTGTCTTTGAGAGATGGTATACTGAAATTTGACCTGTTCTAGGAATTTCATAAAGAGGAGAATGGAACATTGTACAGTGTTAATGATGAGAACACGACCTCTCAACTTAAAGCCTCCCAGAAGCTTCTCCCTGCTCTTAGGATCAAGGGACAGCTCTCAGTGGAGCCCATAGAGCCTGGAGAGCCTTGGGGCTGTCCCCTGGTCCAGCTACACCTCACCGTGCTCCAGCCCCCCAACCTCATGCCATGCTCCAGGCCCATCAGACTCCTTTCCCATTCTTTTTTTTTTTTTTTAAAGATTTATTTATTTATTTGAGAGAGCGAGAATGAGAGAGAGAGAGAGTACATGAGAGGGGGGAGGGTCAGAGGGAGAAGCAGGCTCCCCGCCGAGCAGGGAGCCCGACGCGGGACTCGATCCCGGGACTCCAGGATCATGACCTGAGCCGAAGGCAGACGCTCAACCACCTGAGCCACCCAGGCGCCCTCCTTTCCCATTCTTACAGCCATATCCTGTCCCAGGACCTTGGCATGGTGTTCCTCAGACTGGCATGCTTTCCCCATCTTCTTGTCAGGTGAACTCCTATCTGTTCTTCAGCTTGAGTGATATTTCCTTGGGGGACCATCTCCTGCCTCCCAGCTTTTGTCTTGTTACGTGTTCCAGTAAGCACTTAAGATAAGGTTTTGCCTGTCTTAGTGCTCGGTAAATATCTAGAAGACAGATGAAATAAACATGCTACATTTCTCTCTCCCTAGTATGTACCACAGTTGTAGTGAAAATTTTTGCATATTTGTCTGTTTAGAGTTGATATTCCCACTGAACTATAAGCTATATGAGGTCAGGGATTATGTTGTTTTGCCCTGTACAGGGCCTCATACATAGCAGAGGCTCAATAAATACATGCTGAATGAACTTTTGAGTGAAAGGATGAGTGGTGGGAGTTGGGTGGATTGGTGGGGCAAACCCTAGGGGAAGAGTTTGGTTGTTCTCCTTTGAGTTGCCGAAAAGCATTGGCAACAACAATAGGTGACATTCAGAGAGACAGAGAGAGAGAGATCCTGTTGATATGTCTCTCTGGAGAGACCTGATTAATACAGCACAGTCACAGAGTAGAGTGATCAGCATGGTGCAGAGATCTGAGTGCTCTATCATAAAGGTTCTGCTAAGACAGGGAAGACGGCCTTTGATTTCATTGCTTGGGAATCCTTGGAGCATATGAACCCCTCCCTGGCACCAGATCAGGCCCCACAAGGGCAGCACTGTCCTCACCTGGCACATTCCTGGAAACATGGCTTCCACAAGGCCCCAAACTTTGAGGTGTATTGGCAGATGCATGGGATTGTTCATTCAGCAAATGTGCATTGAGCATCCTTTATGGGATGGATCTTGTTCTAGGAATACAGTCACAAAGGTCACAAAGAATGCAGATTTACAAGTCCCTCCTCTTATGGGGCCTTTGGTGTATCAGGGTGGGAGAACAGACAGTAAGGAAGTAGAGATAAGTTGTGTGAAGACAATCAATGAGACATTGTACTGGCTTCTTGCGGCGGTAATGTTAGGTGAGAAGTATGTTCTAGGCAGAGGAAAGAGCTAAGGCAAACATAGGTGCAGAAAGGAGAGTGATGCGGCTGAGCCTGGTGAGCACGTCAGGGTTGTCTATAGTGAGACTGGAGAGCTGGGCCGGGGCCCCAAACACGTAGGGCCTGTAGGCCACAGAAAAGAGCTTAGATTTATTCCAAGTAGGAAGAAAAATCTTCAGGGGGTCTTGAGTGGGGGAACATTCTGATCTGATTTATCATGGAATATAATGTCCATCTGTTGCAGTTGTCCAAATGAGAGCTGACGGTGGCCTAGACTGTGGTGCTGGCACAGAAGGGGACAGGCATGGGCAAAGGTCGGTACATTTTGGAGGTAGAGGCAAGATGAATTACTGATGAGTGCTGGGGGAGGGGTACAAAAGAAGGAATGGATTCAAGGGAGGTGCCCTGATCTTGTAGGAAGTGGTGATTGTTCGATCTCTAGTCGGCATTGTTCTATCTCTAGTTCTAGATGAAGTTGGCAGTGGTACCTGCCACAGAAGGGTCTAAGCTGATAGGTTTGGAGCTGGGGCCTTTCCTGGCCACTCCCTTCATTCATCTGAGCATTGGGCTAATATCCTCCGACTTCCTCTTTAGTTGTCCCACCAGTTGGGCCAGAACCATCTCTGGAAGCACATCAGATCACTAAGGAAACATGGGGCTCTTGTCTGCTTCTTGTGTCTTCAGCCTTGCCTACCATTCAGGAGAGCCCTGCCTCTCAGGGCAGAAATGCCCCTTAGTCCCTGGGTCTCACAAATGTTGGGCACAGGTCACTGCATGCCCCTGGGTGAGCATGGGTAGGTGGAGAGCTGCCCACTAGACATGCCCAGTGTGCCAGGCTCCTCACAACCCTTATTCATGCTGCTCTTGGGCCTGGAAGACCTTCTCTCTCTTCTCTCTCTTTTTTTTTAAGTTATGTAAAGTTGTGCATTAGATTACTTTTTAAATTTTTTTTAAGATTTTGTTTATTTATTTGAGAGACAGAGAGAGAGAGAGAGAGAGAGAGAGAGCGTGTGCACGAGCAGGGGGTAGGGGCAGAGAGAGAGGGGCAGAGGGAGAGGGAGAAGCAGACTCCCCCGCTGAGTAGGGAGCCTGACGCGGGGTTTGATCCCAGGACTCTGGGATCATGACCTGAGCCAAAGGCAGACGCTTAACTGACTGAGCCACCCAGGCGCCCTGACCTTCCCCACTCTTCTGAGGACTAACGTTGCTCATCCCTGGAGCCTTTCCAGGGCAGCCCCTCCCATCCCCACACCTCTCCTCTATGTGTCCACAGCATCGTGGTTAAAGTTAATTGTCTCTCTCCTTAAGGGTCATCTTTCATGAGCTGGTGAATTCCTGAGGGCAGGGACCGTTTCTCATTTATATTCCCAGCCCCCAGTCCAGCGGTCTTAGTCATTGTTTGAATTGATACAGCAAAACGAATCTACTGCTGGCCACAGCAGTAGTGGGCTGGGGAGAGAAACTTGCCTTTTTCAGAAGTGTCTGGCTTCTCTTTTACAAACGATAATTCACACACAAGCAGAGCAATGATAATAGACTCCAGCTTTATCTTCGTTTCACTGATTAGGAAGACCTAGTTTTAAGTTAAGTTTGTAAATGAGGTGCTGTTACTGTTTCTTCAATAAAAGACCCAAATTTGCTTGAATTTGGGTGATAAGTATTTTACATTTAAGACATGTTTGGCATTATGTTCAAAGTGGAATACATCAGATGTTCTATAATACAGGCTCAGTGTTAGGCTAAAATTCAAACGTGCTCATGCTAATGGGAAAAAGTCTAGGGGCTTTAATCACAGCTTGTGATTCAGCATGATTGACAGTGTTTCCATTTTTTAAAGTCCCTCTTTTTCATGTGGAATGAATGACTCCTTTTTCATTTTGTTCCTGTAATAGGAAACGTTCTCATTGTGGAAGGAAATCTCTACAAGCAGCGCATTAAATAGTAAAATGTTACTGCTGTGCCTGAGTGAAATTATCATCCAGGGGAAGCACCAGCTCTTCAGGTGTACAATACCCAGGGTGGGTTTCCGAAACTGCTGAGCTAGGAGGAGGCAGTTTGTTCATCGTCTGGGGGGACACACATTCAACATCATTGTCCCTCCTCTCAAATGAAACCTTGCTTTGCATGTGAGTTGGGCCTCTTCTGGATGTCAGCTCTGGAAACTCACTCCATGTACTTCAAGTGAAAAAGGACTTGGAAGGCTCTTGGGGTGTGTTGCTGAGTTCAGTGTCAGAGATAAAGCAAGGGAGTGGGACTAGAGCTGGCCTAGGGTTTTATTCCAAGCTCGGGATCTTTATTCTGTGCATTTATTCATGTTGCTCTTTGTTCTCTTGTCTTGCTGTGGCCCAGGCTTCTTGCTTCCCAGTTCTCATGGTGGGGCATGGTCAACACCATCAGACACCCAGAAAGAGTCTGACCTCTTCCCCAGATGCAATGCCCTTCCCTAGACCAGTTCACGGTAACCAGGAATCAGGTTGCATGATCACATCAAACTTCTGCTACAACCCTATGGATGGGGTGACTGAAGGCTCAATTTCTAGAAAGGCATTACATTGCTAGCAAGAGTCCAGATTCACCCCATACATGGATAACAAACTCAGTGGGTCCTGCCACATTGGAACTCTGACAATGAAGCCCGTAAATATCTACTTTTGAAAAGGGGATTGTGAAGGACAGAGATCATGTATTTCTGATTCCATGTGGATCTGTGACCAGACCTAAGACGCAGATGCTTGCCACCTCATTCTTAGAACTTGTGCTCTTGATTTAGTCTTGGGGACGTCACCCCTTCCTCCAAACCCAGTTCCCTTTCCTCTCCTTGGACCAGATCCTCACTAGGTATTATTCAGCATAAACCGGGAGCTTCCAGCCACAATGATGAAACTGCTGTTCATCAAAAACAGTGTTTCTATACATTATCTCTCAGCTTTCTAGCAACCCCAACTTACAGAAGTGGAATTGAGGCTTATACAGGTTGAGCAATTTGCTAAGGCCATGTAGACAGGACAAAGGGGAACTGGGACTGGCATCCCCATATTTCTAGTTCTAAAGCCTTTATCGATTTCATAATACCACACTAGCCCCTCCACATAGGAGCACATCTCAAGATGAGGTTGTCAGCAAGGATAAAACAGAAAGGATAGACAAGAAAATGGGCCCGGAATTTCTACCTCTGAGAAAGGAGGTACAAATGCATAGGTGGATCAGATATCTGCTGGGATTCTCAGCTGCTAGGACCTCGGACTGGCTTAGAATCTTCTGTGCCTTGTGGAAGCTCATAGCCCTCCTCTGGATGTTGTGAATTTCCAGGGGGCTTATGTGCCCCTTGTCCCCTTGTCACTCAGGTTCTTGGGCCTGGGGGTGCTTTCTCCATATGACACAGCATTGACTCGGATGTGGAAACACATTTCTTAGGTAATGCCCGGATTCTAAATCAAACCTATTGGCACAGTGTTTTCATTAATGAGTATGTAGTTGCCTTCCTATGGAGGATTTGGAGGTGAGTAGAAGATGGGTTTCCATCTGGTTACACAGATAGTCTAGGATTTAACATTAGCCACTCCCACACTTACACTGTCTATGGTCATCACATCCAGAGACATTTGCATTCACTCTTCACCCTACAGAGTCCCCTCACCCCTCACTCCCTTTTCTATCCTCTCTCGAGTTTCAGGGTAAAACACACAGTCCTCCCATTTTTTCATGGGAGTCCTCCCATTTTTTCATTAGTAGCTGCTGGATGCAAACCCTGTCATTATTCTCAGCCCCTCGCATAGTCCCTGGGTGGAACTAGAGCCTTAATCTGTGAGACAACCCCTTCCCTCTCTGTCCCTGGGGCTGCTGCCTTTGTTCTCCACAGGTCCACCTGGAGCTGCAGCCTGTTTGGAGCCACTCATATTAGTATCTGCTGTTGGAAGTAATTTTTCTCTGACAGTGGTAGCTTGGCCCTCCCCAGAGCCTTCAGAACAACCATCCTTGAGGAGAGAGGGAAGATAGTTCCTCCATGTGGAGAGCCAAGTAAGGGCATGGTGGCAGTGCTGGGCCCAGGTATAAAGGAACAGCAGGGAGGGGGGCAGAGGGAATGTTGTGTTGGGGACGTGGGATGGAAGATGATGCAGGGCTTTGCTAGTCTGGGAGAGGGCTACAAGGTTCTTTCAGGGAACAGTGGGAGGGCCTGTCTTTATCTCTTTGGCCATGTATGGAAGGTAGGGTCTGGTCCTTAAACATTTGTATGTCTTAGCACTAAGCATAGTGTCTGGCTCATGCAGGCAAATGATAAATAGATGCTGAAAGAATGAGTAGGCACAGGAACAGGTTTTGTCAACTGTGAACGGGACTTAAGGCATTAGAGAGCAGGTGGGGTCCAAGGGGCCATTTTATAATTGCTGATGTCCCACTCTGTAGACACCCACCTCAAGGGCAGCTCTGGAGTTCAGACAGTCCAGCTCATGCTGCCCACCAGGCAGTCCCTGGGGCCACAGTTGATGGAGTCCATGGGATCTGGATTACTGAGCCCCAGCCTGCAAGCCCCTTGAGGGAGGATTTAGCCTACTTCAGTTATTCTTGCCTTTCTGCCCCCAGCACACACAAGGCCTCAGGAGTTGAAACATGCCCAAATAGAAACCCTTCCAAAGGGAGACCATTGTGGCCACTAGGTGGCACCATTGTTCCAGCCAAAGACCACAGAGCCTGTTGGGGAGCCCTCATGCTTGGAACTTTGGGTTGAATCCAAACTCCTCCAATGTATCTGTCAGGCTCTAATCTCAATGCAGTAATACATTCTAATCCCATAACAAGGGGATCAACAACACCACTATAGCTAATTTGAATTGAGAAAATCTGTTTCAGAAAGCAAATTCCAAGACGATTCCTTCCCTCAGCTGGCTGAGAAGGGCCCAGCATGTTTGTAAGAGTAGCTTCTGCACAAATTGGGAAGTCAGCTTGCAGGCTGAGCTTCTCACACAGCTCACTGCAGTGCCGATTTACAAAACTGCAGACCTCACTGAGCAGCCCAGCCCCTGTGCCATTTTGGTGGGTGATAGGAAACTAGGGACAAATAAAGGGTCCCAAACTAAATTCCCAAGACTCCTTCCCTTTTGCACCAAGGTCTTGAGGTAGGATGCCTCTACTCTTCTCCACATGTTCATATCCTACCCTTTCTTTAAGATCCAAGTCCCGGAGGACTTTTGTGTACCTCGTGCCCCTAGGACTAAGACCTGTGAATTCTGGAAGCTCTTTTGACTCAATGAGCACTGAGGAATGTGACTTGATCCACCTTTCTCTGCACCTGTTGTTTCTTGACTCTTCACAGAGGTGGTAATTCCCTTGAGGGCAAACTCAATATCTTGTGCTTATTGTGTTTTCTGCACACAGTAAGCACTTGGTAGATATTTGTGAATGTTGAAGAGCAAAGTAAAGCATTGCTCCATATTCAAAGGGCTGAGAGATGTTTAATAGCAAAACATAAAAAGAGAGAGTTCTGTGGGTCATTACTCTTGTTCTCAGATAGCTATAGATTATGATTTTAGATCATAATCTATAAACTAGCAGCATGACTTTATATTAATATTATTATAAATAACATTAAGAATAGGTACATTTATTGGGTGCGTGATATATAGTAGTCACTGTGGTATGCATCTTACATATGTATTTCAGTAGTTTCCCAAAACCTCTAAGAGGCATTAGTCCCAGATTTCACATGGGAAAAAGTAAGGCTCAGGAAGATTAAGTAACCTGCTCAAGTTTCTAAGTTAGTGCTGGCCAAGCTCTACAGGGTTGACTGGGTTTGGAAAACCCAAACCAGTTTCCTGGACCCCTACCCATAGGGACCAGGTCCCACAGTCTCTATGGGACTCATAGGAGCTCATATGCTGAGGCCATGCATAGCTACACAGGTCTGACTCTGGAAGGGCTCAAGGGCTAGAGAAGTGATCTGGTGGATGGCCAGAAGCAATGCATCTTGGGAACCTTGATTGAAGTGAATTCCTTGATTGTCCTTCGGTAAAAAGAGACAAGGCCTGAAGGACAATGTATTTGCCCAGTAGAACACATGCAAAGAAGGGGTATCATTGCCTATTTGAATAGGAATTATTTCCCTCTCTGGCCTGTTTTGGTTCCCCAAATGTTGTTATTAGTTCTTATTTTCTTCGAGTTTAAAGTGTTTTTCAGTCTCTCAACATCCTCCACGATCTATCAAACATGGCAAGGAATGAGTTAAGAGCCATTTGGAAGGAGGATGGGTGCCTGGAAGTGGCAGGGGTTTAGGATGAGCTTTGGTTCTTCCCTTCTGCCTTCATGGCTGGGGATGAGGCCAATAGGCAGACAGAAGGCCACTGATGGGGCCCCTCTAAGGCAAGAAGAGTCCAGATTTTGGACCAGAAGTTTTCAGGACCTTGTTTTATACCTGTCCTCTTTTCCTTGGCTCCCCAAAGCTGCCACTCCTACAGCTGGAGTCCCAGATGCCATGGTTTGTTAAGCAAGCATAGCAGGTGTTGGCCAGCAACAAGAGATGGAGGAGGGAAGACAAGTCTTCAGCAGAATCTTCACTCGGCTAAAGATGCCTGCAATGGAAATACATTTTCTGGGGAAAGAAGTCTCTGGTTGACACTGAGCATTTCCTTTGTGAGAAAAAAAGCTAAAAGGGCCTCACTGGCTGCCTATATGAGCAGTAGGAAGCCTTCAGTTTGTCTCTGATGCTGGAAATTCCTTCTGCAGAGGATAAGGTCTTTCATCTTACTATCAAAAACTAGGTTAAGGCTTCAAACCTTTGATAGAGTAAATTCCTGGTAGCTCTTTCTCCTGAGAGTCCGTTGCTATGGTAGAGAGGAATACGAGGATTGAAATGTGAGAACTCTGAGCACCTGGGGAGAGTAGACAGGCGAGACAAGGCGGACTGAGGCATCAGGGATGTCTTTGCATTTTGCTAATGTCATGAGAGTATTGTGAGATGGTCTCCTCTATGCAGGTCTAAAGTGTGTGCATGTGACTGAGTAGCCTTGATGGTTTAGTAGTTTCCTGGGTTACTTTTCTAGAGTGGCTCCAAACTTGGTTGGCTTTGTTTGGCTATACATACAGATTTTCTCTGAACTGGGCTGTGGAGGGCTGAATAATGGCCCCCAAAGAGATCCAGGCCCTAATTCCTAGAAACTGTGAATGTTGCTTTATATCTGGAAAAAGAATCTTTGCAGATCTGATTGAGGATCTTTTCTTTTTTTTTTTTTTTTAAAGATTTTATTTATTTATTTGAGAGAGAGAATGAGAGACAGAGAGCATGAGAGGGAGGAGGGTCAGAGGGAGAAGCAGACTCCCTGCTGAGCAGGGAGCCCGATGCGGGACTCGATCCCGGGACTCCAGGATCATGACCTGAGCCGAAGGCAGTCGCTTAACCAACTGAGCCACCCAGGCGCCCTGATTGAGGATCTTGAAATGGGGAGATTATCCAGGATTGTCCAGGTGGCTCTTAAACATAATCACGAGTTTACTTAGGGGAGGAAGGAAGAGGGAGACTTGCCTACAGACAGAAGGGAGGAAGCACAGGGAAGCAGAGTCAGAGAAGATACTGGCTTTAAAGATAGAGGAAGGGGTCATGAGCCAAGGAATGCAAGGAATAAAGCTGTAGAGGCTGGAAAAGGCAAGAAAAGGGTTTGGGGTTCTCCTTAGAGTTTCTGGAGGGAATGTGGCCCTGCCAACACCTTGGTTTTGGCTAGTGAAGTCATTTTGAACTTCTGACTTCCAGGACTGTAAGAGAATAAATATGTGTTGTTTTAAGCCACCCAGTTTGTGGTAATTTTTTACAGCAGCTATAGGAAACTAATACTTGGGCTAAGGTTGAGAATTTTCATCTGTGGGATCCTGGCCTTTAACAGGCTTTCAATTTAGGAGGTGAGATGAGAGCTGCAGGAATCTTTGAATGCTAACTGTGCACGGTGTTGTTTCCATGGTGGGACTTAGTTGGCGGTGGAGTGGGGCATAGGGAAGCAAATGGGTTTAGTCTCAGAGACACCAGTCCAAGGCTGGTGCTGCCATTTTTCATCAGATCAACTTTGAGAATGTCACTTGAACTCTTGAATTCCAGGGGCCATTCTATATAAGGGGGTTAAGAATTCAGGCTGCTGTGAACATTAAGTGAAATAGGGGCTACAACAGAGTCATGGCTAGCTCAGTACCTAGTCCAGTAATCTGAAATCCCTTATTCTTCTCCCTGCAGATATACCAGCTATCAATGTAACTGGGAAAATGATTGTGAATTAGTAAGAAATTTGAGTTATAGTTGCTTTTGGGAAAACCCCTCATTCTACAGGTGGAGAAACAGAGGCTCAGAGAAATTATGTGAATTGCTGGGGTCATAAAAAATTGAGAGCCTAACTAGAGCTCTGACCCTGCCAGCTGAGAGCTCCTTACCATTAGTAAGATGTACTGTGGTATGATCTAAAGCTCCTCTCCTCTTCTGCTAATACCAAACCCATGACTGGTCCTTTGGCCTTTAGCTTTCCTCCCTCCCACAGGTGGGAGGAGACAGAGCTGAAGATTAGGCACAGATGGAGACATTTTTAAAGGATTTTTAAAGGATTGTTCTTCAATGAGTGTGGCATGGGCTTTGCTGACATTGGTTAAGTAGATGGATTTTTAGTGATGTAATCTATTAAGAATAAGGAATAATGATGTCTAAAATCAGGGCCTGGCTAAGGCTGAAAGGACAAATACTTCATTTTCCTTGATGATGGTTGGATTTCTTTAGGCAGATAAAAAAAGTCAAACCCTGAAGGGTCCAAGTTGGAGTGTGCAGTGTGCAGTGTGGGTGAACATGTGTGTGCCACACCTGTGTGAGCTGGTATATGAGCCATGTCTTCTGTTAGCTTGGAGTAGGAAGCCTCAGAAAGCAGAGCCCAAGACCTGGGTTTTCGTGCAGGTGGTTTATTTTGGTAAGTGATTCCAGGGAACAGGAGTTGGGGGACTGAGAGAAATAAAACAGACGTTGAAAAAGCCAATCCAAGGGCATATTGTCAAGCTGGTGACTACTATGGACAGAGGGCTTAAGCCTGCTGGAACCCTCTGTGGAGTTGTCCAGGATGTGCTTCAGAGTGGTCCAGCCGAGGTGTGGGAGAGGGAGTTGTTATCAGGCGGCGTCAACAACCTTCGCCCTTCTCACGTGGTGCATGCTTCAAAGCAGCCGACCGTGTTGCCATGAGTGGCTCACAGGCAAGAGTGAGAAGTCCGGAGGCAGCAGAGAGGGATACACATAAAGCTAGGGAGGCAGGTGCTTGGAGCTGGTTGCTGGTTTCTTCTGGGTGGAGTAAAAGTAAGTAAAAAGGCAAAGAGGATGTGAAAGAAAGCACAGGAGGTATCTGATACTTCCTCCTACTAGAATGTTCTTTTTTTGTTGGTATTGAAACCTCAGTCCTGTGTTGTCATGAAAAGCATCTTTCATACATTGGAGACCACAAGTAGAGACTTGATGGGTTTTGTCCAAGTTTAGGGAACTGTTTAGAATCTTTCTGATATAACTGACCATCAAAGCAGTGACACTGAGCAAGGACCTATGATGTGTCATACACTCTGCTAGAAGGAAGGATGAGGAGATGAACGTAACATGAATTCCTGCCGTAAGAAGGTGTCATAGCAGAGGGGAGTTGCTGGCTTGTGACAATCCCAAGGGGGTTAACATGTTACTCCTCAGCTGCTTAGCCAGGGGGACCTGGGAGTGCTATACTGCTTCTCTGAGCCCAGTTTCCTCCTTTGTGAGATGGGGATAATGAGGACCTCTCCAGAGGTATGATATCAGAAGTAAGTGACATGGTGACAGTAAACTGCTTAGCACAATCCCTGGCACATTATACATGCTTAAAAATGGTGGTGATAAGCAGCTCACTTTCAAGTGGGGAGATATGAGTACACGGATGGTTCCTGTGCATGGTGCTAAGTGCTATCTCTGTTAGAAGCAGAGTGAGGGCTGAGTGAAGGCTTCCTGGAGAAGGCCACATAAAGATAAATAGTTGATACGACAACACAAGAAAAGATGAAATCAAAGTGGGTATTTTTATTTTTTTAAAGATTTTATCTATTTATTTGACAGAGAGAGACAGCTAGAGAGGGAACACAAGCAGCGGGAGTGGGAGAGAGAGAAGCAGGTTCTCCACTGAGCAGGGAGCCCAATGTGGGACTCAATCCCAGGACCCTGGGATCATTTCCTGAACCAAAGGCAGATGCTTAACCAACTGAGCCACCCAGGCACCCAAAGTGGGTATTTTTAACATCAAATTTAATCAAGTCGGTTGAGAAACCATTTGAACTGATAGAAAGTTCAGGAGTCTGAATGCTGAGGAGTAAATCCAACAAGAGACTATATGGCAGAGGTTTGAAATAACTGACATACATACTGTGTTTCTAGATGAGAGGAGACAATATCTTTTTTTGTTGTTATGTTAATCACCATACATCACATCATTAGTTTTTGATGTAGTGTTCCATGATTCATTGTTTGTGCATAACACCCAGTGCTCCATACAGAATGTGCCCTCCTCAATACCCATCACCAGGCTAACCCATCCTCCCACCCCCCTACCCTCTAGAGCCCTCAGTTTGTTTTTCAGAGTCCATCGTCTCTCATGGTTCATCTCCCCCTCCAATTTCCCCCCCTTCATTCTCCCCCTCCTGCTATCTTCTTTTTTTTTTTCTTAACATATATTGCATTATTTGTTTCAGAGGTACAGATCTGTGATTCAACAGTCTTGCACAATTCACAGCGGAGAGGAGACAATATCTTAAAAATGGAAATTCTTCTCAAATTATGTTACAGATTCAATAATTCACACTCATTGTTAGTGTGAGATTCGTTGCTACCTCATTATTGCAAAGAAATTTGGCAATATCTATGGTATCGCAACTTTTGACCTAGTAATTCCATTTTTAGGAAAGTATCCTCTGGCAATACTTAAACGAGCGCAAACATGTCCAGGGTTCATTGCGATAGTTTATGTTAGCAGCGAATTGGAAGCCATTTAATGGTTCTTCAGAAGCGAATGAGTGCATTGCGGAATGCAATGTAATGGCGAATAAAACTTCTGTCAATCTGTATGTATTGATAGAGAGATTTTCTAAGACATTAAGTCACAGAATAATATGTAGGGTATGATTCCAATGATGTGGAAAACAATGTGTGTGTGAATGAAGAAATGAGTGTGGAAATCCAATAATTCCCCTGGGACCCAGGGCAAGATTAAAAAGGGACTTAATTTTTTTCAAATGAAAGAATATTGTGTTTGTTAATGTAAAAAAAAGTGAAAAGAAGTAACAGAGACACATATTTTTTATACGAAGAGTCCCAATACGGTTTTGATATATCATTGTTCCAAAATTTGATTCTTAAGTGATACTACTAATTTCATGATAATAGCATAGTCATCAAGTAAAAGCCTAAACGAGGTTATTCATTCCTATTTTTCTTGATTTATAGCTCAGTATTTAAAATATAGCTTTTAGGCATGATCACTGAATATTGATTTTTCCATTTTCTTATACTTTTAGATTAATTTCTTTCCCTATTCATGTAAAAATAAATGTTTGAGTGACTTATTAAAGTTTCATATTCTTTAATATTCCTTGATCCTCCCATATTTTTTTTCCCTTTTACATAAATATCTTGAATACACTATTTTTATATTTCACTTTACATCCAGCTTGGATGGATTTGTTTGTAACCTCCCAGATATGCGACGACATCTGTGAGTCTTGGTCTTAGCGGATGAAGCCAACGCTCTAGGATTCTGGGGCATTGATGCAAATTCTCTCCCCACTGTCTTTACGGAGTCACTGATTTAGTCTGTCAGGTTTATCACAGTGGGTGTTCAGGAGCCCCCTCCTGCCTCACACTTTACTTCCTTGTTGCCATCTTCTATAGCATTACACCCTTCCTGGGGGTCCTGCTGGAGAACCTTGAGTTGTGTGACCCACAGGAAGCTTAGAGCTTTCAGGGTCTTCCAGGGAACCCCACAAGACGAGCAAGCCTTTTTCTTCCTGGTGTCAGTGGCATTTCCTAGCATAGATTTAATGGGCTATCGTGGTCTGTTCTCTAGGAAGGGGGTAAGTGGGAAGGAAAGAAGGCCAAAAGAGGAAAAGCACACCTTCTTCTGCCACAGCCTGTGAGAATGTAAAGCAAAGATGAACAGGAGTTTGCCAGACTGAAGAGAGGGATAGTGGTCCAGGCAGAGAAGATTGCTACAGACAGGGAATGATTTAAGGAGGCCAGGGCTGCCCCTCTCACTCCAAATCCCCCAGCCTCAACATAAGGCTCCGCAAAGCCTGTCAGGGGCTACCTTGTCAAAGGCTGTAGATCTTGACTTCACAGAGTTTCTCTCTTTGCCTCAGTTTATTCATCTATAAAATTGGGCTAATGCTAAAGTATATCTCACAGAGTTATTGTGAGGATTTAGTGAGTTAATATTTGTGAAGTGCTTAAAACAAGGCCTGGTAAGCTGTAAAGGCCATATATATGTATGTGTTATTACTGTGAACAATCTGTGGCCTTGAATTCTTTTTGCCATTTCCTTATATGAGTTATCTGTTTTTAAATTTTCTTTAGAAAATTTTCTTTTCAGTTCATGGAGAGAAAAAAAGCTGTCAACTTTGTACATTTGAACACCAAAGTGGTTTTATTTCAGAAACAGTCCCTATTATGTTGTCCTGGTCAAAAGCTTTTTGGCAGTTCTTTTTCACTTGGGTTCATCTGATCCGATAAAAGATTGACTGGCCTCTGAGCACATGTTCTTTTTGCTGATTTTTCCTCTTGTTGGAAAAATCAATGGCAGCTGGCTATCAGCGGGCCTCTGGGTGGCCCCATGTAACCTGTTGGAAAAACCGTTTAGTACAGAAGGAATCTGTGCTTTAGGCCCATTGTTCTTCACAATGGCCAGCCTCCTGCCTCTCTGCACCCAGGATGGGCCTGCATGGGTAGATGGTGGAGAAGTGTAGCCTGCCAGCCAGAGTGTGCTGGTAAACTGGCTCTAGAGGATGGAGCTTTGCTTTTTGGCATTGCTGATTACTGTAACATAAATCTTCCCACTATGGCCAATTTCAGATTACCCATATGAGGTCGCTGAATGCAGAGTTGGGAAGAGATGAGAACAACCAGTCATGGATGGGACAGAAGAAACCTTACTCCTAGAGTAAAGGGGCTGGTGTGGGCAAGGTCAAGAATATTTCTGTGGGAATTTCTTTCCTAGCAGGGAATGCTGGAAGGACTAGAGGAGAATTAACATTTGATGAGCATCTTCTGAGTACATTGTGAGCTAGGTGCTTTGTAGACATTATCTCATCTGATCTTTGTAATGGCATCTTGAGTCAGCTAACTTCAACCCCACTTTCATTTGAGGAGGGGAGCCTCAGAGCTGCTAAGTAACTTGCTCAAGGTGACACAGTGAAAGAGCAGGGACTGAGACCAGTCCAGGTGAATCATGATTCCTGAGATTGAAGCAGCAGAGAATAACACTAATGAAAAAAATTATAGGTAATTCTCTATGGGTGAATCCATTTTAACTTCACTCTATCACTCTGACATAAAAATCATGGCTTTAAACCTGGGAGGAGCCTTTATTTAGTTCAATCTCTCATCAGAAGATGAGGAAAGTGAGCTAGAACAGCTTAATTTTAGCATAAAATAGGGATAATGTGAGTACATGTGCTCTTATAGTTAGGAAGGTGCTCTGTGCTTTTGAGACAAAGACACTGGAAAGGGCAATTTTACTTCACCAAGGTCCTATCATCCAGGGCAAGAGGCAAGGGCATTGGTGCCCTAATTTGGGGAAAACAGAGTGATTCCTGGAAATAGAATTGCAAATGAGCCCATGGGAGGGTGTGCATTCTTTCTTCTCCATGGGGCCTTCCCCAATGGGCTCCAGGGACACAGACACAAACCCAAGGAGAAGAACACTGCTTGAGGATACTGGTGACTTTAAACCCCTAGGTAGACCATTAGCTCAGACACATGCTCCATAGTCTCTACCCAAGGAGAGCTGCCTTTGTGAATAGTCCTTGGCATTGCGGTACTTCTTGGTTTGGCTATCACTTCTGCGCACAGGGGATAGGAAAATTTCTGGCCCTCTTCTCACATGTCAGCCTTTGCCTATCAGGGAGGAACCAAGGGGGATCATTTCAAACCCACTCTCCATCCTGCTTTGATTTCCTCTGCTAGTGTGATTAATTGGCCCCTGGGTCAGTGGGGCCATATTAGTAAGGTCAGGGTCACCACGCCTTAGAGGGCCTGCAGGCATGCCTCTCTGTCACATCCTGTGTCCAAAGGCAGTGGGTCCCTCTCTGCCTATGGCTCACATACAAGCTCTGAGCAGAACTTGCGTGCTCAGCTTCTGGCCACCACCATCTTTTCTCCACTCCAGACAGTCAAGTGGGTACGATCATTCTTTTTTTTTAAGTTTTTAAAAAAATATTTTATTTATTTATTTGACAGAGAGAGAGAGCACACAAGCAGGGGGTGTGGCAGGCAGAGGAAGAAGCAGACTCCCTGCAAAGCAGGGAGCCCGATGTGGGGCTCGATCCCAGGACCCTGAGATCATGACCTGAGCAGAAGGCAGACACTTAACCGACTGAGCCACCCAGGCACCCCAGGTAAGATTGTTCTAATGGTGGAGATATAAAATAGCTGCTCTACTGAAATGAATAGAATTAGTTTTTTTCCTACCCTAATGCCTTCCAGGGGTGTTTCATATACTCCTTTAAAACTGAATGTTGTGCTGGGGTGCCTGGGTGGCTCAGTTGGTTAAGCATCTGACTCTTGATTTCAGCTCAGGTCTTGATCTCCGTCTTGTAAGCCCCACGTCAGGCTCTGTGCTGGGCATGGAGCCTGCTTAAGATTCTCTCTCTCCCTCTCTCTTTGCCCCTCTCCCAGTTGTTCTCTCTCTCTCTAAAAAAAATAAAAAATAAAATCTGCTGTTGTGTTATACAACGTTCATTCACTCATTCATTGTTTCATGCATTTATCAACAGGTATTTGTAAGTCAGGACTCTGCTGAACTCTTAAAGATCTTAGAGGGAGGGCTCTTGACTCTTCTTTTGGGTCCCCCAGAGGGCTTACTCACAGCTGGTTATATAGGAGTACTTGGCAGAGTTATGGTCTTCAGCTTCTGGGGTCCCTTGGAGTTAACCGCATCCTCCCAGGGGGTCTCATGTTCCAGTTAAAGGCTTTGAATCTGTAATGCCAGATCATGTGTACTTCCCCCCTTACCCACTGCAGACATAAGATTGGACTGTGAATCTCTGGGATTTCAAAAGATTTAGGCTTAATGACCCAGCTCTGGCTTATGTCTATAAAAGTCAGGGAATCTTAGTGAAGCCAGTAGGCATAGCAGGCTGGGAGATCCACGAAGAAATGGGGGCTCAGAGTGGCAGGGGGAGGAGGAAAGTTGGGGAAGACCCAGGAGCAAGGCTTCCTCTGCTCCTGGCTGACCCAGGGGTCTGAGCTAATGCAGCAATAACGGGGCAGGCGAGCCAGACCTCTGTGATGGATGGGCCTCACTGTCTCCATGGGCAGAGCAGGGAGCCGGGGGCTTTCCCAGATGGAGCCAGAAGTCATTTTCCTTTTCAGTGAAAGGGCAACTTGTTCAAGTGGAAAGGAGATGGGAATTATCAGCTTGTGAAGTCTTCAGTTTCTTGAGACAGATAGGCCAGAAATGGTTGCCGGGGGAATCCCTGTAGTCCAGGCTGATCTGAGAAGAGCCACAGGCTTGGAAGCCCACAGACTTGGGTTCAAACTCTGGCCTGGCCACTCTGTGGTTTTGTGACCCCAGGTAAACACATAATCTCTCTGAACCTCAGTTGCCTTTTCTTTAAAATGGGGAGCAAGAACACCTTTCTGGTTGTTGTGAGGACTATATAAAGTGATATTTTTAAAAGGCCCAGCACAGAGCAGCCTCCTGATAAATGCTGATATTCTTCTTCTCATCCTTAATTAACATTTATTTCTGTGGTAATTGGTCTCCAAAGATAGCTGCCCATGAGCAAGTCCTCCTGACATTCACACCTAGCATCTGGGCTGGCTGTGACTAGCTCTTGACCAGCAGAGTGCAGTGGAAGTGACACCGTGTGATTTCCAAGGCTAGGTTCCCAGAAGCTGGAGCCTTGCACTTTCCTCTGGGCCTCCTGAAGGGCTTGCTATTGGGTTGCAGGCTCTCAGAATCCAGCTATCATCATTATATGGAGAGGGTATATGTAGTCACTCCAGATGACAGCTCCAGCTGAGCTCCTGGGCAAAGCCAGCATCAACTCCAGCCGTGTGAGTGAGCCATCTTGCACATCCAGCCCAGTCAAGCCTTCAGATGGCTCCAATACCAGCCACTGTGTGAGAAACCCCAAGGGAGAGCAATTCAGTTGAGAGCAATTCATACTCTGGGTTGAGAACCCAGATAATAATTATATGTATATAGTGTATACATTATATTACTATATTTTATGAGTAGAGAGTTTTGTTATATAGAGTTTTGTTTTAAGCACTATGTTTTGCATTTATTTGTTAAGCAGTAATAAATAATGATAACCGTCAAGATCCAACATTTACTATTATGTGTAAATTCCATCATGACTGATTTGTTTCTTTGGGTTACATATTAAGCTATCTGGATTCCCCTTTTAAAATGTGAGGTCTGTCTTATCTCAGGTTTTACTGTGGTTAGGGTCCCACATAGCCTGAAGCCTTGCCCATGTGGGTGAGGGAAGGGGATGGGCAGGGAGGACAGCTTGAGGATTCTCAATCCAGACCATGTGGATTGAGAATGTAGCCTGAGTGCCCTGGCTCAGCTATTAGGCTCAAGGAGGGCATAGCTTCTGCATCATGAGTGCCTGTGGTGAGCCCAGTGCTTGAAGATGAACAAACACCACAGGCTTTGAAACAGTTGATTGCACTCACCTTACAGATGAGTAAGTGAAGGCTCAGAGATATGGAGATACAGAGATCTGATTTTACCCAAGGTCACAGAGACAATGAAAGCAGGGCCAGGTTTGTGTCCATTTATGCTTAATTCTGAAGTGAGGTCTCTTTAATCTGAGACCTAAGCATTTTTCTGGGGTTACTTCTTCCCCCATCTCACAAGTGCCCTTTAGCACCAGAGACCTGCCACACACTTTTAGGTGGTGGAAGAGTGGCAGTTTCCCCTGAAGGGCCACAACAGGCCACAACCAGAGCCTGTTGTCCATCTCTTCAGAGGCCTATGGTCCAGAGCAAGGTCAAGGGTCTTCCTCTGTTAAACCTCCAACCAGAGCACAGGTCATTGTTTTCCTTGGAACCCAGAATTTCCCATGGACATGGGTCCATGTCTAGCAGGGGAAGGTGCCTGTGGGGCAGCTGGGTGGGGGCCAGGCACTGCTGCCTGACTGTGCTGGGGCTCCATCTGCTACTCTACATGCAGCCTGCCACTGTCACCTGGATCCCGTGTACATCCAGTTCTCTTTACCAACAGAGGAAATAAACTTGGAGAAGTTTAAGATGGGAAAAGTCTGGGTACCTCCTCTCCCCAAGATGGAACTTGCACTTCCCTGTTAGTGGCTCTTGGCATGCCCACTTTATCGTCAAGGAACTAATAAGATGTGCTTCAGCCAAAACAGCTTTCAACCTAAGCCTGCTATCAGATGGCCTGCCAGTCACTCCCTATCTACCTGCCTAGCTTTCTTCAGAGACAGCACCTCCCTTAAATTCAGGAACAACCTCATTCTCCTATGGGTTGGGTCAGACTCAAGAAAGCCGTTGTTCACTGTGGGCAGAGGGAAAGGAGAGCTCACCCAAGGGCAGAGTTGGCGGGGGGGCACCCATGCAGTATGCTTTCATGTGGGGAAGGTTGCTGAAGAGTTGTTATGGAAAAACCCTTCATGTGGGCAGGCACAGCTCCAGGCACTTTGCAAAGAGACCTTCCCTTACTTCTCATGATAAGTCTGTAGGTTGAGTATTATTATTTCTGTTTTCAGGTCAGGAAAGTGAGGCTCAGAGATCTTAAGTGACTAAGATTCTCTTTATTCATTCATTCAGCAACCATTTACTATCTTAATTTGGGTTCCTTGAAGCAGAGCCTGATGCAGGAATTGGGCATATGTGATTTATTGAGGAAGGGCTCTCAGGAGAATCACACAAAGAAGTGGAAGAAGCAGGATAGTAAGGGGAAAGAGAAGAGCAAGGATGTGGTGTCAGGTGTAGTCTTGCCTTGGCCTAAACTATATAGGGGGCTCTGGAGCATAAACAGCTCCACAGAGTCGCCCTACCTTGAGACAAGGGAGCTATGTTTTCATACTCCTGTATCAGTTACTGTCCCCCCACATATGGTAGTGTAATCTCCTTGTGCTTCTGGGCAGGGCAGCTGCTGTCTGCCAAAGGCCATTCTCTGGAGATGGTCACATTAGTAAGCTTTTGGTACCAGCTCTTGAAGTTGGTGTAAATGACACTTGAGGGTGACTGACCATCTGGATCTGCCCAGGACTGAGGAGTTTCCCAGATGTAGGATTCTCAATGCAAAAGCCTGGAAAGTCCTGGGAGGTCTGGCATGAGTTGTGCACCATACTTGGCAGTAAAGGGTATCTGAGTGGGGCACTGACTATGTCTACTACATTGGCCGAGGGTCTTGATGTGGAAAGAATCTACTTGGGGATACCCACAAAAATGGCAATGGCTGTGTTGAGTGGAAGGAAGCATTGGGGACTCAGAGAAGGGACCCTTCCTTTCTCTGAAGGAGATCCCCTTCTCTGAAGGGATTCTCCCCAGCTTGGAGGGGTGGAACATGGGAAGGAGGGCAGGTAAGATTTCTAAGGGGAGGTGATAATTCAGTAAGGATCTAAACATAAGAGGGACTTAGCCAGGGAAGAAGTGTGGAGAGCAGAGAAAGATGATACTCTAAATAGGGAGATTTGAGATGTAAAAGATAGAAGCCCAACTACAGAAAAAATATGGGCTGGGATGTGCAAGGTAGACCTGGAGATGCTTCATATATTGGTTACCTAATATTGAGAAACAAATTACCATAACACTTAGTGACTTAAAATAACAAACATCTATTGTCTCACAGTTTCTGAGGGTTAGGATTCTGGGAACAGCTTAGCTGTGTGGTTCTGGCTCAGAGTCTCTCATGAGGCTGCAGACAAGACATTGGCTGAGGGGAAATAAAAGACATTGGCTGGGGCATCTGAAGGCTTGACTAGAGCTGCAAGATCCACTTACAAGATGGCTCACTCTCGTGGCTATGGGCAAAGGCCTTCAGTTCCTCTCTGGCTGTTGGCAGGACACCTTGATTTCTCACCATGTGGGCCTTTCTACAGGGCCTTCTACAGGGCTGCTTGAATGTCTTCTGATATTCCTCCCAGCTGGCTCCTCCCAGAGAAAGTGATCCAAGAGGGAGCAAGATAGAAGCCATAATCCTTTAAGACGGACGCTCGAAGTCATGTTCTGTAATTTGGATCTCATTCAGTTGATTCATCAGAAAGGAGTCATTAAATCTGGCTCATACACAAGGAGAGGGGAGTTAGGCTCCACTTGCTGAAGGCAGGAGGGTCAGATAATTTGTTAACATATTTTAAATTCACCACACTAGATCCAGAGATGAAAATGAGGTTGGTCATTCTCTTTCCTCTCTCTCTCTCTCTCTCTCCGTCTCTTCTGCTAACTTTTCTATTTTAGTTTCTCTAGCTAACAATCTCTCCACTTTGGAGACAGGGAGAAAGGATGGCTTTTGGCAGCCCTTGGTGTACATTTTTCTATCTCCTTGACCAAAGAGATAAGACCCACTTCTCTTCATTTAAAAACATCAAAAGGGAAGGCTCTGATTTGCCTTATTTGGATCACTTGGTCATACCTGGACCAATCTTATTTCCAGGGGAAAGCAATTCTCTGATTGGCTGAGCCTGAGTCACATGCCCATGCCTATGTCCAGAAGGAATGAGTCTTGTGATCATAGATTCCACAAGAATCACATGATAATGCTGAGGGTGGAAAATTTCCTCTGGACCACAATTTCCATTAAATTTGATGGAAGCAAAAGGGACAACTTTTCTAAAGGTAATTGGTAAAGCAAGAATGTGATGCTTCCAGGCTAGCCAGTCTCTGTGTGTGGGTTAGAATGTTGGTTGGCATGAAGGAGCTGGAGGCAGCAGTAGAAGACAAGGCTAAAGAGGAGGCCAAGGGTGTGATGATGGAAACCTCCCATGCCTCGCCAAAACCCAATATGACATGATCACATCTATTTGTAGAGATTACCCTAGCAGTAATTTAAAGGCTATAATTAGAGGAGGTTGATTGGAAACAAGCATGCTGGTTCAGAAACTATTTCAGGAATACAGTTGAAAAAATCATTTAATAAGAATTTAAAATGTCATCACACATGGTGTAATTTTAGTTACTCTTGTTGGGTGACTGGGAGATTACTGCACAGGAGAACTTTCTAGCCCTTTTCACCAAGTCTGTGTTAGAAATGCCTTGGCTATTCCTATTAAGCCCTTTCCTTCTGAGCCTCATGCACTCAGTGAATGTTTGTGAGGCACTTAGACCAGGCAATGGTTAAACCAAAGGAATTAATTTCTAATAATAAAATATCAGGCATCTTGGCAGGTTGGTAGGGGAGAGGTTTTGGGGTAAGAAGGATAACTATCACCTGTTTCATGCATAAAACTCTCATCCTATCATAATTAAATGCAAGGATCTCTGCTTTTCACACCGTTTTTCATTTCATTCTCATAGCACTTACTGGCCACCCGCTCCTTTGTGAGCAGTCCGCACCTATGAGTGTGACCATCAGTCCCTGCACAGGATTCATCACCAGGCAGAGGCTTGCAGAACTAGGCCAAATGACAACACCAACAAGAGCAATAAGAACACTTTAAAAAGTCCCAGGCACTGTTCTAAGTGGTTTACACATATTATCTCATCTGATTCTCATGACAGCCTCCAAAGTACTATTATTATTGTCATTTTACAGCTGAGGAAACTGAGGCTCAAAGCAGTTGAAAAAGTTGTTCACAGGCATACACTGGAAAGTGGTAGTTCTGAACCCAGGCAATGTGATACCTACTACACTGCTCTTTCCACTCTGCTGTGCTGACTCTTATTAATACACCACAGTCTAAGCCAAGAACATGAACCGCTGAGTGGAAACTCACTAATGTGCGTCCCATGTGGCATCTCCATGTGTTCTACGGAGCTAGCAGATGGACATGATTGTGAATACCCCAGGGAACGTTTTCTTCTCCTTGAATCTCCAGGCAAGGCCAGGATTTCAACTACTGTCATTTCACTGGAAAATATCTTACAAGAAGCAGCAAAGAAAAGCTTGGCCAAAAAAAAAAAAAGAAAGAAAAAAGAAAAAAAAATACAGCATATTAGAGCAGGAGAATATAGGATAACAACATGCATTTTCTCTCTGCATCTTCATATAGGCTCTTGTGCATTGAGAAGGGACTCTGAAAATGTCCTTGAACAGAATCCTGAAAAATTCCAATCCAGATGTGGTCCTTAGGAAGGCAATTCTCCAGTAATTCTGGTTCTTCTCCTTCTGAGGCATGGCAAGGTTTCACACACCTGCTCCTTTGAGGTCAGGTGTGGCCACATGACTTGCCTTAGCCAATGAAGTATGAGTGGAGGTGTCGTGTCTCACTTCTGGGTGAAAGCCATGCTCCATCTCTTTGCTGAGGTGCCCAGCAAGCCTCAGATAGGGCATGCTCTGTCAGCCATGTCTCAGAGCACCAGAGCCCCAGAGGACTTGTGATAGGTATGCAGTGAGAGTTACACTTTCTTATCTTAAGTCATTGATTTTGGGGTTGTTAGTTATTAGATCACAATCTGGCATGTCATGACTGATATAGCAAGTCTCTGTTCAACCAAAATAACACCATGTCCCACTGTTGAAGGAATTACCTGGGTCTCTAATTGGCGTCTATCTGGGGACATATAATGCTTTGGTGGCTGCTATAGCTGGATTTGGGGTGGATCTATTGCTTACCTCAAAGTAACACTAACCAAAGTAGATTGTAAGTGGAAAATTGACGTGGAGATCATAATGGCACTTGATAGATGCACAGAGACTTTATTTTTTCAAAGACTTCTACATCTATCATAATTTTTGTCCAGAATAACAACAAAAGCAATATGTGACAGATTCTATTTTCCAGTATCTACCATCCCATTTGCTCTTCTGCAATGTGATGTTGCTGTTCCTCAGTTAAGAAATGAAGTTGATTTCTCCATCCTGGTGGGACTGTGACTACTTGGAACAATAGAATAAATCCAGTGGAAGTTATGCTATGCTAGTTCTGGGAGTAACTCTTAATTGATTGGAAGTTTCTGCTTCCTGATTGCTGTGTTCAGGCTCTGGGGTGAAATGTGGAGGGAGGGAGGAAGGGGAATAGAGAGAGAGGAAGAGGGAGAGGGAGAGAGAGAGAAAGAGAGAGAGAGGAGAGCAAGAAGTATCATTGTGCCAGATATGTGAGTGAAGCAACATTCTGGAACAGAATTCTCCAGCCCCAGAGGCCCCAGCTGATGCCCTGTAGGGCTAAGATAAACCATCCAGCTGCGTTCTTCCCCAGATCCTTGACCCACATAATCATGAGCAAAACAGATGGTTGTTTTTAGCCACTATCTTTTGTGGTAGTATGTTACACAGCACTAGATAACCAAAACATAAAAACAACAGTAAAACCTGGGAGGGAAGGAGGGCATGACTTATTTTCTTATTTTAAAGGTAAGGAAACTGATGCTCAATGACACTAAATCCTTTGCTTAGATCATAGTACTCCTTGGTGAAATAGTAAGGACTAGAGCACAGATGTTCTAATTAATGTCGTTCCAGATTTTTCCACAACAAAAGACACCCTGGCACACAGGATTTGGGGCATATCTTGCAGGGGATCTACATGAGAGGAAAATGAAGCCCAGAAAGATTGAGAGCCTTGCTAGAGGTCCCATGGGGAGTTCAGGCCACTGACCAGACAAGAATCCCCATCTTCTGACTCCAGAATTTAGTCCTTTGCCCTACAGGGTTCTGATTCCTCCATTATCTGCAAGAAGAAGAGCCAAATAGCATGAACAATTAAAATGCGGTTTTGTTGCCTTTGTTTCTTGATAATACTGTGTAAAAGCAAATGATAATTCTCAGGGGGATGTTAAATAAAAAGCTATAAAAATATCTCATTGCCACAGGCTGAACATTTGAAGGGAGATTTGCTGAGGAATGAGCCATATTGTTAGAGCCAAGAGAACTAAGAAAAGGAGAAGCTTGCAGTCTGCTTCCATTGCAGGAGCCCCTTGTTCAACAGACAGCCCTGGCTCAGACCCACCCCTGGCCATTTGTTTTCCCAAGATAGAAATAAAAATATAAACATGTCTGTTGGCATGCTTATTATATATATTATATAATTTATATAATGGGTGTAACCATTTTATTGAATGGTTAAAGTTCCAAAAATTGTCTTCCTATACATCCTGTCAGATTTCTTTCTTTCTCCATAATGTAACCTCCAAAAGATTCTATAGCTTTCTGGTCATTCTCAGTTGCAAAAATTCTGTTTTCAGGTATTAAAATGTCTAGCCAAATTTAAATAAAGGCTTTGATGTCTCATCTCACTTCTCCATCCAGTTTACAATGACCCAGTCTTGGGATCTACAATGGAAAAGGGAGCATGACTACTTGGACCAATAGAATAAATCCAGTGGAAGTTATGCTATGCTAGTTCTGGGAGTAGCTCTTAATTGATTGGAAGTTTCTGCTTCCTGATTGCTCTCTTCCTTGCTTTCTTCTTCCACACCCCTGATGCTGGCTCCTGTGCCTTCTACTTTTGCTCCCAAAAGTACATCCACAGCCTCTTCTCAGTGGGTTTCGCACCTAGCAGACACTATTTTTTTTTAAGATTTTTAATTAATTAATTTATTTCAGAGAGAGCGAGAGCATGCGCATGAGCAGGTGGGAGGGGCAGAGGGAGAGGGAGAAGCAGACTCCTTGCTGAGCAGGGAGCCCGACATGGGGCTCAATCCCAGGACTCTGAGATCATGACCTGAGCTGAAGGCAGATGCTTAACCGACTGAGCCACCCAGCGCCCCCGGCAGACACTACTTTTGAGTAAAATTCCATTGAGATGGCTCAAACCTACTAACCTCTGTGTCCATTTGACACATGGGGATCTCATACATCCTCGTTCTTGTCCAACTCTGTCCTGGTTCTTCTTGTCTGGACATTATGGGCAACTTCTGCCAGATTCTGTCCTGGTAAGTTTCCAGGCAGGAATCTCTAGGGTGACTATGTCACAAACTCCCAGAGTAAATTATCAAAGTATGTGAAGAACTCACCATTATATTGGTTAGCTCTTGGTGCAATAATACTATATAACAAACAGAACACCTCCAAACTCAGCGATGTGGAACAATAAGCACTTACTCTTACACTCATTGGGCTGCAGTTCAACTGATTGACAAGTTGGCCTTGTCTGGGAAGCTCAGCTTTAAGTGGTGGTTCTTGTTGACCTTGGCTCCTTGCTGATCTTGGGCTCAGGTTTGTTCCATGTATGTTCCTTCTGGGCCAAAGCTAAAGGAGAAGCAGCTGCCTTGGGTAGCTATAGCCAGAAGATGACAGAAGTGCAAGGGAACAAACCAAACCATGTATGTACCCTTCAAACCTCTGTGTACACCATATCAACTAGTATCTCATTGGCCAGAGCAAGTCCCACGACTGAGGGCAAAGTCCAAGGGTAAGAGGAGGTAGGTATGCTTTGCTCACCATGGGACCAAAGCAAGTCACGTGACCAAGCCCAACATTGATGGGCTGGGAGAGAACACTCCCATGTTGATGGTTGATTGGAGGGAATATTTGCTCAATAGAGATCTAGTTTACCATGATCACTGAGATGGGATTTAGTTTTTACAACTCAGTTTCTAGCTGGAGAGCAGACTAGTAGCACTTCTTCTCACAAGCATCCCCTGTCTCTCCAAACAGTTCTCTTCTTGGGAGCACACTCCCCTTCCACTACAGAATGAGAGAGAAGTCCAATTCTTGAATCCTACTTCATGTTCAATGGACTCTGTTTGAATGACTCATCTTCTCATAAATAACCAGGATGGAGTAGTTGTTACTGGACTGGTTTTACTGCCTTTTAGCAAGTTCTGCATGGATGTGTCTAGGAATTCTCTTTAGAATGGGTGTATATGTATCACCTTTTGTTCTTGGCTTTGGAGCTTATGTCAACCAATAGAAAAGTCCAGTTAACTTGTTTCTACAGGATTATGCTATAATTCCTCTCATACTAGCTCCTTTTATTTTTCCTCCTTGTACCTACCAGTGGATATCTTTCCATGCAAGCACATAAATGCTACTTTCATTCCTTTTAATGACCTTATGGTATTTCAAAGTATAAAGATATATTTAAAAAAACAAGCTCTTAAATGGTAGACATTTCGGTTGTTTTTACTTATTTATTTTTTTTGTCATTTTGAACCTCTTTGCAACAAGCATCCCTGACATGCATCTTTGCATAGAATATATTACTAAAAGCAAGATTGCTGGATTAGCAATATACTCCAAAAAAGTCTTTATTTTTGCATGGAGAAATTAAAACCCAACACAGTTTGTTCATACAACATTTCTTTATAAAAACTACTGCAGGAAGCATTATTACTTTAACTCTTTAGAGTTTTTGTAGACTGGCAATTCTGATGTGAAAATGAAAAATCCCCATGCTAGATCTGAGAAGAGTTAAGAAGATAAAGGGAAGAAGAACATCTCCGTTGTCCCCTTTCCTTTCTCTAAATTTTGTTGTACACATACTGCCCAACAGTGACAGACTGAAAGGATGTCTTAAGGCCAAAGGAGAGACCAGTCACTGAGTTCCTGGAATTCATATTCTTAGCAACAGCAGCATTTGTGTCTTTTTTCAGAAACAAATTAACATGGGGTGAGGGATGGGTGACAAGAATGACCATTCAAATAATAAATAGCCTCTTCATAGGGTGGGCAAGCTATAGATTGTGGTTGCATCCAGAGTCCTGGAATTCACTATATATATATATATAATAAAAGGTGATACTCCAGCATTCATTTTGCTTCTTGTATTTGAATAATACTATTATATTTTAATAACTTTAAAATATTTTAAATAAACTGACTTCTTTTCCGATGATCAAAGACGTAAATTCTCTTTCAATAGTAGGGGAAAAGCATAGAGGTGCAGAAACAGATTTACTCATAATCCCACTACCTAGAGGCTTATGGAACAAATGTTGGTGTTTTGACTCTGACTTACACAAATATCATTGCTGAGTCTGTGATAATGGAGTATCATCCCCTGGTGGAAGCTTCCTGAATTGCAGGTTATGCAGGTGATCGGTCATTTCAAAGGAAGAAATGAAGGAAAGGGAGTGATAGGTTTGTTTACTTTTATTTCAAGACCAAAGCCTTTGGAAGATTAAGTAAGAGGAATGGGATGGGGGGCGGTGGAGGCAGGTGGGGGAGGAGGGAAGAAGCACAGGCTTGGGCTCA
This sequence comes from Neomonachus schauinslandi, assembly GCF_002201575.2. NCBI lineage: Eukaryota > Metazoa > Chordata > Mammalia > Carnivora > Phocidae > Neomonachus > Neomonachus schauinslandi. The sequence continues at coordinate 118,987,653 of NC_058403.1, forward strand.
GAGGAGGAACACAGATGTGATGGAGAGGGCTTTGAAAGAGTTTCATTCATTCAGCTCTCTTGCTGTAAGGCATCTGTGCGTGTTATTGTTGTTAAATTTCCTCATGTTTTTATTGGCTAAATCATAGTAGTTGAAGATAGCTTAAACCTGCTATTTTGATTGAGTAGCAGTTGGGAGCAAACTGAAACATAGGCTCCCCAAATTTGAAAATCTGGCAAAATGAATCTTTTTATCTAACTTCAGTTTCCGTGACTTTAAGAGAGCAAGATAAAAGAAAAAACAAAAAACAAAAAACAAAGACAAACAAATCCAACCTAAACCTTCTCTTTGTGTGTAAGAGGCTTGGTGTGGAGAACTGGCAAGTGGCTCTGAGCAGAAACCATGACCCAGGGACCCTGGAAATGGGATTTATTTGCAGGAGCTAAATAAAGGGGCCCTTGGTTGTGGCATGATTCTCTTCTGTTTAAATTGTGCTTGGGAAGGTTTCTACTTTAATTATATTAGTTGCCACAGGAGGCCAACTGCTCAGGCATTGCCTAGGCAACCCTCTGTCATGGATGCCGACATGGACTGGGGGCCGGGGAAGGGCAGCTGGACCACAGCAGGGATTTCTGACCATGTCAAGTTTGAGGGTCTCCCTAAACGTCAAAATATTTCTGGTACCTCCACAGGTTGGTGCTTGTGCTTGGAGAACTCTCTGTATTTTGTATTTGTTCATTGCTGCGGCAGCTTCCTATGTTTGGAAAATGCTAGCTCGTGCGTGGGATAGGTGCTGTTATTTTCTCAGGCTGCAAACAGTGCTTGGTGTACACCCCCATTCCTGAAGTTCCTTAGTTGCTCTGCGGCCCAGCGTGGCAGCATGGTGACAGGTCTCCCAACACTGCTCTGGGAAAGTATGGAGACCCTCTCGCTTTTTTTTTTTTAAGATTTTATTTATTTGTCAGAGAGAGAGAGAGAGAGCACAAGCAGGGGGAGTGGCAGGCAGAGGGGGAAGCAGGCTCCCCGCTGAGCTAGGAGTCTGATGAAGGACTTGATCCCAGGACCCTGAGATCATGACCTGAGCCGAAGGCAGATGCTTAACTGATTGAGCCACCCAGGTGCCCCGAGACTCTCTCACTCTTATCTCAATGCAAAATAAATCAGCTCAGAGATAGGCAAGTGCTCCAAATTCAGGGCCTCGGAACTTGTGGCCTATGGACTCCTGCAGGATGGGGCATGTTGCTGGATTTGGGGCTTCTTGACTTCACTGAAATCCTGTGCAAAATCTCATGTATTTTGTACTTTTCGCCAGAGTGTGTCATTTCTGCAGATTCTCAAAAAGAGCCCAGTAATTTGGAAAAAGTTCAGAACAGCTCTGCCTTAAAAGAGGCAGCCTGCATCAAGACACAGCTGAATGGAACAATGGCAATAGTGTGGATTATCATTGCAGTTGTAGCAACAAATCTCAATTGCTGAGCATCTGCCACAGGCCAGGCACTGTGCTTGAGACTGGGGGGATATATTCTCATTTTCCACCCCTGTAGTCTTCACGACCATCCTTCCCAGTGGGAGTTAATATCCCCTTTTACATAGTGAAGTCCTGGGGCCCAGAGAGTGTAAATACCTGGACAGAGTCCTATAGAAACAGAGTGGCAAAAACAGGATTTGGGCCCAGGTCTGGTTGCCTCCATGCTGGTGCTCTCTTGGGGCTTCACCCTGGGAAGGTGACAAATGAGGTGTCCTCCTGGAAAACCTGCAAATGAATCAGGGACTTCACTTTCCCTTTCTGGTTGTTCCTGGAGAGCTGGGGGCAGGGGGAAGACTTTGTTTTCATAATTAGAGTTGATCCATTGAGAAAATCCAGTCTTCACAGGTGAAGCCTGAGGTGAGTTCCCTCCAATCTCACAGGTAGATTCTCACCTTTAAACCCACAGAGACATTGGGCTGGTGCCAAGAGAAGCTGGCTTAGTTCTCTAAACTATAGCCATTCACTTTTACCCACATAAGACCTGCAGCTTTTTTTTTAAACTGGAAAACAAACACTTTAGTTAGGGACATTGAATGTCTGGTACTTGGATATAAGTGGCCTTTCTGTTACTATTCTTTGTGGGGAGATGGGCACCAAAAGCCTCTAGTGATGTGAGGCAACAAGGCAAGGGAACAGTCTGTCTGGACCTTGTCAGAGGATCTTGGTTGGTGTCCCTGGGCCTAGGCGAGGACTTGGGTCTCTAATCCAATGTCTCTGTTCCCCGTGCCACCTGGCAAACTCCATGGCACCCTCCATGCCACTGTGTGCTGCTTCCACTGGGAGCCTTCCTTGACTCCCTGAAGCATCCTGGGCCCTCTTCCTCCCACCCTGCCCTGCATGCTGTGACCCTTTCCACATGGTTTGGATCCTGAGGGTGGGGCAGTGTCTCCTTTAACTCTGTGTCTCCAATACTTAGCAAGGACTTAAGAAGGTACTGTGAGGAAGGCACAGATAAGCCCCAATCCAATACTAATAAAGGGTAAAGGGAGGGCATATTGTAAATGGCAGAACCTCTACTCCCAATTAGCTTACGTCACAAGGAAGGATTTGGGAAAACAGGAATGGATCCTGATCCAGACCCAGGAACATCACCAAACCCCTCTTTACCTCTCACCTCCGCTTCTCTTGCCTTTCAGCTTCATCCTTAGATAGGCACTCCATGAGATAGGGCCCAGGGTGAAGGCAGCACAGAACTGTCACCCATCACAGCCTCCAAGTCAAGGGCTGCATTCCACCTCAATCTGTCTGTGCCACTTACAAGCTGTGTGGCCCCAGGCAAGTTACTTAACCCCTCTGGGCCTCATTTCCCTTACCAGTAAAGTGGAGATCGTAACAGTGCCTATCTCAAAGGGCTTTTGTGAGAATTACATAGCCAGTACATGTAACATGCTTTGTATAGTGCCTGTAATATTGTCATAAATGTTAGCTATTGCTACTATAATTACTATTATTATTCATTTCCAGCCCAACAACCTATATATGCTTCTCATTAGCCATAGGATAAACTCAAAATCTGTTTTTCATCAACTCCTATAATTTGCCTCAAATCCCCCTCCAGGCTTATCACTCTTGAAGAGGAAAAACACGCGCTTGTGTATTATTTCTCCTTTACTCTCACACTGCTGCCACACTTCACTTCACTTCTGACGCTTCTGACACCACATATGTGGGGGCATATCCCATACCAAGCAATTCTCTGGGACACTGGCTGGTGTGCTATCACTCACTTCAATTCTGACATGATCTACCTAGAGTCAGCGTCAGATCCCACAATGTAAGGGCTCTGTCCCTCAAGACTGCCCCATTTCAGACATCACTCACATATCCTAGGCCACCTGTACGTCTGACCTACTGGCTACAAATCAGGGTTCCTACAGTGCCTCCTTGGGTTCAGTCATTTGCTAGGATAGCTCACAGGACTTAGGAAAACACATGTGGATCTCTTTATTATATAATAAAGGATATGATAAAAGGTACAGAAGAATAGCCAGGTGAAGAGGTATCTAGGGCAAGTTCTGGGAGGGTCCCAAGCACAGGAGCTTCTGTTTCCATGGAGCTGGGGTGTGCCATGCTCCCAGCATGTGGATGTCTCCACCAGCCCAGAAGCTCCTTGAACCCCAATACTGTTGGGATTTTTATGGAGGCTTCATCACATAGGCATGATCAATTATTAACTCCCATTCCAGCCCTTCTCCTCTCTCTGGAGAACGAAGGGTGGGACTGAAAATTCTAAGCTTCTACTCATAGCTTCATCTTTCTGGTGACCGACCCCCATCCAGAAGCCCACTGAATTACCTCATTAGAACCAAAGATACTTCTATCACCCAGCAAATTCCAAGAGATTTAGGAGCTCTGTGTCAGGAACCAGGGTCAAAGGCCAAATATTAGAACAAAAGGTGCTCTTTTCACTTAGGAAACTATAAGGGTTTAGGAGCCCTGTGTCAGGAACCAGAAGCAGAGACCAATATGTATTTCTCATTGTTTCTCATTCATGCATCTGACATACTAGCCTGGCTTCTGCATCTTTATTGCTGTTCCCCTACCTACTATGCCTACTTTTCGTTCTCTGCTTCTTCAATTACCTTCAATTTTCATGACCCCAGGGATGTCATGAAGGGCTCTACTCCTGTGAAATCTAGCCTGGACACCAAAGCCCCATCGGGGTAGGACTTCATTTTCTTCTACCATTTCGTGTGTGGAAACCCATGGAGCGCAGAGCTGGCTCTATTTGCTCCCTATGCCCAGGGCCAGGTGGGTGCAGCACTTGGTCAGTTTTTCTTGAGTGAATTTATTGTCTGCTTTAGTGATCAGAGGGAAACTTCCCACATCTGGCTTTATCAAGATGAAATACTCCCTTAATTCTGATTTTCTTGGAAGGAAACAAAATCAAAGAAATAAACCCTGAAACTGCTACAGTTTTATACAGAAAGCATTATTTCTGAGCTAAATGATTTTTTTCCTGAAGGAAAATTTAGAAATTGTAGCTCCTGGTGGAATTAAAGGAATGGAGATTAAGTCATGCTATATTCACAGCATCTGAAGAACTCTGTTTTGGACCCTATTTTGCTAACTTCTACAACTTGGTATAAAAAATTCAAGCTTCTGGGCCACTTCAGCTTTGCAGTAACACGTGTCCCTTGGGCTTCTCCCCAAATTGCATTTTTTCCTAGTTTCAGTCAATTATTTGCCTTGGAATGTATTAGCTTTTCTGAGAACTTCTACAAAACCTGATTCTTCTGGTCATTTGCTGGCAAAGAAACCCTTTGATTTCAAACCAAAATGTCCTCAGATCATTTGGAGACTAGGGTGGCAGGGAACTGCCTCACCTTACCCTCTTTCATCTTGTCTCCCCTTCCCTTCCCTCCCTGCCCCCCAATGTCCTACCTACCGTCAGAGATATTAAAGTGTTCTCTCAAAACTATGCCTATTTGATCTTCTAGTCCTTCAGCCCTCAAGGCAAGTCCCTATTAGTTCAGGAAGTTTTCCCTGACCTCAGAATGGAAGATGTGTTGCAGAGGCAATGAATGTCAAATGTGTGTGTGTGTGTGCATGCACATGCACACATGTGTCCCTACAAGTGTATGTGTGTATACTAGTGTGTGTGCATGAACATGTGTGTCTGTGCAAATGTATGTGTGTTTCTGTGTGTATAAAGCATACGTATATGTGTGTGCCTGTGTATGTTGATGTATATGTGCATATATGCTTGTCTGTGAGTCTGTGTGTGTGTGTGCCATAGCTGAGTCTGTGGGGCTGAGTGCTGGTGATGGCTTGTACTAGGAAGACATGACAGTAGGCAAAAATAGGGACACTTGCATGTAGGAGCGCTCCTACCATGTTGATATTCATGTTATCGCTCTGTTTTCTGCATATACCTTCTTATTTACTTTGGAGTAGGGCAACTGTTGAAATAATATCAACAATTTAAATGATATCAACATTTCCCCACATACCCTTTCTTTTATCTCTCAAAACAAAAAGGGGGAAATACATATATGGCAAACTCAGAGTTTAACAACTCAAACCAGTGAGTGCTTTCTGTGTACCTATTATGTCTAGTTCCCCATTCATCCCTGTCTTCTTGCTCTTTTGCACACTGTCCTCATGGTAACCTTTTCTTTGGCCTGTGTCTTCCCAGTATCCCTTTCCTGTCATCAGTCCTCCAGTCTGTTTACCAGTTCCCATGTTCAATTCTCTCTGTTGAAAGGAGTGGTACGATTTCTGTTTTCCAGCAAACCCAACTGACACACACCCAACTGCTACTATTTAACTCCGTTCACTTGTCCTTCAAGATCTTCACTCATTTAATGCAGAATTCTGATATTTTCCAAAGTTTGTCCAATCTCCCCTGCCTGGATCTGCCATCCTCCCAGTGCTTAATCCAGAATCTTGGGTACCGTCCTTGATTCCTCTCTCCTGCTCACTCACACCCGCCATTGGTTAGAAAGGGCGATGATTTCACCTTGAATCTGTCTCCCAGCCCAGGTATCCACGCTTGTGCTAACAGTCCTCTTGTCTTTTCCCTTGGCCCCCCACAACTCATTTCCCACCCAGAACCAAAAGTAATACAACTGAAGGATAAATAGGGTTGTCACATTGCCTAGCTTAACATCTTTCAACAGCCTCCTGAGGCACATGCCCTCTGTGATGACTCACACATCCTGACAAGGCCACTTTCCTGTCCTTCTCTCCTCCTCCTTCTTTCCTGCACACCAGCCTCCCCCAGCTGTGTTCCTGTTTCTTAAACATGCCAGGCCTTTTCCTGCTTCACGACGTTGGCATCTACTGCCCTTCTATCTGGAATGCTTTTCTCCTCTGCTTGTCACATGGCTGGCTCTTCCCCATTCTTAAGGAAACAGCTTTAAATTCACCTCCTGGGAAGCCCTTCACTGACCACACTTTGTTTTAATCTGTGAGGGTGGCTATAACAAAGTGTTATAGACTGGGTGACTTATAAATAACAGAAATTTATTTCTCGTAGTTCTAGATGCTGGAAGTCCAAGATCAGGGTGCCAGCATGGTCAGGATCCAGGGAGGGCCCTCTTGTGGGCTTCAGACTGCTGGCTTCTTGTATCCTCATGTGATAGAAAGAGAGAGAGCTAGCTCTCTGGCTTTTTCTTATAAGGGCACTAATACTCTTCACGAGGGCTCCACCCTCATGACCTAATCACTTCCTGAGGCCCCACCTCCAAATCTGATCACCCTGGGATGAACATTTCAACATATGAATTTGGTGGGAGGGGCACAAACATTCAGTCCATTGCACCCTCTTTAGAGTTGATGCCTCCTAGCTCCATACTCCTTTCCTTCCTGACACTTGTCATCATTTCTGGTCACCTACATCTCTATATCTTTACTTTATCTGCCTCCTTCATTAGACTGTAAAATACATGGGGCAGGGCCCATGTCTGTTGAATTCACCACTGTGTTCCCACACCTTGCACCCAGGCCTCAGTACAGATGTGCTAAGTGAATGAATAAATCTAGAGTGGACATCAAAAGAAGAAAAGAAAAAAAGGGGAAAAAAAGGGGAGGCATACATAAGCCATCATTTATTTAGCTAGAGACTGTACCAGCATGCTACAAGCTGTTTTAGAGTAGACATGGCCACTCATTATCTGTTCCTGTAGCCATAGACTCTTCCCTGAAGAAAGACTGATAGGACTGTTGAAATACGTAGACATACAGAGAGATTATAGCTCAACACAGTGGCATATATTTGTGAATTTCTTGCTTCTATTTGGCATACATACATTTATGTATATGCACTACTGTGCACATACATATTTGCATCTTATAAAACCTCATCCTCTTTAACAGCATTTTCCACTTTGTACCATGCTGTCACCTACATTGCTCATTTGAAACTGACAACAATCCTAAGAGTCAAGAAGAGGAGCATTATTCTCATTTTATTAAAGATCATCTGTAAAATCGCATATCAAACCACATCATTGGATAGATGAAGAAGCTGACACCCAGAGTGGGAGAGGGACTTCCTCAAGGTCACACAGCAAGTTAGTGAAGAGCTGCTGTTAAAACCAGATCTTGCCTCCTTCTTTATACCTTGGGAAGGGTCCTGGGAGGGGGGACTCAGCATGATGTGCCTGGGGTTCTATGCCATTAAGAAATCGTATCTTGCATTTGATAGAATCCTACTGGTTAGGTGGGCCTCAGAGAATGCAGCCAACTGTTGTGGTCACCGAAGGCAAGGCTATGTGTTCTCCAGAGGGGCAAGATCAGGGTGCTACGGCTTATCTGAATCTGGCCATACTTACTTGTGCTGTGTGTAGGTGTGATCATTGCAATGCAATATTCATACCACTCTATTTTTGTTAGTTTAATTTCATTTTAGTTTATCAGTAGTAAAATCCCTGCTGGCATGTCATTTAATTTGCTCCCTGTGCTAATGATGATTCTGAAGCCTTTTACAGAAATGATCATATGGTAATGCCAAATCTGATGGTGGATTCAAGCCATCATTTACAGTAATAGGATCATAACGAAGCACCCCAGGGAATTTCTTCTTGTAATACTGTTGGGGAGTGGAGCAGGAATCTGCTCAACTTCATCTCACATTATTAGAAGATCCTCAATGGGGACCTCTCACGGGAAAATGTCTTTTCTGGCTTTGACGCTGAGGCTCAGGGCAAAATAAAGGATTGTAAAGCGGTGACCCTATGGGTGAAGCTAGATGGGGTAGCCATACCTGCCAGCAGGATAACTCATGAAAAGGATGGGATTAGAGAAGATGGAGACCAGTGACTGCCTGTCTCTTTCCATGCCCACTCCCACTTCCCTGTGTGGACACTTGTCATGCAGATTGACACGTGGGGAGGTTCAGAGGAGGGTCATTCTCTGTGCTTGCCTTCCAGCAGAACTCCCCCCCTCCCTGGTACAGATGTGCAGTGTGAGCCTCACCAAGCCAGGTACTGAGGACGGAATGAATGAGATCCCGTCTCTGCCCTACAGACTGGGGACAAATGCGAGCACCTGAGTTTCAAGGGCTGGACTAGATGTCTCTTTGGGGGCTGGGAGTGGGGGAGGAAAGTTTTAGTGAGGACCCAGGGGAGGAGGGAGGTATCATCCCGACCTAGAGAATCAGCAACGGCTTCCCAGAAGCGGTTGAACTGGGTCTTAAGCACTGGTGGTGTTTTCCTGGCAGAAATGGGGTAGGGTTCAGGAGAAGGTCATTCCAGGTAGATGGGGCCTTGTTAGGCCAGAAACGCTGAGGACTTCCTATTGTCTGAAGGGCCAGGCCAGGTTTTGTGATGAGGCTGGAGCTGCCATGTGACTCTGCCATTCTTTCTTGCCTTGCTTCAAAGGACCATTGAGGAGCCTCCAACCAGGCATTCCACAGTTCCTCCTTTGCTCTGGGGACCAGCAGGAGTGTGGAGAGGAGGGAGTGCTCTCATTCTTTATGGCTCAGAGGCAGACCTCAGACCATGGGGTAAAGTTATGGGAAAGCAAGTTCAGGCTCCAAAGTTAGGAAGAGCATTCTAACAACATTCGTTGCTTACTGTTAAAATAGACTACATGGTGAAGTAAGGAGCTCCCCATCAAACAGTGACTTACCCAAACACCGAAAGCTAGTTAGACTAGGGTCTGAATGCACACCTTGAGGGCCTGACTTCAAAGAGAGTGACCTTTTTACTATCCAGAGGTCTGGTGGCTGCCATGTACAAAACACTACAGAATTCTGAACCTAAGGTTAGGCCTGAGCTAATGGAGGTGTAGAGACTTGCTGTTTTACATCTTAGTTCCAAAATAATGAGCAAACAGTAAGCCATGACATCAGGCATTTCCTTTTATTAGCTCTTAGAAGACTCAGAGATCCTGGGAACATCGTCTGCAACCTCACTGAAGAATGTGGTGAGAAAAATACATATATGTGTGTGTGTATATGTCTATCTGTGGTGCATCGCTGAAGTTGCTGCCTGCTCTTCAGGAGCTCAGAAGCGCTTCTGGAGGGCAGTCTGGATGTTCTTCAGCAGGCCCCACTTAGCTCGGGTCTTCCCACGCTCATCTGGCGTTACCACCTGCAATCAGAAGCAGAGAGCCATGGCACCAGCCACAGGGGAAACAGTAGCTTCCAGTAGCATGGCCAGTGCCATGCACCAGACCCTCACACATCATCTCATTAACTCCTCATGATGGACACACAAAGCAGGTGCCGCTGACCCCCTTATATGAATGAGGACAATGAAGCTCAGAAGGACCAGGTAACTTCTTGCTTTTCTAAAGTCGTACTCCTAAAATGTGGTGAGACTGGGATTTCATAGACCAGTTTCCACTTCCTCTAAGGAACCAAATTTAACTGAGAGTTGTGACCTCAGGTGGGCTTCACCATAGGGCAGCCCTCCAGGGTGTCCCCCCAGCACCTGGAAATTGCTTCTATCATAGTGGTTATCATTTGTAAATTCCATTAATGTGTTTGGCTCTTAACAGACTGAGCACCTTGACTGGGTTGTAGGGGAAGTGATAGTCTTTCATCTCTGTAATCCCAACATTGGTTAAGGTAAAGAGAAGGTTCTTAGAGAAGTGGATGAAAGGTAAATAGAACCACAATTTGTAAATCTGCCAATTGCCTCTCTCTGAGGCTTCACACTATCTTTGATCGCACTGAGCTGTCAGAGCTACCTGGAAAGGGAAAACTGCAGTGAGCAAGTCTCCTACAAATCTAACCAACTCAGCTTACACATGGATCTCCCTGCTTTACCTCAAAGGTGCTGGGTTTCTCCATGCTTCTGGTCTGGAAGCATTCTTGTTCCTTTCCAGTACACATTTACTGAAGAGGCGTTTAGGGAGTGAGGCTGAGACCCAGGGATGAGGGATAGCCCACTGGAATAGCGGGCTCTGTCTAGACAGATCAGGATTCATGAGGCAGATGGGTGGGGTTGCGGTTTGGGTGGTGAAGAGTGATGTTTGTACAGTGTCCCTATATACAAAGCTTTTAACTTTTTATATTTGTATTCAAAGGGAAAAGGCAAAAAAAGAAATAGACACTTATTAAATTATGCCCTTTATTTTTTTTGCGTGTGTATTTTAAGTTACATTTTGTGATAGATTCTTTTAATTATTTTTAATTTTTAATTTAATTTTATCATGTTATGTTAATTACATCATTAGTTTTTGATGTGGGGTTCCATGATACATTGTTTGCGTATAACACCCAGTGCTCCATTCAATACATGCCCTCTTTAATACCCATCACCAGGCTAACCCATACCCCCACTCCCCCCCCTTCTAGAACCCTCAGTTTGTTTCTCAGAGTCCATAGTCTCTCATGGTTCATCTCCCCCTCTGATTTCCCCCGCTTCATTTTTCCCTTCCTACTATCTTCTTTTTTTTTTTTTAACATATAATGTATTATTTGTTTCAGGGGTACAGGTCTGTGATTCATCAGTCTTAACACAATTCACAGTGCTCACCATAGCATATACCCTCCCCAGTGTCTGTCACCCAGCCACCCCATCCCTCCCACCCCCCACCACTCCAGCAACCCTCAGTTTGTTTCCTGAGATTAAGAATTCCTCATATCCGTGAGGTCATATGATACATATCCTTCTCTGATTGACTTATTTCGCTTAGCATAATACCCTCTAGTTCCATCCATGTCTTTGCAAATGGCAAGATTTTGGTTTTTTTTTTTTTTTTATGGCTGCATAATGTTCCATTGTATATATATACCACATCTTCTTTATCCATTCATCTGTTGATGGACATCTTGGCTCTTTCCAGAGTTTGGCTATTGTGGACATTGCTGCTATAAACATCGGGGTGCACATACCCCTTTGGATCACTACATTTGTATCTTTGGGGTAAATACCCAGTAGAGCAATTGCTGGGTCATAGGGTAGCTCTATTTTCAACTTTTTGAGGAACCTCCATACCGTTTTCCAGAGTGGCTGCACCAGCTTGCATTCCCACCAACAATGTAGGAGGGTTTTCCTTTCCCTGCATCCCCGCCAACATCTGTCGTTTCCTGACTTGTTAATTTTAGCCATGCTGACTGGTGTGAGGTGCTATCTCATTGAGGTTTTGATTTGGTTTCCCTGATGCTGAGCGATATTGAGCACTTTTTCATGTGTCTGTTGGCCATTTGGATGTCTTCTTTGGAAAAATGTCTGTTCATGTCTTCTGCCCATTTCTTGATTGGATTATCTTGTTCTTTGGGTGTTGAGTTTGATAAGTTCTTTATAGATTTTGGATACTAGCCCTTTATCTGATATGTCATTTGCAAATATCTTCCCTCATTCTGTCGGGTGTCTGTTGGTTTTGTTGACTGTTTCTTTTGCTGTGCAAAAGCTTTTTATCTTGATGAAGTCCCAATAGTTCATTTTTGCCCTTGCTTCCCTTGCCTTTGGCGATGTTTCTAGGAAGAAGTTGCTGTGGCTGAGGTCGAAGAGGTTGCTGCCTGTGTTCTCCTTTAGGATTTTGATGGACTCCTGTCTCACATTTAGGTCTTTCATCCATTTTGAGTCTATTTTTGTGTGTGGTGTAAGGCAATGGTCCAGTTTCATTCTTCTGCATGTGGCTGTCCAAATTTCCCAGCACCATTTGTTGAAGAGACTGTCTTTTTTCCATTGGACATTCTTTCCTGCTTTGTCAAAGATTAGTTGACCATAGAGTTGAGGGTCCATTTCTGGGCTGTCTATTGTGTTCCACTGATCTATGTGTCTGTTTTTGTGCCAGTACCATACTGTCTTGACGATGGCAGCTTTGTAATAGAGCTGGAAGTCCGGAATTGTAATGCCGCCAGCTTTGCTTTTCTTTTTCAACATTCCTCTGGCTATGCGGGGTCTTTTCTGGTTCCATACAAATTTTAGGATTATTTGTTCCATTTCTTTGAAAAAAGTGGATGGTATTTTGATGGGGATTGCAATGAATGTGTAGATTGCTCTAGGTAGCATTGACATCTTCACAATATTTGTTCTTCCAATCCATGAGCATGGAACGTTTTTCCATTTCTTTGTGTCTTCCTCAATTTCTTTCATGAGTATTTTATAGTTTTCTGAGTACAGATTCTTTGCCTCTTTGGTTAGATTTATGCCTAGGTATCTTATGGTTTTGGGTGCAATTGTAAATGGGATCGACTCCTTAATTTCTCTTTCTTCTGTCTTGTTGTTGGTGTATAGGAATGCCACTGATTTCCGTGCATTGATTTTATATCTTGCCACTTTACTGAATTCCTGTATGAGTTCTAGCAGTTTTGGGGTGGAGTCTTTTGGGTTTTCCACATAAAGTGTCATATCATCTGCAAAGAGTGAGAGTTTGACTGCTTTGCTAATTCGGATGCCTTTTATTTCTTTTTGTTGTCTGATTGTGCCCTTTATTTTTACCAAATTTTTTTAATTTTAAAGAAAACAGGGCTTCATGCAAGGTAAAGACCATATTATATACATGATACTAGATTACCCATTGCTGGATAAAAATGGAGATAACACAGAGAGACAGCCTTGGTAAAGGTAGTAGATATAGTATAAGATATACACATCAAATTATCAAGGGCGATAATGAAGGGATAACAGTGTTGTGATGGGGTTGGGAATTGACTCATAAAACATAGAGGATTTGAATTTTGCTGTAAAGTAGTCAGGGTCTCCAGAGATAGACTATGTGTGATGTGTGAGTGGGGCAATGAGTATTGGGACATGTTTATGAACAAGGGGATGAGATGAAACAGGACAAAAGAAATAGAGAACAGAACTTGAGATACTAAAGAAATTGAAATGATAGCTGACATCTTCTTCCCTGCCCAAAATGCTCAGATGGTTTTCCAAATGAATTCTAACCAACTTTTAGGAAAGAGTTGTTCTAGAAAACAGGAAAAGAGCAAAAGCTTCCTACCTCATTTTATTAAGCTAATAAACTATTGATTTCAAAGCTAGATAAAAACAATATAAGCAAAACATTATAGGGCCAGTTCACTTATAGACTGTAGATACAATAATGCAAAATAAAATATGAGCTAACTAAAACCAAGTATGTTAAATAATCACATCATGGTCACATAGGGTTTATTACATGAATGCAAGTCAAGCTTAACATCAGAGAATCAATGTAATTCATTTCATGAAGGCCTAAAGGAGAAGAATCATATGATTGTCTCAAATAATACAAATAATACAAAAAATGCCTAAGATTGTACAGCTCTCAGAAATTTAGAAGTAGAAGGAAATTTCCTTAATGAGAATTATACATCACAAAAACTAAATACAAAATCATCATGGCTCAATGGAAAAGCATTAAGATCAGGAATAAGACAAAGATATCCAGTATTTCAGCTTCTATTTTCTGTAGGACTCATGCCCCTAGCCAAAGGTATAGGGAAAGAAAAGACATAGAGTTCAAGGATTGTAAGAAAAAGCTAAAACTATCACTATTCATAAATGATAGGGTCATAGCCTGGAAAAACAAGCAAAATCAGCAGATAAACTCTCAGAATAATAAGAGAGTTTATCAAGATTTCTGGAATCTGGGGCACCTGGGTGGTTTAGTCAGTTATGCGTCTGCCTTCGGCTCGGGTCATGATCCCAGGGTCTTGGGATCGAGTCCTGCGTTGGGCTCCCTGTTAGCAGGGAGTCTGCTTCTCTTCTCTCTGTCCCTGACCCTGCTCATGCTCTCTCTCTCTCTCTATCTCAAATAAATAAATAAAATCTTAAAAAAAGATTGCTGGAATCAAGATTAACCTCCAAACACCAATAATTTTATTCTAAACCAGCAATACGTTAGAAAATACAATCAAATATAAGATAATATTCATAATATCTACAAAGTCTGCAAACTATTTAGTTTAACCAGGAACGTGTAGGACCTCTATGAGAAGAATTTAAAAGCCCAAGTAAAGCACATTGAAGACGATTTGAATAAATGTCAGACCTATTACAAAAATATCAAATGCCTCCAAATTAATTTAGAGACTCTATACCTTCCTAATCAAATTCTTTTCTGGATTCTTTTTCTTTCTTTCTTTTCTTTTCTTTCTTTCTTTCTTTCTTTCTTTCTTTCTTTCTTTCTTTCTTTCTTTCTTTCTTTCTTTCTT